>NC_134537.1:101017960-101323272 GCF_050624435.1 Tenrec ecaudatus
TGCACTATTTTTCTCACAGTATGCTTCGTGAAAACGACACCTTGCTTGTAAAAAGCAATGCAGCTATTCCCCTTGGTCTAGTTTTACCACTGGTAAACAAGGGAGTTGTACTACGCTTTTTGAAACTATTTTCAATCACCAACTATGTTGGCAGATGTGGTAGTCACCCACATCTGGAAGAAATCCCTGTCCACTGTGTCCTTCCCCTGATCGGACAGTGTGATCCACAAGGCTTTCATTGGCTGACGTGCACAAGGAGAAGACCAGGCCTTCCTTCTTAGTCTGCCTTAGTCTAGTTGAAAGCTCAATCTGCATCACTGCAACGGCCATGCCATCAGGGACCTACAGTGGCAGCCGTGGATGAGAAGCACTGGCCAGGAATCAAACCCCGGTCTCCCATGTGGAGTTCTATCCCTGGACCAGCCCGTACCACACGCCCCTTAACTGAATCATCTACAAGGCAGGACTAACAACACGCATAGTTCATAGCATTCTTGGGATGAAATAAAAATAACAAACGTCGAGGAGACCATGACCTAAGTATAATTATTATTCAAAAGCAATCACTTGGAGAACATACACAAACAGTGGGGGGGCTGGGGGTGAGGGCGTCACGAGCCACTTTTGTGTTGTCTGCAGTTCTGCTTGTGTCGTCTGCAGCGTCTACAGTGTCGGGCAGGAGCTCACGAAGCATCTGTTGCATGAACGGACACTTACCATTTTCAGTAGGGCAAGTCTAGGCACTGTACTCGCCGCCACCGCTGCACTCGTGCATGGCATCTTCATCCCTGGCACAGGCCCAAAGGGAGGAACCCTGACCTCCTCCTCATTTTATCGCCTGCACAGACCCAGCCTCTCTGGACCACTTTAAAATCAGCAACCCAAACTGGACTACCACCCTGCAGCTGGAGCCCAGAACTGGTGCAGTTAAAGGAGTCTTCGGATGGTTGCCATCCTTCGTTGTGCCATTTGCCCAGAAGAGGGTGTTCACGGAGGGAGAGCCCTGCCTTGCTTTCTTCTCCATCCCCTTAAGGCCCACAAAGGGGAGGGAGGTGCCCAAAGCAGCGGGCCTGCATTTATTTCTGTAATCGGAGATGAGCTCCTCGCCCCCCCCACACACACACCCCGCGGCCTCCCTTGGCAGTGGGCTGTTCCCCTGCACCAGGGATGTGGGGCCAGGCCAAGCAAGAGTCCAAGAATGGAATTCCTAGAACTGCTGTTCCCGTTCCAGGGGAAGGGAGAGCATGTCACAACGGGGTCAGGGGGAGGTTTGTGCTCACATAGAAGCCAGCAGCTTGTGAGCTAAATATGAAATACAACTCTGACCAGCCGCCCTGAGCCGACCTTGGGGCAAATACACATCCATGCAGATCTCCTGGGGGTCCCGGTCTCCTTCCCTACCACCCACACCAGGCAGGAATCATCTGTCTCTGGGCAGTGTGTTTGCAGAGCAGAGAGAACTAAGGTCCTGACATTTTCTCGGGGCCAGGAATCTTAAAGAGGGAACCAGAAGATCAAGTGGGGCCATCAGAGGCTGGCAAAGGGCCTTCCTCCTTCCCTGGAGGCCCTGGCACGTAAGCGAGCAGACCCGTTTATTAGAAAATGAAGCAGGAGGGGCTAAGCTTTAACCAAGAGCCCATCAGAACAGAGTAGCTGGGATGATTATCTTAAAGGCTGGCCAAGATCGTTCCTTTCGCTCACAACACTTCACAATGTACAGAGCAGGCCCAGAGCTATCGAGGACTGGGAGGGCCCCTCTGGAATGTGTCTTAAGCAGCACCCACTGCCGTTCCGGTGGGAAGGGGCTGCAGACTCCCCCCTTTGGGGCAGGTGGGCTGGCTAGATTAACAAGAATGCACACGCACACCTGCACTCACCTATGCTGTCTCCAGCAAGAGATCTAGTTCCTTACCTAAACCAAAGGGGACTCTGACTCATCTTTACTTTCTGGTACTCTAACCCTGACCCCACTTTTAGAACCCTAGATTTGGAAACTTGACTCCATCCTCACTATGGGTCAATGGTCACCTCCAAGATTTGCTTTAGTCCTAACCCCTGCACCAGTAAATGTGATCTTGTTTAGGGAAATAAGAGGTTTGGGCGTTTGCCATTTTGTTTTGCACATGTTAGCAGATAAATTAATAAAGTCATGTCATGAGAAATAGGGTGGGTCTCAAACCTAATCCCTTCTCCATGGCAATTGACATACATAGATACAACCACAGTGGAAAACAATATGACATTTCCTCAGAAAGCTAGAAACACCTTCTGATCCAACAGTCCCCAGGTGTAGATCTGAGACCGACCAATGACCTGAACACGGATGGACACTGTTCACTGCAACATTATTCACAAATAGCGAAAGAATGGAAACAGCCTTAGTGCCTATCAACCAATGAATGGATACACTGTGAAAAATACATATAGTGGAATACTACACAACTATCAAGAACAATGAGGAGTCTGTGAAACACACCATGGATAAATCTGGAAGATGGAGTGAAAGAGGTCAATCACAAAAGGACAATTATATGTGGTCTCTCTATTATGAAGTCAATAGATATCTGTATAACATTCTTTCATCTCATTCAGTGATGAGAGAGGGAAAGGGGAATCACTTTCTAGATAATAGACACTTATTTTGGCATTAGCAAATATGGGTGAAATCTGTAAAATATAACCAACATAAAAGACATTAGGAAATACACAAGAAAAAGGACAATCTCCATAAATCTTGTAACATCAACTTTGCAACAGTAATAATAAAATTATGCGGTGACATAGGTAGATATATGCATGTATGTGTACAGGACTTCTCGTTGCTGTCAATTCCAACTCATACAGACCCATGGGACAGGGCAGAACTGCCCCTGTGGGCTGCTGAACAAATAATCAGAGAAGCTGAACTGTAGGAAGAATGAAGGATTACGATTGGAGGAGAGTTTATTAACCACCTTTGATGGGAAGAGGACAGAACCTTGCTTGCTGAAAGTGAGGAGGCGTTGAGCACTTTTGGATGAAGATCTAGGGCTACAGTCTTCAATATAAATTACAACTCAATGTAAAGATGACCCAAATCCTCACAACTGGATCAAAAGGTAACATCACGATACATGGAGAAAGAT
The DNA here is from genome assembly GCF_050624435.1 of Tenrec ecaudatus. Taxonomy (NCBI): domain Eukaryota; kingdom Metazoa; phylum Chordata; class Mammalia; order Afrosoricida; family Tenrecidae; genus Tenrec; species Tenrec ecaudatus. The sequence continues at coordinate 101,021,086 of NC_134537.1, forward strand.
TGACGGCGTCAAAGATTTTGTCTTGCTTGAATCCTGAATCAATGCTCCAGGAAGCAGCAGCCAAGAGAACAAGGCTTTGCACTGGGCAAACCTGCTGCACAAGGCCGGTTTAAAGTCGTGAAAAGCAGGGGTGCCATTTTAAGGAGGAAGGCTCACCTAGCCCAAGCCCTGACCTTTTCAATCACCTCAAAGGCCAGTGAAAGGAAGACCGAAGAAGACTTGAGGCATTGGGATGATGGTGCTGGCAAGGAATAGTGAAAGTGCCAGACTGCCAAGAGATCAAACAAAGCTGTCTTGGGAGAAAGCAGCACAGCCAGAATACTTTCAAAGGCCAGGATGACGAGTTTGTCTCACATACTTTGGACATGTTTCCAGGAGAGAAGTCCCTGAAGAAGGACGATATATACTCTTGTATAAGCCGAGTTTTTCAGCACATTGTTAATATAGGTTTTTTTTGGTAAAATTAGGGGCATCAGCAGATGTGCAGGTTGGCTTATACTCGAGTATCTACGGTACATCATGTTTGATAATGTAGGAGGGCAGCGGAAAAGACGGGGGCTCTTGACAAGATTCTTTGATGCAGTGGCTGCAACACTGGGTTTTCAAACATGAGAACAACTGTGAGGTTGGCACAGGACCGGACGGTGTTTTGTTCTGTTGGACACAGGGTCACTCTGGGTCAGAACCGCCTTGATGGCACCCGACAACAGCAACATTTGTATAGGAAGGTATGTGTGAGCTCATGCTGTCTATGTAAAGGAACATCGGCAGGCGTATGGACATACGATTTGTATGTGCTACATATATATCCATACATATACAATAAAGCATCTCGTTATAGAGACTTCCTAGACACAGCCAAATAACTTACATAATTGGTTTACTGGCCTTAGGATCAGTCTCTGGGTGGCAATTTGGTCGATGACAGGATAATCCATAAAACAATGTTCTACACCCTAGTTTGGTGAGTGCCACCTGGGAACTTCCAGCTGGTGAGTAGCCATCTAACAGACAACTCTGGGTCTCTACTCATCTGGAGCAAGAGAGCCGGAAGGAAACCACCGTCTCTTGGTCTCACAGGATCCAGCAGTTGGTCCCCTCGTGAGCTGCTGTTCTGACTCATGGCGACCTACGTGTGCATCGATCTTCTCTAACCCAGCCCAACAAGCTGCTGACCAAACGCAAGCGCTCGCCTGAGCCCAGCCTTCATTCAGATCAGCAAAGGCTGCCCAGCCGGTGGCGCTATGGGCTACGTGATCAGCTGCTCACCACAGGCAGGCAGTTCATAGCCATCAGCCGTTCTACCAGAGAAAGAAGAGTTTCCAGTCCCAGATTCTCTGAGGAGCAGGCCCGCTCTGTCCTAGAGAGTCACGACGAGCCCGAACTGACTGGATGTCAGAGGCTTGATTTTGATGATTCCTGGGTTCTTGAATACCTCCTGCCTCGTCAGCGATCCTGGGTCAATCAGGTCCCAGGAGCATCCATCCTGCTGGTGAGCCCCTGGTTCTAATACTGACTTGGTGAGTAGATGGGGGAAAAGTCACTTCCTTCTCTCTGCTCAAAAACACTGTTGAAATTAATGCCAGCAATCCTGTTATCTGTAATACAGGCAGTCCCCAGAGATTCTGTTCCAATGACTTCACTGTAAGCACATTCTGATGTAAGTAGAATACGGCTCCGCCCCTTTCAGTTATTTTTGCCTTTTATTACTAGTCGTTTTGTAAGTCTAATCAGCAAATCATAAAATTAAACATCTCGGAATACACCGGAGGATGTGAACATCAGCACACCATGCAGTCTGACATTCTATGTAGCACACTAAAGGGAAGATGCAACAAAACAAAACGGGGATGCTTTTCAGGGTGGTGCATCCAACTCAGTCACAAGAGAGGGACTACTTGTACTGAGATGCGCGGGAAAGTTCAGAGGAAGGTAATTTCTGCCCCTGGGATGTTCAGAGAGTAACAATTACATCCCACAACGGAGAAGACAGAAAATTAAAAAGTTCAAACCCACAGGGCAGTTCTACTCTGTCCTATAGAGAGGCTGTAAGTTGGAAACGACCCTATGTCATGAGGTTGTCGGGGGTATTTTTTGAGCCAGCCTCAAAACTGGCACCTGGAATCTTGGGAGGCCAGACAGACTTTCAAGGGTGGTGTGTGAATGCCTTACGAATGGGGAAGTTCATGCAGTTGGCCTTAGTTTGGGGTGCTCCACACCAGGTTCCCGGCCAAAGAGCTTTTAATGAGGGATACTCTGTGGACTCATCTAAGCCACTTTACAAAAGGAAGCGCAGGTCCACGCGAGCAGAGGGTCTGTGACTTCCCCCTCGCTGCTCTACATCCACGTTCCATGCTGTCCTTAATAATAAAAGAATGGGAAAAAAAAGAGGACCTGATGCAAGGGGCTGAAGTGGAGAGCAAATGCCTTGAGAATGATTGGGGCAGGGAATGTATGGATGTGCTTTATACAATTGATGTATGTATATGTATGGATTGTGGTAAGAGTTGTATGAGTCCCTAATAAAATGTAAAAGAAGAGAAAAAAATGATTAGGGCAAAGACTGTACAGATGTGCTTTATATAATTGATGTATATGTATGAACTGTGAAAAGAATTGTATGAGCCCCAATAAATTGTTAAAATAAATAAATAAATAAATTTAAAAAAAAAGAAAAGAAAAAAAATAATAAAAGAATTTCTCTTCTCTGTGACTAAGGCCTTGGGGCGCTGGCTATGCTTGCTTCGGTGACCCCACCTGCTCTTCCTCTTCCCGGTATTGTCTGCGCTACAGCCAAAGACTTGGGAGCTGTTCCAAGGTAATCTTCCTGGGCACAGCCTGCGGAGGTTTACTAACCAAAAGTGGTAGGAATTAACTCCAAACTCACTGCTAGAGTGACTCAGTGACCCCAAAGGATAAGGTAGAACGGCTCCACTGGGTTTTTGAGGTTGTAAATCTTTACAGGTGCAGAAAGCCTCATCTTTCTCCCAGAGTGAACGGTGGTTTTGAACTGCTGACTTTGCGGTTTAGCAGCCCAATGTGTATTACACACCACCAGAGCTCCTTAGTTATAGGAATGGGGACAGTCTATTCCCCCAGCAGCAAACACTGTCGTGCCATTCCCAGGAAAAGTAACTATTCATGAGCCACGAACACACCCTGCAAATAAGGATGGCCTAGAGCAGTGGTTCTCAGCCTTTCATAGTTTGGTGACCCCCCCCAACCATACATTTATTTTCATTGCTACTTCATCACTGTAATTTTGCTACTGTTATGAATGGGGTGATCCCTGTGAGAGGGTTGTTTGACCCCCAAAGGAATCGTGACCCACAGGTTGAGAACCGCTGGCCTAGAGGAATTTGTTGTGGCCTACCTTAAAAAAAAAAAACATGCCCTGGTCTAAAGGGAGAAAACGGCAAGAATTCCCAGGAAAGAAGACCCCTGGGAATTGCTTCCAATCTAATGTGTCCCCACTCAGCATCCAAGGGGACAAAAAAAGGTCCACTTGAAGCCTTAGGACTGCCTCCGTGTCCAGCCTGAAGCAGAGCAAGCTGAGATTCACACCCTTACCCGAGGGAACCCCAAAATTGTGAGGAACGAAGTAGGCAGACATAGGACAGAGAGAACAGAGAAGCGCGAGGACATGGGTCTGGGAAAGAGAATTTGAGTGGCAAGGGTGTCCCTGCGGACTTCTCCACGGATCATTTCGAACTGGCACACCGGACAGCAGCCACGTGGCTCAGCTTTGGCGCTTCAGGTGCTTTGGAGCCGGGTTCTGTCGAATACGGCAGACAGACGTTGTGTGTTTTGGAACAAACACACGAGGCCTTCGGATCTGGCTGTGCTCATTGGTGGCGGACGGATGGAACAGCTGCGCGAGAAAATAAGCAGGTGGCCGCAGCCAGGCAGAAGAGGCTGCGGCCCCGCCCACTGCCGGGCAGGCAGAGCTGCACGCGGTGCAGGGGGGAGCGGGGAGGAGAGCACCCCCCCCCCCACCGGGACCGGACGGGAGAGTGGGGAAGGAGCACCGAGGATTTAGAGGGCGCGGAGCTAAAAAGGCTGCGGGCAGGCAGCACGAGGATGGGCAGAAAGTGGCGAGCGCGGAGGATTTCATCATGCAAACGGGCAGGCAGGTTTCATCAGCGCTCGGCACTGGGCTCGCAGACGGGGAAGGAATGCCTGGCTCCCGAGGGCGACCCACGAGCGGCCCCCACCCTTGCCAGCTCAGCTTCCTCTTCCTCAGCCACTCCCAGGGAAGTCACAGGGTCCCCAGAACGTGTCTGCCTGCACGGCCCTAAGCGCCTTTCGCGGAGGCCGCACCCGGCAGAGGAAGAAAGTTGCTACAGGTGCCCCTAACTAAGCGCGCGGCTGGGGCTGGGGCGCAACCTCGCGGCAACCCCCCAAAACTCCCGTCAGAGGGCGCTGGGTACCTCTGGAAGGAAAAAGTACCGCGAAGGGGGCCCTCCCCCGAGGTCCTTGCGTCCGACGAAGAGTGCACCCCACCCCCACAATCCTCAGGCCAGAACCCCCCCCCAGCCCCTAGGCCACGCAGACCCCGCCCCTTTCCGCCGTCGAGTCGCCCGCAGCTCTCCCCCCCCCGCCCCCAGCGGTACACTTCAGCACGCGGCGGCGCGGAGTCGTGTCTGGGTAGCGTGCGCTCCTTCTTCCTGGGAGCTATCTCTTGCAGAAGGAAACAAACGGGCACGGACGCACAGGGAAGATAAGCGGGGCGGCCACCCGCTGGGTCCGCACCGCCCACCCCGGACCCCTGCCCGCCTCCCAGGCTCCTTTCTCCGCTTTCCCCAGTCGGCGTGCTCCTGAGCCTGACGGTACGGGGGATCCCGGGACTCCTCCCGTCCATCCTCCCCACGGCCCGCACCCGGAGCGGGCACCCCGCGCCTACCTCCCGGGGTGGTGCTGAAGAGTGTGCCACCGGGGGTGGTGCTGTAGTCCCCGGGCGGCAGCTGCACACCGTCGCCGAGAACCACCCGGCGAGTGGCGGGGATGGCCCGGCTCGGGGTCTGGCTGCAGCTGCTGCCTCCGGACATGGTCTCCCGCTCTCTGCTCCGGCCGCGAGAGCATGGCCCTCTGGGCCCACCCTCCGGGCCCGGCCCCGCCCCGCCCCGCCGGGCCCGCCCCTTCCGCCCCTTCCCCAGAATGTCCCCTGGGATTTGTAGTCCCGGCGGCGGACCCGCCCCCCCCCCCCCCAGCCCGCAGCAGGTCTGCGCGTGGGTCCCTAGGCCGCCCCGAATGCGGTCTCCGGGCGCCCCAGCGCTTGCTGTGGGTCCCAGTGCCGCGGGGCATTGCCGGCCCTTCCCGATCTCGAGCCTTGCCTGCCACGCTGGCAGGAGATGGGAGTGGGAGGAGGGGGGGTCCCTAAATTAATGCTTCCCTGCGCCCCGGGAACACAGGTCTCTGGACTGTGCTGGAGCGGCCCGCTCTGGGAATGCTTGGTTTCAACGTTAGGAGTAGCCTAGGCCAAACGATCCCCCGAACCGCCCCTTTTCTGTGCCTTAGTGCCTCGGATGAGAAAGAGGGCTTATTTAATCATTCCCCCTTACTCATTTTCTGATCATAACAAAGTAAATCATGAACAAGGCGTTTCCCATGCCTTTGGAGAGGGTGTGGTGGACACCGTAACAAACCACCTATATGAGTCAGAAAGTCTAGGCCCTAGAGGTGTGCACTGCTCCTTGGAGGTGGGGGTGGGGCAGGGAGTTCATCAAAGGTTCCCAGTAGACGTTTGTGTTGGGTTCAACCAGAACGTTGCCTGGCTTTAAATAGGCATTCCTTGAATTAATGGGATGGATGGATGGATGGATGGATGATAGATGGATCTTCAAGGAGATAAGAGTAACCTGAGAGGAGGATGAACAAGCCCGCTGAGTAAGAGAACTGTCACATGATGGCGGGATCTTGGAGAGGAGAAAGAGAAAGAGCAGTCTAAAAGGGAAATTGGTGACCGTGGAGGCCCTTATAATCATGTTGAGATCTTCAGACCTTGTCCTACAAGGGTAGAAGCTATCAGAGATCTTTTAAATTGGAGAGGGACACAATAATAATTGTATTTTAGAAAGATGGCTAGTGGCTGTGGAATTTAAAGGTGTCCCCCAAACCACTGGCTCAAGTCAGTTATGACCCATATTAGCCCTCTGCAGACAGGGTTTCAGAAGCATACTGACGGAACACATGCCCTCAACTTCCAGCATGCCCACCCACCCCCACTCCCACCCTGACCTTCATCCCCGCAGATTGACTGGTGAGCTTGAACCACTAGTCTTGCTGTTAGCAACCCACTGCTTACCCACAGCACCATGAGGGTTTCCCCTGGGTGGTGCAAATTGATTAGGTGCTAGGCTACTAAGCTAAAGGCTGACAGTTTGAACCCACCAGCAGGTTCTGCGAAGAAAGGCCATGGCCATGCAAAGCCTTTGGAAGGTGGGTCTGCTCTGGAACACGCATTGGAAATCCACGCCACCTGCAACAGGTTTCCATGAGGAGTTTCAGAATAGGCTGGGGGAGGCTGAGAGCTGCTGAGTTTGGTTCCTCCTGACCTAAAGTCTAGGCTGGCACTGTTAGCACTTGAAATGTGAATACTCTAAATTGATGTGGCGGCCGAAAAGAGTGTAAAACTGCCATTCACCTCTCACTTGCCTTACTGCCGTGGCTTGTATGTGGCTCTGAAGCTGGAATCAATGTCACTGGTATTTCAAATGCTAGTAGGGTCACCCATGGCAGACAGGTTTCTTTTTTTTTTTTAACATTTTTTTAGGGGCTCATACAACTTTTATCACAATCCATACATATACATACATCAATTGTATAAAGCACATCTGTACATTCTTTGCCCTAATCATTTTCAAAGCATTTGCTCTCCACTTAAGCCCTTTGCATCAGGTCCTCTTTTTTCCCTCTCCCTCCCCACTCCCCCCTCCCTCATGAGCCCTTGATAATTTGTAGATTATTATTTTGTCATATCTTGCCCTCTCCGGAGTCTCCCTTCACCCCCTTCTCTGCTGCCCGTCTTCCAGGGAGGAGGTCACATGTAGATCCTTGTAATCGGTTCCCCCTTTCCAACCCACTCACCCTCTACTCTCCCAGTATCGCCCCTCACACCCCTGGTCCTGAAGGTATCATCCACCCTGGATTCCTTGTGCCTCCAGCTCCTATATGCACCAGTGTACAACCTCTGCTCTATCCAGACTTGCAAGGTAGAATTCGGATCATGGTAGTTGGGGGGAGGAAGCATCCAGGATCTGGGGGAAAGCTGTATTCTTCATCGGTACTACATCACACTCTGACTGACTCATCTCCTCCCCTAAACCCCTCTGTGAGGGGATCTCCAGTGGCCAACAAATGGGCTTTGGGTCTCCACTCTGCACTCTCCCTTCGTTCACTATATATATATATATTTTTTGGATGATGCCTTATACCTGGTCCCTTTGGCACCTCATGATCACACAGGCTGGTGTTCTTCTTCCATGTGGGCTTTGTTGCTTCTGAGCTAGATGGCCACTTGTTCACCTTCAAGCCTTTAAGACCCCAGACACTATCTCTTTTGATAGCTGGGCACCATCATCTTTCTTCGCCACATTTGGTTATGCACCCATTTGTCTTCGGTGATTGTATCATGGAGGTGTGCAGCCAATGATATGATTTTTTGCTCTTTGATGCCTGATAGCTGATCCCTTCGGGACCACGTGATCACACAGGCTGGTGTGTTCTTCCATGTGGGCTTTGTTGCTTCTGAGCTAGATGACTGCTTGTTTATCTTCAAGCCGTAAAGACCCCAGACACTATCTCTTTTGATAGCCGGGCACCATCAGCTTTCTTCACCACATTTACTTGTTCACCCGCTTTGGCTTCAGCAGTTGTGTCAGGAGGGTGAGCATTGTAGAGTGCCAATTTAATAAAAGAAAGTATTCATGCATTGAGGGAGTGCTTGAGTAGAGGCACAAGGTCCTTCAGCCACCTTAATACTAAACCTATAAATATAGACACATAGATCTATTTCCCCATCCTCATATATTTGCATGTACATGTCTTTGTCTAGACCTCCATAAATGCCCTCTGACTCCTAGCTCCTTCCTCCATCTCCCTTGACCTTCCTCCTGCCCCACTACCGTGCTCCGTCCCCACCTGGGTTACAGCTATACCTCTTCTTTATGTAATCTTACCCTTGATCATTCCCTACCAGGCCTGCCACTCCCCCCTCACCACCATTTTGGGTCCCCTGTTGTTCCCTTGTCCCTGTGTTTGTTAACACCACTTCCTTACACCCCCTCCACCTCCCCCTATCCCAAGACCCCCCGGAACTGTTGGTCCCATTGTTTTTCCTCCAGATAGTTCATCCAGCCTGTCTTATTTAGACAGACCTGTGGAAATAATAACACGCATGAAAACAAGACAGAGGAAAACAAAGCAACAGTATACAACCAGACAACAAAACAACAACAACAAACCACTGACAAAGAACAAAACAAAGCACGTCAAGAAAGAAAAGCTTGTAGTCAGTTCAAGGATCGTTTGTTGGCCCTTAGGAGTGTTTTCCAGTCCAGTCTGTTGGGGCACCATACCCTGGCCCCAAAGTCCAGTTTCAGCATTCCCTGGGGACCTTGCCACTCCATTCCCTTGCTGTTCCGCTGCACTCCCTCAGTGCTTTGCCTCAGTGTGGTGGGATCAGGTGAGGTGCAATTCCCACACTGTGTCTCCGGTGCTGCCCCCTGTATTGTCCTTGGTCACTGAGGGGCATCATGTCTCATAGTGGGGCCAGCCATATGGCAGACAGGTTTCACTGGTGCTTTCAGATTAAGAACAGACTCCAAAGAATAGGCGTCCACTGCTGAGGGATTAGCCACTAGAAACCTAATGAAAAGCGGGTCTAGTCGGATGTAATGCCAGAAGAGGAGCTGCTCAGATTGGAAAGCACTTGTGTTAGTCCAGGTAGACTAGAGAAACAAATCTAGGGTGACACTCATATGTGTGTCAGAAAGAGTTTTATATCAAAGGGCAATTGTACATTAAAACAGCTCAGTCCAGATCAAGTACTTTAAGTCCGATATTACCCCGTATGTCAATACTAGTCCATAAATTCCTCTTTAGACTCATGCAGCCATGCAATGATGCTGAATGCAGGAAGATCACAGGCCAGTGGGTAGAAAGTGTTGTGGATCCAGTGGTGGTGGAAGCATCTCAGTGCTGGCGTGGGTCTCCATGTGGCTCCTCCAGTTCCAGGTCTCTGGCTGCATCAGTATAACTCCGTGTGGCTTGTCAGCAGGAAGATGAAGCAGAGTCTCTCCTGCCTCCAGGAAGGAATACAGGAGTTCCCAGAATCCTCAGGAGAAGGCCATGCCCACAGGGAGGCTTTATTGACTATGGCTTGATTGACAGGCTAGACTCCACCCCTTCACAAGTTGACAGGAAATTATGTGACTGCTACAGCACTCGAAATACTACTGGGGAAGAACTGCTTCCTCAAAGTAGTGTCTGCCTTAATGAGATGCAGTGAATGTCAATGGAGGTGGATATTTCTGACGTCTGGCTCCCCCCTTGACACAAGGCAGACGTCAGACAATTCTCCACATTCCATTCTTTGCTACCTGTTCTGACAGCAAGCGTTACCTCCCACACAACTCTACATCTATGCTGGGTTTGATAATCCATTGCAATGGCCACACAGAACTGACAGACAAACTCACAATTAGGGGGTTTATTAGGGAAGTCAATAGGTTACATACAAGTCAGGATCAGCAAACAGTAAGGATGGGTCTCCTCAGCCAGCAGCCAAACCTCTCTCTGGTCCTCAGTCTCTCAGTCACAAGGTCCATGGCCTTTGCCTTCATGGTCCAGGAAGGCAGCCCACCTGTCTCTCTGTCTCCTAGTTCTATAGTTTCAGGCCAGATGAGAAGGTACCCCATAGTCTCAGTGCTGCTCCTGAGTCTCTGTGCCTAACTCTCAGTACTTGGTCTCCATGGTCTTTTAAGAACATAGTCTTTCAAGATCCTCGGGGGTTTCTCCCTTTGCTGCTGCTTCAAAGGTGGCTCAGCCTTAATGCCAGTGAGATGGTAACAAACACTGACCAATCCCCCTCTGTTAATGTTACACATACCCTATTTTCATGGTCCCACCTAATCATTTGGTGGGAGTTACAGAGGCCTGTTGAAATATTTCCATTGGTCTTCCAATAATTCCTGGAGCCTTGTTCTTGGCTAATGCTTTCAGTGCAGGTTGACCTTCTTCCTTCAGTACCATTGGTTCTCGTTCATATATTGCCTCCTGAAAGGGTAGAATGTTGACTAGTTTTTGGTGCAGTGACTGTGGATTCTTTCCATCTTCATTGGATGCTTCCTGCACCATTCAATATTTTGCTTATAGAATCTTCAGTATTGCTACTTGAGTCTTGACATTTTTCTTGAGAAATTTCAGCTTCAGATATGCTGGTGTAGTCTTCATTTTTGTTTTCTAACACTAAGTTTTTTCACATTTGTTATAATACTTGACTTTGTTTTCTTGAGTTGCCCTTTGAAATTTTCTGTTCAGCTCTTTGACTCCATCATTTCTTACATTTGTCTTAGTTACTCTATGATTAAGAGCAAGTTTCAAAGTCTCTTCTGACAGCCACTTTGATCTTTTCTTTCTCTCTTGTCTTTTTAATGACTGTGCTTTTTTAACGAACGATGTTCTTGATGTCCTCCTAGCTCATCAGGTCTTCTGTCACCAGTGCTTTATGCATCCAATGTTTTCTTGAGATGTTCTCAAAATTCAAGTGGGATATTTTGGCTCTCATGGGCTTATTTTAATTTTCTTCAGCTTCATTATGAACTTACATATGAGCACTTGGGGGCTTTTCCAACAGCAACATACTGATCAAGCACTGGAGCACTCCTTCTCCTAGGCCAAGAAATCTGGAAGACAGCTACTTGGCCAACTGACTGGGAGAGCTCCACATTTGTGCCCATTCCAAAGAAGAGTGACCAAAGAAAATGCTCAAATTATAGAACAGTATCATCGATATCACATGTAAGTAAACGTTTGTTGAAGATCATCCAACAACAATTGTATTAGTACATTGACAGGAAGCTGCCAGAGGTTCAGGCTGGATTCAGAAGGGGAAATAAAGCAAGGGCTATCATAGCTGGTATCAGATGGTGTTAACGTAAAGCAGAGAATACCAAACGGACATTTATTTATGTTTTACTGACTATGCTAAGGCATTCAACTATGTGGATCATGACAAACTATGGATAGCCTTAAGAAGAACAGAAATTCCAGAACACTTAATTTTCTCCTGAAGAACCTGTACACGAATCAAGAGGCAGTTGTGTGAACAGAGCTGAGGAATACTGCATGGTTTGAAATGAGAAGAGGTGTGTGTCAGGGTTGTATCCTGACAGGTTATAGGTATTCAATCTGTAGGTGGGACAAATCATCAGAGAAGATGGATTGAAAGAAGAATGTGGCATCAGGTTTGGAGGAAGGCTCATTAGCAAACTGCAATATGCAGATAACGCAAGCTTGCTTGCTAAAAGTGAAAAAAGAGGACCTGATGCAGAAGGCTTAAGTGGAGAGCAAATGCTTTGAGAGTGATTAGGGCAAAGAATGTACGGATGTGCTTTACACAATTGATGTATGTATATGTGTAGATTGTGATAAGAGTTGTATGAACCCCTAATAAAATGTAAAAAAAGAAAAGAAAAAAACAAGAAAATGATTAGGGCAAAGAATGTACAGATGTGCTATATACAATTGATGTATGTATATGCATGGATTGTGATAAGAGTTGTATGAGCCCCTAATAAAATGTTTAAAAAAAAAGTGAGGAGGACTCGAAGCACTTGCTGATGAAGATCAATGATTGCAGCCTTCAGGATACTTTACAATTCTGTTTAAAGAAAACCCAAATCCTCACAACTGGATCAATAGGTAACATCATGATAAATAGAGAAAAGATTGCAGTTGTCAAGAATTTTTATTTTGCCTGGATCCACAATCAATGCTCAGCGAAGCACCAATCAAGAGATCAAAAAGCGCATTGGATGAGGTGACTCTGCTGCCCGAGACCTCTGCAAGGTGTTGGAAACAAGAATGTTAGGAGCACTGTGGTTGTACTTCTTCCAAGGCAGATTCATTTCTCCGTTCTACTATTAAAATTCTCCACCAGCACAAAGAGATTTGTCTTAAAAGAAGTACAGCCAGATTTCTCCTTGGAGACACGGATGGCGAGACTTCACCCCGCGCACTTTGGATGTGTTATTAGGTGGGAACAATCCCGGGAGGAGGAAACCATGTGCTTGGCAAAGTAAGAGGGACAGCGAAAAAGAGGGAGACCTTGGATGCGACGGGTTGGTACAGTGGAACTGCAGCAAGGAGCTCAAGCAGGAGAACAGTTGTGAGGATGGTGCAGGACCAGGCAGTGTTGTGTTCAGTTGTGCAAAGTTTGCTATGAGTCAGAACCAGCTCAAGGGCACCTAACAACAGCAACAGCAACAACAACAACAACAGACTTGGGTAGAAGAACCATATTCGGACATTTCACTCCACCACTACAGGGAAGGAGCCAGGCACGTAAAACTGAGTGTGTTGGTTTGTGGAGTGTGGTGCCTCTGGTCGGTTAGTTGGTGGAGCTGGGTTTGGTGACCCATGGAGCTGGGGCTGGGTTCCTTTGGGTTGAGGCTTACATAAGTGTGGGCATTTGCTGGCAGCCCTCTAAGAGCTTTGTAAGATTGCTTGAGCAGCAGGGTAAAGGCCAGGCCAAGTGATGCCTGCCTTTGGACCCTGACTGAACAACTGTATCCTGAGTATTTCTCATCTGATTTGTAACTTTTTAACTCCACTAATAAGGCACCTATTGATGAGTATGGCCTGTGAGTTCTTGGTAAAGTTCACCTTGTTGAAGTTCATCACAATGAATGATATAGATCCCAGCTGAAAAGCAGAGAGAGCTGTAGGAGGGGTGGTTGGTGTTAGGATTGGCAGGAAGGTTGGAGAGTGGGTCATATTGATCTCTATCTTGTGACACTCAGCCTTGGCAGGCGGAGGAGTTCCGATGTGGCCCTTATGCCATTTCCACAAGTGGATAGTGCTACTATGGAGGGAGGTGGGATGATCACCATGTCTAAAAACAGTGACATAGGGGTGGCATCTGACCTCATCTAGTTTCACAAGAGGAAGGAAAAGAACCACCATGGTCAGCATCAGCTGCTCACGGCCAAGTTCTAGGAGGCTAAGGTCAGGCATGGTTCCATATGCCAACTGTATCGATTCTGATACCAACTGTCCCTCCCACAGCACTCTCCACTTTTCAGCTGGGATCTACACCATTCATTGCAATGGCCATGCAGAATTCACACATAATACTCCCAACTAGGGAATTTATGAAGGAAGTTAACAGGTTACGAATGCTCATAACATAATCATGAGCCTAGGGCATAATTATTCAGGCAGGATAGCCTCTCTCTGGTCTTTCAGTCACATGGACCATTGGTCTCTAGCCTGCTTGTGCAATGTTACAAAACTTTGAGAGCTGCCAATAAATGATCACAGGGCATGCCACTCCACGGTACACCTTCCCCTAAAGGTGCTCAGTTCTCGCTGTGTGGGTCAGCAAACCCAACTCCCCCAACTAAGTCCTCAGAGACATCCTATTTCATAAACCAACCTCCTGCCCAAAGCACTTAGCTCTACTTGCTCTGTGGGCTGGGAAGTCAGTCCACCAGTCTGTCTCATGCGCTAGCTCTTGGTTCTGCTGCTGCTGCTCCTCTCATGTCAAAATTGTCTCCTGGATCAGGGAGGTTCAATGCATTAGGGATTTCTTAGTCCAAATGAGGGACTCCACTCCTGGATCTTCCTCACTTGATGCCGGTGAGATTCCCCTTCCTGCTTCTGAGATGGCTCATTTCATGGCCATCACAATGAACTCTGTTAACCGTGACAGCAGAAGCCTAGAATCCAATCAGTGCCTGCCCCCAGTTTCTTATATCCAGACCCATCACGAAAGACTTGTTTGGTGGGAGTGACAAAGACTTTGGCATTCTCAAGACATAATGTTCTTCCCAGAACTGTTTTCCCTGCTAGCTAGGCTCTTGCGTATTTGATGTCTCTGAAGGACATGGAATCGTTGTACTTTAGCTCTGTCACGTACATTAGACATACAAGAAGGCTTCAAACAGTTTGTGGAAAAATGGGATGCAAAGACAATGGAGTTTTCCCATGAGCATTTTGAAGTCCGCCCCCCCCAGCTATCTCCAAGGCAATGTTCAGCTTCATCTTATTTAAAATAAAATGGCAAACCAATAAGGCAAAAAGCCCGAGTCTCAGAAAAGAGCAGAGGGTTGCCCCAGATCCCACAGCTACTCAATGACTGCCCTCTCCCTTCCAGGCCCGTGAGTTCCTTACCACACTACGTGGTCCATTCTCCTTCCTCCCTTGGCGAGGAAGTGTAGTGAAAGGAAGTTTTGCTTTGTTGATTTATATTAGGTCTGCGTATTGGTTAAAGGCTAGGCTACTAATTTCCACCAGTGAGTGGTTTGAACCCCTAGTTGCTCTCAGAAGAAAGAGGTAGCACCCTGCTCCCCCAAATATGTTCAGCCTGGGAAACCCCATGGGGCAGTTCCCTTTGTTCTGTGAAGATCGCCATGAGTCAGGGTGAATCCCACAGCACCCAACAAGAACAACAACATCCCATTGTGTCTGTGCCACATTTCGTTTATCCATTATCTAGGGATGGCTATTTCCATTGTTTCTACCTTTCGCCTGACATCTTGCTCTCCTTTACAGGCAGGCACACCGGCCCAGGCCTTCTGGTAGGAACAGCCTGATGAGGCGAAGCAGTTCTCTCAGAGGGGATTCAGACCAGCCCTGAGTGGGCCTGGGGGACTTATGGTGCACAGGGCCATGGTCCTTCCTGATCCCGGTGAGCATGTCTCCCTCCTTGTATTCTCTCTCGTCTGGTCTTTGCTTTTGGTTGACCCTGCTTCCAAGCTGAAGCCTTTGGTGGACAAAACACTTCCACACGATGATTCCAGGCTCATTGTCGAGAGCACTCTGACGTGACAATGTTCTGGCGTGACAATGTTGTTCCCACAGTAAAAAGGGTTTCAATTTAAGATCGTCTGATTTCCCCTAGTCCCTTGAGAAGCTGCATGTTGTCTGTGAGATATCTTGTTTAAGTGACTGAGCCTATACCTGTGGCAGGAAATAAGAGGCTGGGTTCTTTTGGA
This sequence comes from Tenrec ecaudatus, assembly GCF_050624435.1. Taxonomy (NCBI): domain Eukaryota; kingdom Metazoa; phylum Chordata; class Mammalia; order Afrosoricida; family Tenrecidae; genus Tenrec; species Tenrec ecaudatus. The sequence continues at coordinate 101,036,304 of NC_134537.1, forward strand.
AGCTACTTAGAACCACTGGGGTGTGACAGCAAGAAGCAGTGCTAATGTGCAGGATGCTCAGAAGTGTTGCAGGTTTTTGTTTTGTTTTTTTTTAAGAAATTGGTATTTTAAAGTGCTTTGAAATATTTTTCCTTCTTTTTTTTGGAATTTATAGATTGGTATTAGACATGTGGGCTGATATAGGACTTTCGGACTTGATCTGGGCTGGGATATTTTTACAATATTCATTGCTCATGTATATGCAACTGTTTCTTACACACATATGAGTATCTGTGCACTTATTTCTCCAGTCCACCTGGACTAACACAGCAACTAACAGCCATCATGATGGGCCAGAGTTGGCTTGCGGCAGTGTGTTTGGTGTGAGTTTTGAGAACCGTGGAGGCAGTGAGCTCAAGCATAGCCATTGGGAAGATGCGCGGGTGCAGGCGCCCACACGGCTTCCTTCTGCTGTGCTTGCAGTTGCTGAGTCAGAACCGACATCAGTGACTCACAAACCCCTGACTCCCTGCCCTTGAGTCAATGCTGATTCATAGCGACCCTGCAGGACAAAGCAGCACTGCTCCTGGGAGGTTCCAAAACTTTCTCCTGTGGAGCAGCTGGTGGTTTCGAAACACTGACCCTGGGAATCACAATCCACACATCATCACCCCCACCGAGACTCCTAACGACAAATAACACAACCACCGCAGCACAGCCCTCATGGAAAACCCGCCTACCACCGTAAGGCTCCATAGAGTCTGCTAAGAACAAAGCTCTCCCATGTTTGCCCCGAGCCGACCCTATAAAGTTCTGCCCAAGGGGAACGAACGTGCCTTTGTCGGAAGCCAGCGAGCCAAGGACAGTGGCGACTGCAAAGGAGTCAGCAAACCACGAAGGCAAGTGGCTCTCTGGAGCTTTTATGACGCGGATCTCAGGAAGACCTTAGCCTCTATTTTCCACCCCAGAGAGGCCAGTCCCACTCCTCATTTTTGTACAGCAGATAAGGGCACACCGGTCCCTGAGCTCAAGGCTGAGACACGTTATAGCCTCAGCCAGGGTTGATGTGCTATTCTGCCTCGCCCCATCTGCACCCAGAAGCTAAACAAATCTCTTTGCTAAGACTTGGCTTCGTGTCTGAGTCAAGTCGGCTCGCCCGCACCTCACACTTACCAACTACACCAATGAACCCCAACTTCATAGTGCTTTAAAATTAGCTGAGGAGGCAAATCACTGGGGGAGTGCAGCGGAACAGCAAGGGAATGGAGTGGCAAGGTCCCCAGGGAATGCTGAAAGTGGACTTTGGGGCCAGGGCGTGGTGCCCCAACAGACTGGACTGGAAAACGCTCCTAAGAGCCAGCAAATGATCCCTGAACTAACTACAAGCTTTTCTCTTGTGAACTGTTTTGTTCTGTTCTTTTTCAGTGGTTTGTTTTGGTTGTTTTGTTGTCTGGTTGTATACTGTTGCTTTGTGTTCCTCTGTCTAGTTTTCGTGCATGTTAGTGACTCCACAGGTCTGTCTGAATAGGACAGGCTGGATGAAAAATAACGGGACCGACAGTTCCGGGGGGACTTCGGGTGGGGGGGTAGGGGGGGTAAGGAAGTGGTGTTAACAAACCCAGGGACAAGGGAAAAACATGGGACCCCAAATGGTAGAGAAGGGGGAGTGGCAGTCCTGGTGGGAAATGATCAAGGGTAAGGTTGCTTAGAGAAGAGGTATACTCTAGCCCAGGTGGCGATGAAGCATGGTAGTAGGGCAGGAGGAAGGTCAAGGGAGATGGAGGAAAGAGCTAGGAGTCAAAGGGCATTCATGGAGGTCTAGACAAAGACATGTACATGCAAATATATATAGGAGGATGGGGAAGTAGATCTATGTGTCTATATTTATAGGTCAAGTATTAAGGTGGCGGAAGGACCTTGGGCCTCTACTCAAACACTCCCTCAATGCATGAATACCTTCTTTTATTAAATTGGAACTCTATGATGCTCACTCTCCCGACACAACGGCTGGAGCCAAAGTGGGTGAACAAGTAAATGTGGTGAAGAAAGCTGATGGTGCCCGGCTATCAAAAGAGATAGTGACTGGGGTCTTAAAGGCTTGAAGATAAACAAGCGGCCATCTAGCTCAGAAGCAACAAAGTCCACATGGAAGAACACACCAGCCTGTGTGATCGAGTGGTCCCAAAGGGATCAGTTACCAGGCATCAAAGAACAAAAAATCATATCATTGACTGCACACCTCCATGATAGGATCGCTGAAGACAAATGGGTGCACAAGCAAATGTGGTGAAGAAAGCTGATGGTGCCCAGCTATCAAAAGAGATAGTGTGTGGGGTCTTAAAGGCTTGAAGGTGAATAGCGGCCATCTCGCTCAGAAGCAAATAAGCCCACATGGAAGAAGCACACCGGCCAGTGCGATCACGAGGTGCCCAAGGGACCAGATATAAGGCATCATGCAAAAAAAAAAAAAAGATATAAGTGTGTGTATGTATGTGTATATATGTGTATATGTATATATGTATATGTATATATATATTATATTAAATGAAGGGGGAAGTGCAGAGTGGAGACCCAAGGCCCGAGTGTCGGCCAATGGAGATCCCCTCATAGAGGGGCTTAGGAGAGGAGATGGGTTAATTAGGGTGTGAGGTAGTATCGATGAAGAACACAGCTTTCCCCCAGATCCTGGATGCTTCCTCCCCCCAACTACCATGATCCGAATTCTACCTTGCAGGGCTGGATAGGACAGAGGCTGTACACTGGTACATATGAGGGCTAGAGGTACAGGGAATCCAGGGTGGATGATACCTTCAGGACCAAGGGTGTGAGGGACGATGCTGGGAGAGTGGAGGGTGAGTGGGTTGGAAAGGGGGAACTGATTACAAGGATCCACATGTGACCTCTTCCCTGGGAGAGGGACAGCAGAGAAGGGGGGAAGGGAGACCCCGGATAGGGCAAGATATGACAAAATAACGATGTATAAATTACCAAGGGCATATGAGGGAGGGGGGAAAGGGGAGGGAGGGGGGGGGAAAGAGGACCTGATGCAAGGGGCTTAAGTGGAGAGCAAATGCCTTGAGAATGATTGGGGCAGGGAATGTATGGATGTGCTTTATACAATTGATGTATGTATATGTATGGATTGTGGTAAGAGTTGTTTGAGTCCCTAATAAAATGTAAAAGAAGAAAAAAAAATAAAAATAAAATAAAATTAGCTGAGGAACTTGTGGGGTAGATGGTATCTTTGTCTGAGAGCAGGTTTTTTTATATTATTTTGTTGGGGGCTCATACAACTCTTATCACAATCCATCCATCCATCCATTGTGTCAAGCACATTTGTACAGTTGTTGCCATCATCATTCTCAAAACATTTTCTTTCTTCTTGAGTCCTTGGTATCCTCATTTTTCCCCCTCCCTCCTCACAACCCCCTCCCTCATGAACCCTTGATAATTTATAAATTATTATTATTTTGTCATGTCTTACACTGTCTGATGGCTCCCTTCACCCACTTTTCTGTTGTCAGTCCCCCAGAGAGGGTGTTATATGTAGATCATTGTGATCAGTTCCTCCTTTCTACCCCACCTTCCCTCTACTCTCATGGTATCACCACTCTCACTACTAGTCCTGAGGGATTCATCTGTCCTGGATTCCCTTGTTTCCAGTTCCTATCTGTACCAGTGCACATGCTCTGGTCTAGCCAGATTTGTAAGGGAGAATTGGGATCATGATAGCGAGTGGGGAGGAAGCATTAAAGAACCAGAGGACAGTTGTATGTTTCATGGTTGCTACACTGTCCCCTGACTGGCTTGTCTCTTCTCCATGACCCTTCTGTAAAGGGATGTCCAGTTGCCTACAGATGGGCTTTGGGTCTCCACTCTGCACTTCCCCTCATTCACAATGATATGATATTTTGTTCTTTGATGCCTGATAACTGATCCCATCGACCCCTCATGATCACACAGGCTAGTGTGCTTCTTCCATGTGGGCTTTGTTGCTTCTCAGCTAGATGGCCACTTGTTTATCTTCAAGCCTTTAAGACCGCAGATGCTATATCTTTTGATAGCTGGACACCTTCAGCTTTCTACACCACATTTGCTTATGCACCTGCTTTGTCTTCAGTGATTGTGTCCGGAAGGTGAGCATCATGGAATGCCAGTTTAATAGAACAAAATGTTCTTGTATTGAGGGAGCACTTGAGTGGAGGCCCAATGTCCATCTGCTACCTTTATACTAAACCTATAAATATATGTGCATAGATCTATTTACCCATCATTTTCTATAAATATATTTACATATGTACATGCCTTTATTTATACCTCTATACATGCCCTTTGCCTCCTAGTTCTTTCCTCTATTTCCTTTTACTTTCCTCTTGTCCCACTATCATGCTCAGCCTTCATTCTGAGAGCAGGGTTTAATGGGAGGCGACGGAACAGAAGTCCTGAAGAAGAAGAAAGAGCACAGTGGTGGCGAGGATCAGAAACTTGAAGGCAGTGTCCCGACTTCAGATCCCCAGGGCGTGCTCGAGGTAACCGCCCACGGTGTCCTTTCAGCCCACTCTGGTGCAGGCCTTGCCTTCCATTTCCCAGCCTCCTGGAACATCACAGAAAGCAACCCTGTCGGGAAGCGACATTTAAAAGTAACTTAAGGCTGACAGTCCAGCGTTCCTTCCCTGGGATTTGTCCACCCATAATGCAGTGCTCAAAAGCCACTTACAACCAGTGTGACCTTTGCAAACCATTCCCTGAAATTCAGTTTTTTCATCTGTAGAACGGAGGAGACATTCACCCTGGCAAACAGCACTGCCCCGGGCACCGTGTAGGTGTAGGTTGTTCAGTGACTATCAAGACCCAGCTGGAAGCCTGGCTCTGGTTCCCAGGCTGGGCTTCTGCCTGTGACCTTTCTTGTCCTTTATTTGCCTTGTGGAATGTGATTAGCATAGACTTTCCAAGGCTGTGGCTGGGCAAGGCCAGCAGTTTGAAACCACCTGAGAGAGAAAGTCGAGGCTTTAAAAAAATTTTTTTAAATTAATTTATTTTTTTTAAGTCGAGGCTTTTTGCTGTGATAAAGCCTTACAGCCTTAGGCGCCCACAAGGGCAGTGCTGCTCTGTCCTATAGGGTTGACTCACTCGAGGGCAGGAAGTTGATTATTATTATTTCCCCCCCAAGATTGGGAACCTTGCACTGCCCATAGAGAGCCCCAGTCCCTAGCTACTGGGTCAGTGGGTCAGACTGTACACATGAGAAAACATGTAGACAGACATGAAATGTAAGGGCAAGGGTGGGGCATGATGGGAAGGGGTGGTGATTGGAAGTTATTCTTGTGAAATCATGCTAGGACCTAGCAAGTGTTAGCAGAACCCAAAACTGTGGAGGAGAGCGATCTAGCTGAGGCTGCCAGCCCTGACCTGGAGGCCTGCTGGTACAGTGTCTATGTATTGGGTTGTTAACCCCAAGGTCAGCAGTTTGAAACCACCAGCCGAAAGATGATGCTTTCTACTCCCTTAAAGAGCTGCAGTCTCAGAAAGCTCGGGGCAGTTCTACCCAGTCCCACAGGGTCTCTGTGAGTCTGGAATGGTTCCTGGCAGAGAGCTTGGTTTTGGTTTGCAGGCCTGATCCATTAGTTATTGGACTGGAGCGCCCTCTTGTGGTACTTCCTTTTAATCTGTAGGTTTTACTTCAGTTGCAAATTCATTCGTTATTCCCTTCAGCAAACTTTTAATGAGTGTTCCTTACCAGGGGGCATTCTAGTTTCTGGGGATATAGCAGTGAACCAAGCAGGCCAAGACTCTGGAATGTTTTCTCTTTTTTTTAATCTTTTTTTTATTTTAACAATTTATTGGGGCTCATACAATTCTTTCCACAGTTCATACATAAACATACATCAATTGTATAAAGCACATCTGTACAGTCTTTGCCCTAATCATTTTTTTCTCTTTTCTTCTTTTACATTTTATTAGGGACTCATACAACTCTTACCACAATCCATACATATACATACATCAATTGTATAAAGCACATCCATACATTCCCTGCCCCAATCATTCTCAAGGCATTTGCTCTCCACTTAAGCCCCTTGCATCAGGTCCTCTTTTTTTATTTCCCCCCTCCCTCCCCATTCCCCCCTCCCTCATATGCCCTTGGTAATTTATACATCGTTATTTTGTCATATCTTGCCCTATCCAGAGTCTCCCTTCCCCCCTTCTCTGCTGTCCCTCTCCCAGGGAAGAGGTCACATGTGGATCCTTGTAATCAGTTCCCCCTTTCCAACCCACTCACCCTCCACTCTCCCAGCATCGTCCCTCACACCCTTGGTCCTGAAGGTATCATCCACCCTGAATTCCCTGTACCTCCAACCCTCATATGCACCAGTGTACAGCCTCTGTCCTATCTAGCCCTGCAAGGTAGAATTCGGATCATGGTAGTTGGGGTGAGGAAGCATCCAGGATCTGGGGGAAAGCTGTGTTCTTCATCGATACTACCTCACACCCTAATTAACCCATCTCCTCTCCTAAACCCCTCTATGAGGGGATCTCCATTGGTCGACACTTGGGCCTTGGGTCTCCACTCTGCACTTCCCCCTTCATTTAATATGTTATATATATACATACATACACATACATATATATATATATATACACATACATACACACACTTATATCTTTTTTTTTTTTGCATGATGCCTTATACCTGGTCCCTTGGGCACCTCGTGATCGCACTGGCCGGTGTGCTTCTTCCATGTGGGCTTATTTGCTTCTGAGCTAGATGGCCGCTTGTTCACCTTCAAGCCTTTAAGACCCCAGACACTATCTCTTTTGATAGCCGGGCACCATCAGCTTTCTTCACCACATTTGTTTATGCACCCATTTGTCTTCAGCGATCCTATCATGGAGGTGTGCAGTCAATGATATGATTTTTTGTTCTTTGATGCCTGGTAACTGATCCCTTTGGGACCACTCGATCACACAGGCTGGTGTGTTCTTCCATGTGGACTTTGTTGCTTCTGAGCTAGATGGCCGCTTGTTTATCTTCAAGCCTTTAAGACCCCAGTCACTATCTCTTTTGATAGCCGGGCACCATCAGCTTTCTTCACCACATTTACTTGTTCACCCACTTTGGCTCCAGCCGTTGTGTCGGGAGAGTGAGCATCATGGAGTTCCAATTTAATAAAAGAAGGTATTCATGCATTGAGGGAGTGTTTGAGTAGAGGCCCAAGGTCCTTCCGCCACCTTAATACTTGACCTATAAATATAGACACATAGATCTACTTCCCCATCCTCCTATATATATTTGCATGTACATGTCTTTGTCTAGACCTCCATGAATGCCCTTTGACTCCTAGCTCTTTCCTCCATCTCCCTTGACTTTCCTCCTGCCCTACTACCATGCTTCATCGCCACCTGGGCTAGAGTATACCTCTTCTCTAAGCAACCTTACCCTTGATCATTTCCCACCAGGCCTGTCACTCCCCCTTCTCTACCATTTGGGGTCCCATGTTTTTCCCTTGTCCCTGGGTTTGTTAACACCACTTCCTTACCCCCCCTACCCCTCCACCCCAAGTCCCCCCAGAACTGTCGGTCCCGTTGTTTTTCCTCCAGATAGTTCATCCAGCCTGTCCTATTCAGACAGACCTGTGGAGTCACTAACATGCACGAAAACTAGACAGAGGAAAACAAAGCAACAGTATACAACCAGACAACAAAACAACCAAAACAAACCACTGACAAAGAACAGAACAAAACAGTTCACAAGAGAAAAGCTTGTAGTTAGTTCAGGGATCATTTGCTGGCCCTTAGGAGCGTTTTTCAGTCCAGTCTGTTGGGGCACCACGCCCTGGCCCCAAAGTCCACTTTCAGCATTCCCTGGGGACCTTGCCACTCCACTCCCTTGCTGTTCCGCTGCACTCCCCCAGTGATTTGCCTCGGTGTGGTGGGATCAGGTCAGGTGCAATTCCCACACTGTGTCTCCGGTGCTGTCCCCTGTATCGCCCTTAGTCACTGAGGGGCATCATGTCTCATAGTGGGGCCAGCCATGTTGTTCTCTCTGTGGACTGGCTGCTCTACTCAGGAACATCATCATCACGGCCTGGTGGGCCAGGCTGTGCTCCACTCTGTTTTCTCTTTTTAAAAAATAAACCAAACTATTAAAATAATTTTGGGGGGCAGTTGTTAAAAGAGTATCTTTTCTCTTAAGTAACTCTGTACCACCACCATCAGTTGCCATCAAGTCCCATCTGACTCATGTAAACCCCGGTGTGTCAGAGGAGAACTGAGTCCTATGAGGTTTCAGCAGCTGTTTTCAGAAGCAGTCAGACCTTTCTTCTGAGGTACTCCTGAGCAGACCCGACTCTCCAACCCTTAACCTAGCAGCAGAGGGGTTAACCACTCTTAACACCAGACACTAGAGACTCCAACTAGCTCTCCCACTGGGTGCTAACTCCACGTTAGGCCCATGAACTCTACTATCTGACCCTTCTTTTGTGTAGCCAGCAGTGAATTTTTGTTTGTTTGTTTGAATTACTCTTATAGAAAGCTTGGAGACAGCTTTCATTCTTCCTTTTTTTTTAGTAATCATTTTACTGGGGGCTCATACAACTCTTATCACAATCCATCCATCCACCCATGTGTCAAGCACATTTGTACATTTGTTGCCCTCATCATTCTCAAAACATTTGCTTTGTGCTTGAACCCTTGGTATCAGCTCTTCATTTTCCCCCTCCATGTCCTACCCCTTCTCTCTCATGAATCCTTGATAATTTATAAATTATTATTATTTTGTCATATCTTACACTGTCCAATTTCTCCCTTCACCCACTTTTCTGTTGCCCATCCCCCAGGGAGGAGGTTATATGTTGATCATTGGAATTGGTTCACCCTTTCTCTCTGACCTTCCTTCCCCTTACCTTCCTGGTATCGCTACTATCATTATTGGTCTTGAAGGGTTTATCTGTCCTGGATTCCCTTTGTTTTCAGTTCCTATCTATACCAGTGTGCATCCTCTGGTCTAGCCAGATTTGTAAGGTAGAATTGGGATCATGATAGTGGGGGTGGGAAGCATTTAGGAACTAGAGGAAAGTTGTATGTTATATCTTTGCTACACTGCCCCCTGACTGACTTGTCTCCTCCCCACAACCCTTTTGTAAGGGAATGTCCAGTTGCCTACAGATGGGCTTTGGGTCTCCACCCCAGACTCCTCCCCTCATTCACTATGATGTGATTTTTTGTTCTTTGATGCCTGATACCTGATTCCTTCGACACCTCGTGATCACACAGCTGGTGTGCTTCTTCCAAAACAATTTTATCACCTTCAAAATACTCTCCATTACACTTCATACATTTGTCAAATCTGCGATTCTATTCTTGGAAACAGTTTTCAAACTCATCTGGTGCTGACAACACCTCCCTTGTTTTTTCTTCATCTCTTCTATTTTGTCCTTTCACATCCATCTTCATTCAGGGAAACAAACAGAAGTCACACAGTGAGGTCAGGTGAGTCAGGTGCATGGGGCAAGAGAGGCATGCTGATTTTTGCCAAAAACTGGTGCACTGAGATGGCTGCATGAGCAGGTACATTTTCTTTTTTTTCCCCTCCCGCTCCCCCAGGTACATTTTCATGGTGGCAAAAGCAGTCCCCCGCCTGCCACAAATCAGGCATTTTTTTTTTGTCGCACACTGTTACGCAATCTTTTCAGAACCTCTAAGTAGAAAGCGTGATTAACAGTCTGACCTGGTAGAACAAACTCCAAATGCACTATTCCCCTCACATAAAAAAATCAAATTAGCATTATCTTGATCTTTGATTTCACTTGATGAGCTTTTGGGGGGTGAGGTGATGATGGCATCTTCCACTGGCTTGACTGATGTTTGGTTTTGGGGTGGTAAGAACAGCACCATGTCTCCTCACCAGTAATGACCTTGGGAAAAAGTCTGGGTCCCATTGGAGCTGTTCGTTCCAAGCACAGAATGTTTCCAGTCGAAGCTCCTTTTGCTGATCAGTTAGAACCAAAGGCACAAATTTCGCAGCGACCCTTCTCATTCCCAAAATTTTCCATTAAAATTTGCTGAGCCAAGTTCCAAGATAGTCCAGATAACTTCCCTGTCTCTCAATGGTCTGTATAGGTCTTTGAGCACAAATGCACAAATTTTGTTGACTTTTTCATCTGTTCGGGAAGTTGATGGACGTCCAGAATGAGGTTTGTCATCAATCAAAATATCACCTGTTTTGAAATGAAACAAACCACTCATACACTTGAGTTTTTCCCATAGCGCTGTCCTTGTAAGCTGTATTCAACACCACAACAGTTTCTGTGGCATTTTTTCCTGAGTAGGAAACAAAATTTCACAACTTCACACTGTTCTCTTAAATAGGCCATCAAAAAAAATGAGAGTTGAACAAAACTGTTTTTACCAAAATATTCACTGTGAACAGCGAGAACTTTCCCAGGCGACGCCACTGGGTGCACAAACTCAGAGAGAATTGCTCAATGTTTGCCTAGTGGGACAAAATGCGTGCTATGAAAGCTCTGTCCAGTGGAGCTTTTTTCTGTTTTATTTGCGGGAGGGCACTCCCTCATATACACATCAGAAAATGCTTGAACTATTTTGAACTTATACTTAATCATAGCCCAACTCTAAGAACAATTTGTTTTTATAACATGGCCCGACCTGATCATTTGCCCTTATCAAGAGATCACTGAAGCTATGGGCAGCACAACAAAATCTGATGAAGAAATCAGACGGTGTCCAGTTAACAGAGAGAATAGTGTCTGGAGCCTTAAAGTCTTGTCTTAAACCCAGCAGCCATCCAAGTGATATGTCAGCAAAGTCCACATGGAAGAAACACACCAACCTGTGTGATCCAAAGACTGTAAATAATAAAATCCAAGACTGGAAGAGGAAACTATATTAAAGTTTAAATTCTGAGAGTGAGAGCTCCCAATCCATTTACAGGGTCTCCATAGGGATTACGCCTCCAGGGAATCCCCTATGACCATGGACCAAGGATGTAAATAGCCTAGCTATCAGACAGCATGCATTGGAAGGTGGATTAGTACAGATGTAGCTAGGTTAAAATTTAATACCTTCTCATTTGTTCTCCCTTTAGACATAGTGAATTTTTTTCTAGGGTTTTTTATTGTTGAGTTTTTGTGATATTCTGAGGAGTTAAATTATTTATTTACTGGGATTAATACATATATCAACTCATTCCACAGTTCAATCACGTCCAGCAGAATTGTACAATGGCTTCCACAATCAGTTTCCAAACATTTTTTTCTATGTGAACTCCTTGACATCACTACCCTTCACTCCACCACTACCTCTGAATCCCCCCTACCCACAAAACCCGGATTCTGCTTGTTGACTCTGTAGGGTCATCAGTCCTGGTTTTCATAACCCCCCATGAAAAAACATACTGCAGCCCCAACAACATAAGACTCCTGAGATACCTCCTAATACAGCGGTTCTCAACCTGTGGGTCACGACCCCTGTGGGGGTTGAACGACCCTGTCACAGGGGTCATCCGATTCATAACAGTACCAAAATTACAGTGATTAAGTAGCAACGAAAATAATCTTATAGTTGGGGGTCACCACAACATGGGGAACTGTATGAAAGGGTCGCAGCATTAGGAAGGTTGAGAACCACTGCCCTAATATGTACAATTAAAACAATACAAACATAAGATTTTGGAAACTGGATCAGGTCCAGCATGCATCTAGGGGGAATGTGCTGAAAAAGTTGTTCTTTTTAATAAATTATTTTATTGCGGGCTCTTACAGCTCTTATCACAATCCACACATCAGTTATATCAAGCACATTTGTACATATGTTGCCATCATCAAAACATTTTCTTTCTACTTGAGCCCTTGGTATCAGCTCCTCCTTTTCCCCTCCCTCCACCCTTCCCACCCTCGTGAACCCTTTATAAATTATAGATTATTATTACTTTCATGTCTTACAACATCCACTGTCTCCCTTTACCCATGTTTCTGTTGTTCATCCCCTTGGGGTGGGGGGGGATGTTATACATCAATCATTGTGATCGGTTCCCCCTTTCTCCCTCCTGGATTCCCTGTGTTGTGAGCTCTTATCTGTACCAGTGTACATGCTCCGGTCTAGCCAGATTTGTAAGGTAGAACTGGGGTCATGATAGTGGCAGGGGAGGGGGGTGGCGGTGGCTCAGGAAGCATTAAAGGTCTAGAGGAATGTTGTGTGTTTCGTTGGTGCAATATTGCACCCTGGCTGGCTTGTCCCTTCCTTGTGACCCTTCTGGGAGGAGATGTCCAAATGTTCTAACAAGTTTTAACTGTTCAAGTCAGGCTTCTGCCTTTGACCTTCTATACTCAACTCACCAATGAACTCCGTTTAGTGACCACTTTCCCCTATCCCTCAATTTTTCTAGTTTTTATTATTTTCTGCTTTCTTTTCTATTGTTGTTGAGGTTCTTTTCCTCTATGTTTTTCTGTGTGTGAAATCCAGGATAGGTTAATCTGTAGAGACAGTAACTCTACTTCTTATGGGCATGGCAGGGAGGTTGGGGGAAATGGGAAGCTAGTAATAATGAGTACAAGAATGAAGAAAATGCTCTATAATTGGTTGTGATTGGTTATCAAAAGACATAGCATCTGGAGTCTTAAAAGCTTGAAGTTAAACAAGTGGCCATCAAGCAGAGAAGCAACAAGGCCACATGAAAGAAGCACACCACCCTGTGTAAGCATGAGGTGTCACTGGGACCAGGAAACGTGTGGGAAGCCGTAGCTCTCGCGAGATGTGGGAAGCCATAGCTCTCGTGATGTGGGTAGCTGCAACTCTCGCTGCCATTACTAGATGGCGCCGGGCAGTCAGGGCGGTGGTCCAACTAAGTGGTAAAAAACCACTTAGCGCATGCGTGATGCTGAGATGACGTAGTCATAACTCCACCCTGGAGTATGCAAACGAAGGTTCTGGCGAACTCACCAATCTATGCATGAGGTTTTGGCAAATGCACCAATCAAGGCACAGCACGTCCCCATAGAGCATATATAAGCAGCAGTAGTTTGGGGTTTTAAGGTCTTTTACCGCATAATGAAAAATTAAATGCTTGTGGAAGAATCCTGTTGTGGTGCGTCTTTTCTTGCTGGCGAGACCTGGCGCGCGACAGAAACGGGCATCAGAAGACCACAAACAAGCAAATGAAAAATATATTGTTGTGATTGAGGGGGGTTGGAGCAGAGACCCCAAACCCATCTGTAGACAAAAGGACATCTGCTCACAGAAGAGTCACAAGGAAGGGATGAGTCAACCAGGGTGCAGTAAAGCACCGATTAAGCACACAATATTCCTCTAGTTCCTTGAGGCTTCCTCATCTACCGCTATCATGACCCCAGTGTTGCCTTTCACTGCAGGCTAGACTGGAACCTGCGCACAAGTGCAGATAAGATATAAGAGATCATGACACATGTAATCCAAGAACAGGAATGGGAAAGCAATACCAGAAGGTTAGGGGAAAGATGGGTAGAATAAGGGAGGAAGGGGGAACGATCGCATTGATCAACACCTAACTACACACACCCCCTTCCAGAGGATGAACAACAGAAACCGTGGTTGAAGGGAGACAGTGGTTGGTGTAAGATAAAAATAATCATAATTTACAATTTATCAAGGGGTCACGAGGGTGGGACGGGAAGAGGGAAAAAAGAGAATCTGATAGCAAGGACTGAAGAGAAAGTAAATGTCTAGAAAATAATCATGCCAGCATATGTAGAAATGTGCTTGATACAATTGATGTATGGATTGTTGTAAGAGCTGTAAGAGACCCCAATAAAATGATCTTTTAATACAAAATAAAATAAGGTAAAATTGGTTGTGCTGATAAATGAACAACTCTTTAAAAAATCATTTTATTAGGGACTCATACAACTCTTATCACAATCCTTACATACATCAATTATGTAAAGCACATTTGTACATTCACTGCCCTCATCATTCTCAAAAAATTTACTCTCTACTTAAGCCCCTGGCATCAGCTCCTCATTTTCCCCTCCCTCCCCGCTCCACCCCCATGAACCCTTGATAATTTATAAATAATAGTTTTGTCATATCTTGCCCTGTCCGATGTCTCCCTTCACCCCACTTTTCTGTTGTCCATCCCGCAGGGAGGAGGTCACATGTAGATCCTTGTAATAGGTTCCCCTTTCCAGCCCACTCTCCCTATACACTCCCAGCATCGCCACTCACACCCCTGGTCCTGAAGGGATCATCCACCATGGATTCCCTGTATTTCTGGTTCCTATCTGTACCAGTGTCCATTCTCTAGTCTAGCCAGACTTGTAAGGTAGAATTGGGATCGTGATAGTGGGTTGGGGAGGAAGCATTTAGGAACTAGAGGAAAGTTGTATTTTTCATCGTTGTTAAATCACACCCTGTCTGGCTCATCTCCTCCCCGAGACCCTTCTGCAAGGGGATCTCCAGTGGCCTACAAATGGGCTTTGGGTCTCCACTCCGCACTAACCCCCTCATTCACTATGGTAAGATTTTTTTGTTCTGATGATGCCTGATACCTGATCCCTTCAACACCTCGTGATCGCATGTGGGCTTTGTTGCTTCTGAGCTAGATGGCCGCTAGTTTACCTTCAAGCCTTTAAGACCCTAGATGCTATATCTTTTGATAGCCGCGCACCATCAGCCTTCTTCACCACATTTGCTTATTCACCCGCTTTGTCTTCAGCAGTTGTGTTGGGAAGGTGAGCATAATAGAATGCCAACTTAATAGAAGAAAGTATTTTTGCATTGAGGAGTACTTTAGTGGAGGCCCAATGTCCTTTTGCTACCTTAATACTAAACCTATAAATATATGCACATGGATCTATTTCCCCATCCTCATATACAAATATATTTGCATATATACATGTCTTTATCTAGACCTCTATAAATGCCCTTTGCCTCCTAGCTCTTTCTTCTATTTCCCTTGACTTTCCTCCTGTCCCACTATCATGCTCAGTCCCCACCAGGGTTTCAGTAATTCCTCTTGGGTACATTACCCTTGGTCATGCCCTACCAGGCCTAACACACCCTCCTCACCACCAATTTGGATTACTTGTTGTTCCCTTGTCCCTGGGTTTGTTAACACCACTTCCTTTCCCCTCACCTCCCTATCTCCCATGTCCCCCCAGAATTGTTGGTCCCGTTGTTTTCTCCTCCAGATTGTTCATCCAGCCTATCTTATTTAGACAGACCTGCGGACATAATAACATGCACAAAAACAAGACAGAGCACAACCAAGCAACATTATACAACAAAACAACAACAACAAATCAATGAGAACAAAAGATAACAAAACAAGAAAGAAAAGCTTGTAGTTAGTTCAAGGATCACTTGTTGGCCTTTAGGAGTGTTTTCCAATCCAGTCTGTTGGGGCACCACGCCCTGGCCCCAAAGTCCACTTTCAGCATTCCCTGGGGACCTTGCCGCTCCATTCCTTTGCTGTTCTGTTGCACTCCCCCAGTGTTTTGCCTCGGTGTGGCATGATCAGATCAAGTGCAATTCCCACGCTGTGTTCTGGTGGTTTCCCCTGTAGGTCAGTGATATGAAGCTAAAACAGGTCCTGCTTTATGAGAGAAATGCTTGGCCAAACTCAGGCCAGTCCTTCCCTGAGAGGGGAGAGGAAGCTCAGGAAGCCCTCCCTGATGTGATGGCTGAAGCCAGATGAGCTAAAGGCACTGGTAACCACAGGGACACGGAAAAGCCGGCTCTCCCACAGACAAATTCTCATCGTCCTAGAACTCTTCCTGGCAAGGGCCATGCTAACCCCAAGCAGGTGGAAACAGAAATGTCAAACGCTATACCATTTACAATCTCTCTACAAAAAGAAAAACACTTCAGTAAATACATCAAGCAGTGAGAGCTTATTTTGGAATTAGGTGCCACCTGGGCATTTGTCTAGCGGGCTAGGCATCCTAGAGTGGAGTACCTTCAGGCTGAGGTTGACTGGGGGAGTGGAGTACCTTCTAAGTATTTATGGGAAGAGCTAAAACGAACCTTGGAACGTTGTCCCAGGAGGCCTGGACGATGGCTGGAACAATGCCCAGGGAGAGGCCTGCCTGGGGCATGGCTGAGAGGAGGCTGTCTTGCCCTGAATTCTAATGTGTGAACCCCTCCACTAAATCTCATAATCATGAGCATTGTCTGTGAGTTCTGTGTGGCCATTGCAACAAATTAGGGAAGCCGGCAAAGCTTCAGAGAGTTCTGGGGACGGGATGGTTAGTGTCAGGATTGGTCAGGAAGGTTGGCGGATGGAGGCGCGCCAGTCACCTGCCTCAGAGGAGTCAACTGTGGGTTGATGTTGAGTTTGGTTTTCCTTTCCCTTTGTGTTGTCTTAGTTCAGAGTCTCTACTTGATCTCTGGGTTCTATTCATTGCATTGGCTACACAGAACTCACAGACAAAATTCATGATGAAAAGGTTTATTAAGGAAGCTAATAAGTTCCAATGCCAGTGAGAAATGCTCAGGATAGTTATTTATCAGGACATGGCACCAAGCATGCCCAAAGTACATACAAATGTGCTGTCAGTCTCAGCCTAGAGGCACTTGACTCCACGTCTCTGGGTCAACAAGCTCAGCTTCCCAATTAAGTGCCCAGGGGCACCTCACTCCACAAGTCAGCCTCCTGCACGAGAACACAGTGAGTTGGGAAATGCATCCCTCTGTTCCATGCTCTGCTTCCTCATCCTGCTGCTGCTCCTCCAGCATTACTACTGTCTTCTGGATCCAGGAAGCTCTGTGCAGGGTCCACAGGATGTGCTCTATTCCTGGCTTTTCTGGTAATGAGATTTTCCTCTTGCTTGTCAGAGGCACTGTGTGTGTGGATGGGGGTATGGGGAACTGGAGGGAGGGGGAAAATGAGGAGCTGATACCAAGGGCTCAAGTAGAAAGCAAATGTTTTGAGAATGATTATGGAAACAAATGTACAAATATGTATGCATGGATTGTGATAAAATTTGTGCGAGCCCCCAATGAAATGATTAAAAAAATCTATTTCCCCAACCTCAAATATATTTGCATATGTACATGTCTTTGTCTAGACCTCTATAAATGCCCTTTGCCTCCCAGCTCTTTCCTCTATTTCCCTTGACTTTCCTCCTGTCCCACTATCATGCTCCGTCTCCATCTGGGTTTCAGCAATACCTCTTGGTTACATTATCCTTGATCATGCCCTACCAGGCCTCCCACACCCACCTCACCACCAATTTGGATCACTTCAAACAATACTTTTCATAGGATAAATCTGCTGCACAAGATTTCTTTAAAGTGTTGAAAAGCAAGGGTGCTACTTTGAGGACTAAAGTGTGCCTGACTCAAGTCATGGTGTTTTCACTTGTCTCACAGACAGGTGAAAGTTGGACATTGAACAAGGAAGACCAAAGAAGCATCAATGCATTTGAATTGATTTTGAATACTCCTGAAAAATATTGAAAGTCCCATGGACTGCCAAAAGCACAATCAAATCTGTCCTGGAAGAAGTACAGTCAGAATGCTTTTTAGAAGCCAGGCTGGTGAGAGTTTTTCTCATGTACTTTGGACGTATTGTCAGGAGAGACCATTTCCTGGAGAAGGACATCATGATAAAGCAGAGGGGCAGCAGAAATGAGGAAGGCCCTGGAAAAGATGGATCAATACAGTGGCCTCAAACATGAGAGCAATTGTGAGGTTGCGCAGGACCGCCAGGCAATATTTCCTTCTGCTGTACACAGGGCTGCTATGAGTAGCAACCAACTTGATGACACCACCACCACCACCACCACCACCACCACCTCCACCACCACCACCACCATCACCACCACCACCACCACCACCATCACCACCACCTCCACCACCATCATCACCACCACCACCACCACCACCAACACCACCACCACCACCATCACCACGATCACCACCACCACCACCACCACCACCACCACCAAACAACAACAAATGGCTCATATAAGAGGAAATACACATTATTGCAATCATTGCTTTTATTTTTCTTAAAAAAATCACTTCATTAGGGGCACATGAAACTCTTATCACAATCCATACATACATCAATTGTGTAAAGCACATTTGTACATTCATTACCCTCATCATTCTCAAAACATTTGCTCCCCACTTAAACCCCTGGCATCAGCTCCTCATTAACTCCCTCCTCCCCACTCCTTGTTCCCTCATGAACTTTTGATAATTTATAAATTATTATTTTGTTATATCTTACACTGTCTGACATCACCCTTCACCTACTTTTCTGTCTTCTGTCCCCCATGGAGGAGGCTATATGTAGATCCTTGTAATCGGTTCCCCCTTTTCACCCCACCTTCCCTCCACTCTCCCAGTATCGCCACTCTCACCACTGGCCCTGAAGGGATCATCCGTCCTGGATTCCCTGTGCTTCCAGTTCCTATCTGTACCACTGTACATCCTTTAGTCTAGCCAGATTTGTAAGGTAGAATTGGGATCATGATAGTGGGTGGGGGAGGAAGCATTTAGGAACTAGAGGAAAGTTGTATGTTTCATCGTTGCTACACTGCACCTTATCTGGCTCGTCTCCTCCCCGAGACCCTTCTGCAAGGGGATCTCCAGTGGCCTACAAATGTGCGTTGGGTCTCCACTCTGCACTTCTCCTCATTCACAATGATATGATTTTTTTTGTTCTGATGATGCCTGATACCTTCGACACCTCGTGTTCACACAGGCTGGTATGCTTCTTCCATGTGGGCTTTGTTACTTCTGAGCTAGATAGCTGCTTGTTTACCTTCAAGCCTTTAAGACCCCAAACACTATATCTTTTTTTCTCCCCAAACACTATATTTTTTGATAGCCGGGCACCATCAGCTTTCTTCACCACATTTGCTTATTCACCCACTTTGTCTTCAGTGGTTGTGTCGGGAAGGTGAGCATCATGGAATGCCAGTTTAATAGAACAAAGTATTCTTGCATTGAGGGAGTACTTGAGTGGAGGCCCAATGTCCATCTGCTACCTTAATATTAAACCTATACATATATGCACATAGATTTATTTCCACATCCTCATATATGTTTACATATGTACATGCCTGTATTTAGACCTCTATATATGCCCTTTGTCTCCCAGTTCTTTCCTCTGTGTCCTTTTACTTTCCTCTTGTCCCACTAGCATGCTCAGTCTTCATTTGGGTTTCAGTAATTCCTCTCGGTTACATAACCCTTGATCACGCCCTACCAGGCCGCCTACACCCTCCTTCACCGATTTGGATCACTTGTTGTTCCCTTGTCCCTGGGTTTGTTAACACCACTTCCTTTCCCCCACCTCTTCCTCTCCCATGTCCCCCAGGAACTGCCAGTCCCATTGTTTTCTCCTCCAGAATGTTCATCCAGCCTATCTTATTTAGACAGACCTAGAAGATAATAATATGCACAATCACAAGACAGAGAAAAACCAAGCAACAAAAGAAAACAAAACAATAAAAACAACAACAGCAACAAACCACTGACAAAAAACAAAAACACAACAACAAGAAAGAAAAGCTTGTAGTTAGTTCAAGGACTGTTTGTTGGCCTTTAGGAGAATAAGGGACTAGACCCCACACTGGCACACCGAGCCCTGAGGATGATATCCCTGCAGGGAGCTGCTAAAGCACAGAGAGGACTGTAGGGCTGACAACAGCTCGAGACATGATGTCCCCTTGCTGGAGCATACCACAACAGGGGACAATATTGGGGACACATGGCCTGGAGTGAGTCTGATCTGACCACCCCCACAGTGGGATGAACCAAGAAGGGGACATAACAGATCAGCAACGGGAGCAGAGCCAAGCCACAAAGTCCCTGAGGAGCCCCCAAAATAGACTTCAGGCCAGGAGGGGCAGTTCCCAGAACCCCCCAGGACCAGTGGGGAGATAATCATGAAGGTCAGAGGACAGACCTGGAATCATGTATGCTTTTGGGGTTTTTTCTTTTTATTCAATCTTTTGTTTTGTCTCCATTATTGCTGTTTTGCCTACCTATATAAGATAGTCTTGGGAAGTAAGCCTGAGGAGAAAGCTATGAGACAGACGGTTCCAGAGGGACTTGGGGGAAGGAGGAGGAAGGAAAGGAGTGGTGAGGTCACAACGTCACAGACAGGGGAACAACTAGGGAAGTAAAGTCCACAATGATGAGGACGTAGAAATGCTGGTGGTGTTGGAGCAACAGAGATTTAGCAGAGAGGAATTACTGAGAGGCATATATAAATATATTTACATATGCACACGCCTGTTTTTAGACCTCTATAAATACCCTTTGCCTCCTAGTTCTTTTCTCTATTTCCTTTTACTTTCTTCTTGTCCCACTATCATATTCAGCTTCATTCGGGTTTCAGTAATTCTTCTCAGTTACATTGCCCTTGATCAAGCCCTACCAGGCATCCTGCACCCTCCTCGTCATTGATTTTTAGATCACTTGTTGTTCTCTTGTCCCTGGGTTTGTTAACACCCACTTCCTTTCTCCACCTCACCTCTCCCATGTCCCCCCTGAACTGTTGGTCCTGTAGTTTTCTCCTCTGGATTGTTTATCCTGCCTATCTTATGTAGATAATAAACACAAAAACAAGGCAGAGCAAAACCAAACAACAATAAAAACCAAACAACAAAAAAGCAATGACAAAAAAGAAAAGCCTGTAAATAGCTCCAGGTCTGTTTGTTGACCTTTAGGAGTGTTTTCCTGTTGAGTCTGATGGGGTGCCATGCCCTGGCCCCTAAGTCTATTTTTGGACTTCCCTGGGGACTTCGTTGCTTTGCTCCTCTTGCTGCTCTGTGCACGCCCTTAGCATTTCGCCCCAAATGGAACCACGATGTTCGATGACACCTGCGTGCTCATTAATTATGGTCAGTTCCCCCTCATCTCACACCTGGCATTTCTTGTTACAAAGGCACCAGGATGACTTTGGTTTGCGGACACTTTACCTGTGTTGGTCTTTTCCCTGATAGCCTCCTGCAGGGCTGCATCCATACCTGTTTGTAAACTTCCCATAGACACATTTGTTCGTTAGAGCAGTGCAGATTCAAAACTCTTCCCTCCAAAAAGTCCTCCTGAATTCGCTGCTCTGTATAACTCCCCACTCATAATTCCTGGTTGCATTGCATCCAGTTATTTAGCTTTGAGTAACATTGTCACATTTAGTGACATTAGTAACACTGGTGGGTGCTCTAATTGGTTAGATTCATAATCCAGTCACTAATGTTCTGCATTCAACTGTTAGCCAAAAGGCTGACTGTTTGAAGTACCCAGACTCCTTTTCAGAAGAAAGTTCTGAAAGGTCACAGCCTTGAAGGCCTGATGGAGAAATTCTGCCCTGCCCACCTGAGGCCACTCTGCGGTCCAATCAACTCAACACCAACCAACAGCCATGACCCACAACTATCATGTGGTTGGATAGGGCATCGTTGTGCCCACTGCTTTCTTATCTAGCTCATCAGGCTCATGGAGGGGTTTTGCACCCTGTAGATACTTAGTTATTTTTTCAGACAGAATAACAGCCTCAGACCGATGTTCACCTTCTACTCTTCTCAAGGGCCCCAGAGGCCATCAGCAACCCAACATGCCATTATGAGACCTGAGGACGCTTCGGCTCCACCCAGCACCAGCGGCTAAACTCATAACCCACAGCTGGTCAGGAAGAACCCAAGGCTACTTGAATAGAGATGGTATCGGGATAAACCTCTTTCTTCTAGCCAAGCTCTGCTTTGAAGCCAGTGAGGCGACCAGGCCCCCGTTCGGCTGGCATTTCCTCTTGCCGTACTCAGTGATTCATTAGGGGTGGAGGACCTGGGTGGAGGTCAGAAGCAATGGGAACAGGAGCTGGAATGGAAACAGGCAGTGGCTGGTGAGTCTTCAGTCTCTGCAGGAGGCAGCTTGCTTTGGGGAGGTGGGAGAGCTTATAGCAGAATAACACATTGGAGGAGCTTCATTCTTTTTTTCAAAAATAATTTTATTGGGGCTCCTATGGAGGAGCTTCATTCTCATAGCCCAAAGAGAAGCCCCAACACCAGACGTGGTTAAAACGACAACCCTCTGCCAGTGAGGTGCGTGGTTTCCCTTCCACGAGTTTCTTCTTATCGTCTTGGTGATGTCTGCGTATTTTCTCTCTCCCTCGTTGCCAGTCCAGGAAGTCTGCTTCAATTCCACCTTCCCTAACCTCCGGGCTTGCTGCCTTTGTTCTCTGACATAGCCGACACTCCTAACCCTGCAAATGACATTGTGCCACTGGGCGATTTCCCAATCTGGGGAATCCAGGCATGTAAGAGGAAAGCAAAGCAAGGTAATCAAAAGACCCAATGAAGAAACGAAGCGTCCGTGGTCCATAAATGGTCAAGCCAGGCCTGGGACAGCTATGGGTGCTGCCATGGCCCAGTCAAATACGGGAGAGGCACGGGCTTCCTTACACAGCTCTTTATTCTGCCTGTTTTCCTGGTCTTTTGCCTCCCACTGTCCTACAAGGTCTCTGCTCTGTGCCTCCAGTTGGGCAGCGTGGCCAATGGTCCTGTAGATGACTTGTGGTCTGTGTCTGAGGAATTGAGACATTGAAGGCAGCTGCCCTCCCACCCTCCACCTTGCCAGCCCTTTCACAACCCTGATACCAGGCTTCAGAGCCCTTCCTGGTCCTTCGGCCCAGCACACTCCTTTCCCCTCTCCTCATCCTTACCTTCCGGAGAGCTGAGGAAAGGGAGAGGGGGCTGCTGTCTGGAAAAGACCTGTCAGGGCAGGGAGGGAATGGACACAGTTGTGTGCTGGAATGAAATTTGGAGAGGGCAGTGGAGCTCACGGGAGGAACATTTTCTACTTCATTTTTTTAAAGTACCGTATATACTCGTGTATAAGCCGAAGTTTCAGCACATTTTTAATGCAGTTTTATGGTAAAATTGGGTGCCTTGGCTCATATTCGGGTCAGCTTATACTTGAGTGTCTATGGTATTTAGGGTGCTAGGGAAAATGCAGGGGAAGGATGCAGAAAAGGGGAAGTATGGAAGCAAGCCAAGAAACAGCAATTGTACATTTGGCATGTCACGTTCCCAAGGTTGGACTCATTCTTGTCTGTTCCCGGTGGCAAATGAGAGAGATGGGGCATCGCTGGCTGCCTCAAAGGCCCCATGGAGACTGCTCAGACCTAACAAGCCTCTCAGAGGTCCTGCCTCTACTGACCCTAACGAACTTGGGCAAACTTGACTTGTTACACGAGAACTCAGAGACTCCCCAAGAAAGCCCCACTGACTTAGATTTCCCTGGCAAGGCTGTTCTATCCCCAAACAGCTGCCCAACTGGATTATTATGAGTTTGGTATGCAAACACTAGTGGAATTGTAAAAGGTTTACCATCCTATCAATAACCCTGACTGCATTAGCAGGTTAGTCTAGAGCAGTGGTTCCCAACCTTCCTAATGCCGTGACCCTTTCATACAGTTCCTCCTGTGTGGTGATTTCCCACCCGTAAAATTATGTTTGTAGCTACTTCAGCACTGCAATTTTGCTACTGTTATGAATCAGGTGACCCCTGTGAAAGGGTCATTTGACCCCCCCCCAAAGGGGTCTCCACCCACTGGTTGAGAACCGCTGGTCTAGTGGGGTCTGACCAGTCTTGGGTGCTTCGTAGCCTTTATGTTATGGACTAAACTATGTTTCCCTAAATATGTGTTAACCCCTGCACCTGTGAGATTGACTGTGGTAGTTAGATAATTTCATGCCAACTTGATAAATAGACTGGTGGGGTGGAGTCTAGCCTGTCAATCAGGTCATAAGGTAACAGCCACCAGGAGAATTCTGGGAACTTCCTCTTTTGGGAGGAGGAACACACTCTCTCTCTGCTTTGCATTCCTGTTGACAAGTCACATGGAGCTATAGCTGTGCTGAGGGAGCCAGAGCCCTGGAGCTGGAGGAGCCATGTGGAGACCCACGCCAGTGCTGAGATGCTTCCACCGCCACTGGATCCACAAGATTTTCTACCCACTGGCCTGTGATCTTCCTGTATTTGACATGTGTTGTGTGAGTCTGAAGAAGAATTTATAGACTGGTATTGGACATATGGGCTAATATCAGACTTATGGACTTGATCAGGACTGGGCTGGGATGTTTTTAATGTCCAATTACTCTTTGATGTAAAGCTCTTTCTTATATATACATGAGTGGCTAAGGATTGGTTTCTCTAGTCAACCCAGTCTAACACCATGGCCTCGTTTGGAAGATTTTCTTTTGTTGGTAGTTAATGAGGAGCCCTGGTGGCACAGTGATTAAATGCTCACCTGCTCACCAGAAGGTTGGCAGTTCAAATCCGCCAGCTATTCTGCAGTGTGCTTCCAAAAGGATTGGAAGTCCACAGGGGCAGTTCTACTCTGTCTTATAGTGTCACCATGAGTTGGAATTAACTCATGGCAGTGCAGTATGATTCTGCACTTCATCTGTCACCCCATTTGAACTTGAGCTTATGGATAACTGCTTCCCTCTGCCCCCTCCCTACACCTCTGGATGTCTACTGTGTTTAAGAAAGGACTTTGGACTGCTCAGTGGTATTTCATTTCAAATGGATTCCAGGATGCATACCCTACCTGCTAGACCTCATACCACAGGATACTTGACTGGGAAATTGTCACACACAGAGGGCAGTCCTATATCAAAATCTGTCTGCAAGCAAGGAATGTAAAAAAAATACTTAGAACTTCATCAAAAAAGTAAAGAGAGAAACTCTTTAAAAAAAAATGTATTTTAAAAAATCTTTAGCAAGAACACAAAAGACAGGGGTCTAACCTCTAAAATCTACAGAAAACAGTAATAATCAAATAAGAACCCCCCCTGAATAATCCAATGAAAAAGGACATGAACAAACATGTCACTAAAAACAACATCCAAACAACTAACAGACATGGGGGGGGGGGGAAATGTTCATGATCATTAGCCATTCAGGAGAAAAACAACAGAAAGCTGTCACCTTATATCAACAATGACAACCCAGTTCAGAAAGCCAGAACACAACAAATGCTGGAGAGGGTGTGGAGTGATTGGAAAGCTCGCCCACTGGTGGTGGGTCTGTAAAGCGGCACAATCATTGTGGGAAGTGACAGGATGCTACCTCAAACAACTGGGACAAGGAAATGCACACGAGGCAGCAATACCTCTGCTGGGTATATGCCCTCCCGAAGTAAAGCCATGACACAGACAGACCCACGCCCTCCTGTGTTCATTGCTGCACTGTCCATCACAACAAGAAACTGGACACCGTCTCAACGCCTATCCGTAGAAGAATGGATAATGAAACTTTGGTACTTACATACAATGTCACTGACAAAAAAGAATGATGAAACCATGAAGCATCTCATGTCAGGGATGGAACTGGAAAATATGCTAAGAGAAGCTAGTCATCACAAAAAGACAAATACTGTATGCGACCCCTACTATCAGGATAAAAACCAAGGCAAATACTTGCATACCAAAGGGGTCTGGAGGTTCCTGAGGGATGGAGGGAAGAAGGGAGAGAGGGCGAGGGCAGAAAGATGAAGCACCGGTTTGACAGGCACTGACTTGCATGAAAGGGAGGACAGAGATCTGTAAGAGGACACGAGACACTGAGGGAGAGGATGTGTTTGTGAGCAGTTTGAACTGTTGCGTGTAGAATTAATGGTCTGAAATGAAACCCCTTACCTAATTCACAGTTTAAAATCATTCAAAAAATGCTTGGAGATATGACAAAATAATTTATAAATTATCAAGAATTCGGGGCAGCGGGGAGGGAGGGGAAAATGAGGAGCTGATACCAAGGGCTCAAGTAGAAAGCAGGTGTTTTGAGAATGATGATGGCAACATATACATGAATGTGCTGGACACAATTGATGTATGTATGGATTGTGATAAGAGTTGTATGAGCCCTAATAAAATGATTTAAAAAAATGCTTGGAGCGATCAGAAGTTTGAAAGAGACCAGGAAGACTCTTCCCTCAGGATGAACGGAAAGATCATCATTCTCTCCTTGCCCAGGACTTGGACTTCTAGGCTCTGAACTGTAAGAAAAACACTTTTTTTTTTAAACCTCAGGCTTATATCCGGGCTCTTGCCTTTTTAAGGTTGATTTAGGTAATAGTAACACCCAGGCCAAGAAGACACACCATTGAACCAATCAAGACCAAACAAAACCAATCTGTTCTGAGAGGTCATGCCATCCCAAATCCAATGGAGTTCTAACCTGGACACATGCAGTGGCCGTGAGTTGCAATGACTTGGCAGCGTAGTTTTCTGTAGCATTTACCATCCCAGCTCCAGCTTCTGGAAGTCTCGTTGAATGTGCTCCCTGGAGCAAGAACCCGCTTCAGAAAGGGGGCTGGGGGTGGAAGCACAGATGCTAGGCAGTTTGGAGGCAGGTGGAAGACGTGTGATCCACAGCCAGTTAGAACATTTAAAAACTCTGACTCATGAGTTCTTGGATGGACAAGATGGTTGCCGTTGGTCCCCAGTTGCCCAGAATAGAGCAGGTCTCCATTCACATCCAGGGACCCACAACAGGCCTGGGGATCTGCTTCCACAAACATGATATTCCAGAAACGCCACGGAACTGCTCAGCTCTGTAACACGTGTAGTTGCCAAGAGATGGAATTAAGTACATGGCACACTCGTGTAACGTCACTCTGAGGCTGCTCAGAGGAAGTCAAAAAGCACATTTTTTGGACCTCGCTCTGGAATCAGATGGACAGCATGTGTGGAAAGACAATGGAGAACCTCAGCCAAGACAGCGTCAGAGGCTGACTGCTCCTATGCAGGTCGAAGTTGATGAAAAATGTTAAAACTACCCATAGCCAAAATACAACCTTGAGTACATCCTACCAAACTTTAGAGATCACCCCAAGAACATAGTTGATGTATTGAACACTAATGACACAAGACCGTAATAGGAGTTGTGTGATGATATCAAGAACATCGCCCGTGAAGAAAGCAAAATGCCATTTAAAAACAAGGGAAAAATAAAAGATTAAAATGGATGTCAGAAGAGATTATGAAACTTGTTTTTGAACATAGAGTAGCTAAAATGAGTGGGGGGAAAATAAGTAAAAGCTAAACAGAAAATTTCAAACGACTGGAGAAGACAAAGCAAGCATTGTAATGGAGTTTGCAAAAGACTCAGAATTAGAAACCCAAAGGACAGAACATATCCAGCTTACCTAAGCTGAAAGAACTGAAGGAAAAAAGTCAAGCCTTGAGTTTCAATACTGCAAGATTCTAAGAGCAAAAGATTGAACAATGCAGGAAGCTTCAAAAGAAGATGGAAGAAATACACAGTCACTGCACCAAAAAGAGCTGGTTGACATTCAGCCATTTCAAGAGGTAATATATAATCAAAAGAAGATGGAAGAAATACACAGTCACTGCACCAAAAAGAGCTGGTTGACATTCAGCCATTTCAAGAGGTAATATATAATCAAAAGAAGATGGAAGAAATACACAGTCACTGCACCAAAAAGAGCTGGTTGACATTCAGCCATTTCAAGAGGTAATATATAATCAAAAGAAGATGGAAGAAATACACAGTCACTGCACCAAAAAGAGCTGGTTGACATTCAGCCATTTCAAGAGGTAATATATAATCAAAAGAAGATGGAAGAAATACACAGTCACTGCACCAAAAAGAGCTGGTTGACATTCAACCATTTCAAGAGGTAATATATAATCAAAAGAAGATGGAAGAAATACACAGTCACTGCACCAAAAAGAGCTGGTTGACATTCAGCCATTTCAAGAGGTAATATATAATCAAAAGAAGATGGAAGAAATACACAGTCACTGCACCAAAAAGAGCTGGTTGACATTCAGCCATTTCAAGAGGTAATATATAATCAAAAGAAGATGGAAGAAATACACAGTCACTGCACCAAAAAGAGCTGGTTGACATTCTACCATTTCAAGAGGTAATATATAATCAAAAGAAGATGGAAGAAATACACAGTCACTGCACCAAAAAGAGCTGGTTGACATTCAACCATTTCAAGAGGTAATATATAATCAAAAGAAGATGGAAGAAATACACAGTCACTGCACCAAAAAGAGCTGGTTGACATTCAGCCATTTCAAGAGGTAATATATAATCAAAAGAAGATGGAAGAAATACACAGTCACTGCACCAAAAAGAGCTGGTTGACATTCAGCCATTTCAAGAGGTAATATATAATCAAAAGAAGATGGAAGAAATACACAGTCACTGCACCAAAAAGAGCTGGTTGACATTCTACCATTTCAAGAGGTAATATATAATCAAAAGAAGATGGAAGAAATACACAGTCACTGCACCAAAAAGAGCTGGTTGACATTCAACCATTTCAAGAGGTAATATATAATCAAAAGAAGATGGAAGAAATACACAGTCACTGCACCAAAAAGAGCTGGTTGACATTCAGCCATTTCAAGAGGTAATATATAATCAAAAGAAGATGGAAGAAATACACAGTCACTGCACCAAAAAGAGCTGGTTGACATTCAGCCATTTCAAGAGGTAATATATAATCAAAAGAAGATGGAAGAAATACACAGTCACTGCACCAAAAAGAGCTGGTTGACATTCAGCCATTTCAAGAGGTAATATATAATCAAAAGAAGATGGAAGAAATACACAGTCACTGCACCAAAAAGAGCTGGTTGACATTCAACCATTTCAAGAGGTAATATATAATCAAAAGAAGATGGAAGAAATACACAGTCACTGTACCAAAAAGAGCTGGTTGACATTCAACCATTTCAAGAGGTAATATATAATCAAAAGAAGATGGAAGAAATACACAGTCACTGCACCAAAAAGAGCTGGTTGACATTCAACCATTTCAAGAGGTAATATATAATCAAAAGAAGATGGAAGAAATACACAGTCACTGTACCAAAAAGAGCTGGTTGACATTCAACCATTTCAAGAGGTAATATATAATCAAAAGAAGATGGAAGAAATACACAGTCACTGTACCAAAAAGAGCTGGTTGACATTCAACCATTTCAAGAGGTAATATATAATCAAAAGAAGATGGAAGAAATACACAGTCACTGCACCAAAAAGAGCTGGTTGACATTCAACCATTTCAAGAGGTAATATATAATCAAAAGAAGATGGAAGAAATACACAGTCACTGTACCAAAAAGAGCTGGTTGACATTCAACCATTTCAAGAGGTAATATATAATCAAAAGAAGATGGAAGAAATACACAGTCACTGTACCAAAAAGAGCTGGTTGACATTCAACCATTTCAAGAGGTAATATATAATCAAAAGAAGATGGAAGAAATACACAGTCACTGTACCAAAAAGAGCTGGTTGACATTCAACCATTTCAAGAGGTAATATATAATCAAAAGAAGATGGAAGAAATACACAGTCACTGCACCAAAAAGAGCTGGTTGACATTCAACCATTTCAAGAGGTAATATATAATCAAAAGAAGATGGAAGAAATACACAGTCACTGTACCAAAAAGAGCTGGTTGACATTCAACCATTTCAAGAGGTAATATATAATCAAAAGAAGATGGAAGAAATACACAGTCACTGCACCAAAAAGAGCTGGTTGACATTCAACCATTTCAAGAGGTAATATATAATCAAAAGAAGATGGAAGAAATACACAGTCACTGCACCAAAAAGAGCTGGTTGACATTCAACCATTTCAAGAGGTAATATATAATCAAAAGAAGATGGAAGAAATACACAGTCACTGTACCAAAAAGAGCTGGTTGACATTCAACCATTTCAAGAGGTAATATATAATCAAAAGAAGATGGAAGAAATACACAGTCACTGCACCAAAAAGAGCTGGTTGACATTCAACCATTTCAAGAGGTAATATATAATCAAAAGAAGATGGAAGAAATACACAGTCACTGCACCAAAAAGAGCTGGTTGACATTCAACCATTTCAAGAGGTAATATATAATCAAAAGAAGATGGAAGAAATACACAGTCACTGTACCAAAAAGAGCTGGTTGACATTCAACCATTTCAAGAGGTAATATATAATCAAAAGAAGATGGAAGAAATACACAGTCACTGTACCAAAAAGAGCTGGTTGACATTCAACCATTTCAAGAGGTAATATATAATCAAAAGAAGATGGAAGAAATACACAGTCACTGTACCAAAAAGAGCTGGTTGACATTCAACCATTTCAAGAGGTAATATATAATCAAAAGAAGATGGAAGAAATACACAGTCACTGTACCAAAAAGAGCTGGTTGACATTCAACCATTTCAAGAGGTAATATATAATCAAAAGAAGATGGAAGAAATACACAGTCACTGCACCAAAAAGAGCTGGTTGACATTCAACCATTTCAAGAGGTAATATATAATCAAAAGAAGATGGAAGAAATACACAGTCACTGCACCAAAAAGAGCTGGTTGACATTCAACCATTTCAAGAGGTAATATATAATCAAAAGAAGATGGAAGAAATACACAGTCACTGTACCAAAAAGAGCTGGTTGACATTCAACCATTTCAAGAGGTAATATATAATCAAAAGAAGATGGAAGAAATACACAGTCACTGCACCAAAAAGAGCTGGTTGACATTCAACCATTTCAAGAGGTAATATATAATCAAAAGAAGATGGAAGAAATACACAGTCACTGCACCAAAAAGAGCTGGTTGACATTCAACCATTTCAAGAGGTAATATATAATCAAAAGAAGATGGAAGAAATACACAGTCACTGTACCAAAAAGAGCTGGTTGACATTCAACCATTTCAAGAGGTAATATATAATCAAAAGAAGATGGAAGAAATACACAGTCACTGCACCAAAAAGAGCTGGTTGACATTCAACCATTTCAAGAGGTAATATATAATCAAAAGAAGATGGAAGAAATACACAGTCACTGTACCAAAAAGAGCTGGTTGACATTCAACCATTTCAAGAGGTAATATATAATCAAAAGAAGATGGAAGAAATACACAGTCACTGTACCAAAAAGAGCTGGTTGACATTCAACCATTTCAAGAGGTAATATATAATCAAAAGAAGATGGAAGAAATACACAGTCACTGTACCAAAAAGAGCTGGTTGACATTCAACCATTTCAAGAGGTAATATATAATCAAAAGAAGATGGAAGAAATACACAGTCACTGTACCAAAAAGAGCTGGTTGACATTCAACCATTTCAAGAGGTAATATATAATCAAAAGAAGATGGAAGAAATACACAGTCACTGCACCAAAAAGAGCTGGTTGACATTCAACCATTTCAAGAGGTAATATATAATCAAAAGAAGATGGAAGAAATACACAGTCACTGCACCAAAAAGAGCTGGTTGACATTCAACCATTTCAAGAGGTAATATATAATCAAAAGAAGATGGAAGAAATACACAGTCACTGTACCAAAAAGAGCTGGTTGACATTCAACCATTTCAAGAGGTAATATATAATCAAAAGAAGATGGAAGAAATACACAGTCACTGCACCAAAAAGAGCTGGTTGACATTCAACCATTTCAAGAGGTAATATATAATCAAAAGAAGATGGAAGAAATACACAGTCACTGCACCAAAAAGAGCTGGTTGACATTCAACCATTTCAAGAGGTAATATATAATCAAAAGAAGATGGAAGAAATACACAGTCACTGCACCAAAAAGAGCTGGTTGACATTCAACCATTTCAAGAGGTAATATATAATCAAAAGAAGATGGAAGAAATACACAGTCACTGCACCAAAAAGAGCTGGTTGACATTCAGCCATTTCAAGAGGTAATATATAATCAAAAGAAGATGGAAGAAATACACAGTCACTGCACCAAAAAGAGCTGGTTGACATTCAGCCATTTCAAGAGGTAATATATAATCAAAAGAAGATGGAAGAAATACACAGTCACTGTACCAAAAAGAGCTGGTTGACATTCAGCCATTTCAAGAGGTAATATATAATCAAAAGAAGATGGAAGAAATACACAGTCACTGTACCAAAAAGAGCTGGTTGACATTCAACCATTTCAAGAGGTAATATATAATCAAAAGAAGATGGAAGAAATACACAGTCACTGTACCAAAAAGAGCTGGTTGACATTCAACCATTTCAAGAGGTAATATATAATCAAAAGAAGATGGAAGAAATACACAGTCACTGTACCAAAAAGAGCTGGTTGACATTCAACCATTTCAAGAGGTAATATATAATCAAAAGAAGATGGAAGAAATACACAGTCACTGTACCAAAAAGAGCTGGTTGACATTCAACCATTTCAAGAGGTAATATATAATCAAAAGAAGATGGAAGAAATACACAGTCACTGTACCAAAAAGAGCTGGTTGACATTCAACCATTTCAAGAGGTAATATATAATCAAAAGAAGATGGAAGAAATACACAGTCACTGTACCAAAAAGAGCTGGTTGACATTCAACCATTTCAAGAGGTAATATATAATCAAAAGAAGATGGAAGAAATACACAGTCACTGTACCAAAAAGAGCTGGTTGACATTCAACCATTTCAAGTGGTAATATATAATCAAAAGAAGATGGAAGAAATACACAGTCACTGTACCAAAAAGAGCTGGTTGACATTCAACCATTTCAAGAGGTAATATATAATCAAAAGAAGATGGAAGAAATACACAGTCACTGTACCAAAAAGAGCTGGTTGACATTCAACCATTTCAAGAGGTAATATATAATCAAAAGAAGATGGTACTGAAGTCCAAGATGGACTGAAGACATTATTGAAAAGCAAGGGTCCAGGAATTGATGGATTACCACTTGAAATGTTTCATCAAATGGATAATTTACTGGAAGCACTCACCAGTCTACGCTAAAATATTTGGAAGAAAAATACCAGGCCAACCAAGTAAAAAAGAATATTTATTCACATTTTAAAGAAAAATAAGAAACTTAAGAGAATAAGAAAATTATTGAGCAATTAATGATCTTGTTAAATAATTTTCTCATACGCAAGTAAATTTTGCTGACCATAATTCAACAATGACTATAGCAGTACAGCAACAGGGGTCTGCCAGAAATTCAAGTTCATATCATTAGAGCTTGTGACATGAGGGATACCATTGCTGAGGCCAGAGGGATCTTGACAGAAAGCAGATAATACCACACAGGTATTTATTTGTGTTTAATTGACTGTGCAGAGTCGTTCAACTCTGTGGCTCATAATGAAGTATGAGTACTACAGTAATAATAAAATGGGAATTCTGAAACACTTCACTGTGCTCATGCAGAATCAGTACACAGACCAAGAGGCAGCTCTCTAAATGGAATCGGGAGGTTGTATGGTTTCCAATCAGGAAAGGTGTGTGACACAAAGAAAAGAATGACGTTATCAAGGAGTTAATCTTGCTTGTATCTACAATCAACACCCAGGAAAGCAAAATTTATAGTTTTTGCATTTTATCTCTAATGTTATGAGTTCATTTTTGTGCAAGGTGTAAGGTACATGTTTGTATTTTTGCTTAAAAGATTGAATGTGTTATGAGTTACATGAACTGTATTATCGAATTAAGAGAGGTGCCTGATTTTATTTAAGCTAGAAATGTATGTCATAATTTTATTATTTTTCAGTTGTTAACTTGTTTAATTGTAACCATATTTCTTTTTAAATCTAGCATCATCAAAGCCAATGGTTTTTTTTTGAAGTTCAAAGTGTGTTTATTTATTTTTTTGGGGGGGGGCTCATACAACTCATCACAATCCGTACATCCGTCCATTGTGTCGAGCACATGTGTACACTTGTTGTCATCATCATGCTCAAAGCGTTTGCTTTCTACTTGAGCCCTTGGCATCAGCTCCTCATTTTTTCCCCTCGCTCTCAGCCCACCCCCTCA
This sequence comes from Tenrec ecaudatus, assembly GCF_050624435.1. Classification (NCBI taxonomy): domain Eukaryota; kingdom Metazoa; phylum Chordata; class Mammalia; order Afrosoricida; family Tenrecidae; genus Tenrec; species Tenrec ecaudatus. Next base: position 101,070,087 of record NC_134537.1, read on the forward strand.
TGAACCCTTGATAATTTATAGATTATTATTATTTTGTCATGTCTTGCACTGTCCAACATCTCCCTTCACCCAGGGAGGAGGTTATATTCAGATTCTTGTAATCAATTCCCCCTTTCTACCCAACCTTCCCTCCACCCTCCAGGTATCACCATTCTCACCACTGGTGCTGAGGGGTTCATCTGTCCTGGATTCCCTGTGTTTCCAGTTCCTATCTGTACCAGTGTACATCCTCTGGTCTAGCCGGATTTGTAAGGGAGAATTGGGATCATGATAGCGACTGGGGAGGAAGCATTAAAGAACTAGAGGAAAGTTGTATGTTTCATTGTCGCTACACTGCACCCTGCACTCATCTACTCCCTGACTGGCTCATCCATTCTGTAAGGGGATGTCCAGTTGCCTACAGATGGGCTTTGGGTCCCCAATCTGCACTTTCCCTCCTTCACAATGATATGATCTTTTGATCTTTGATGCCTGATACCTCATCCCTTCGACACCTTGTGATCACACAGGCTGGTGTGCTTCTTCCATGTGGTTTTTTTTTGCTTCTGAGCTAGATGGCCGCTTGTTTGCCTTCAAGCCTTTAAGGCCCCAGATGCTATATCTTTTGATGGCAGGGCACCATCAGCTTTTTCACCACATTTGCTTATGCACACATTTGTCTTCAGGGTTCATGTCAGGATGGTAAGCATCATGGAATGTCAGGTTAATAGAACAAAGTGTTCTTGCATTGAGGGAGTACTTGAGTCACAGGCAATGGTTTTAACTGGGAATTTCACATCGTTTAGTCATGGAGTTTTAATTTAAATGTTTAAAAGCTTTCATTGTGGATTGGGTAAAAAAGTTTGAAAGCAGATCAGCTTTTCATTTGCAGTGTAGTGAAATGATTTGGAATGGCTCTTCTAGCCATAGTCTGTGAACTCACCAAGCTATTGAGTGGGACCATGCAAACAGGATGTGTGAAAGTAAGAGAGGGGATTGGTCAGTTTTGCCATTCCGCTAGGTAAAAGGTGAGCCATTTCAGAAGCAAGAACAGAAAGACTCCCATGACCAGCAAGAAAGAAGACCTAAGAATAAAGTGTGTCATGGTCCCTGGTGGTGTTGGGCTGTGATCCCCATGGTGGCAGTTCAAAACCACTGGCAGCTCTGAGGGAGAAAGACTGGATTTTCTATTCCTGTAAACAGCGGCAGTCTCGGGAACCCTCAGCAGGTCACCATGAGTCAGCATTGACTCAGTGGCAGAGAGTGAGAAGACCCCAGCAAGTAGAGGCAAGGTAGAGTCCAGGTGCCGTGCTGAGTTCATGAGGCAGATCAGTGCTCTTCCAAGCCTACAGAATGAGTAAAGCTGAGTGTCTGGGCCGAAGGCTGAATTTCCGAATAGAGTTTATCAATAGCATTTATCAGTGCTGTGGTAGCTACACAATTTCATGTCAACTTGATAAAAGAGTGAAGGGGTGGAGTCTAGCTTGCCAATCAGGTCGCTGTCTGCTTGATCCCTCCTTGTGGCCCTGGCCTTCTCATGAGGATTTGGGGAACTTCTCTCTTCCTTGCTATCAGAAGAGACAGGTCTCTCTCTCTCTCTACTTCACCTTCCTGCTGAGGAGCTACTTGGAGACCTCCGTCTACAGAGATGCGTCTACCAGCATTGGATCCACAAGACTTTTCACTCACTGACCTGTGATCTCCTGCATTCGGCATCATTGCATGTGTTGCATCAGTCTGAAAAGGAATTTATAGACTAGTATCAGACGTATGGGCTAATATCGTACTTACGGACTTGATCTGGACTGGGATGTTTTGTTGGTGCACAATTACTTCTTGATATAAAGTTCTCTCTTACACATATATGAGTGTCAATGAATTTATTCCCTAGTCAACCCAGACTAACACAAGCGCGAAAGGAGATTTGTAACACTTCTCTGAGTAGGACAGAGGTCAAGCAACCAAGTGTCTGACAGACTGAGAACTAGGGCATGGATAAGCAAAGGTGGTGTGGGCAAAAGAACTGTATCCTTAACTTTTTTTTTTCATGATTTAGACCATACAGTATCCTGTTGTTCTTTCTTTTCTTTTTAAATAATTTTATTAGGAGTTCATACAACTCTTTTTTTAAAAACACTTTATTAGGGACTCATACAACTCTTATCACAATCCATACATATACATCAATTGTATAAAGCACATTTGTACATTCATTGCCCTCATCATTCTCAAAACATTTGCTCTCCACTTAAGCCCCTGGCATCAGCTCCTCATTTTCCCCTCCCTCCCCACTCCTCCTCCCTCATGAACCCTTGATAATTTATAAATTATTATTTTGTCATATCTTGCCCTATCCGATGTCTCCCTTCACCCAATTTTCTGTTGTCCGTCCCCCAGGGAGGAGGCTATACGTAGATTCTTGTAATCGGTTCCCACGTTCCAACCCACCCTCCCTCTACACTCCCAGTATCACCACTCTCACCACTTGTCCTGAAGGAATCATCTGTCCTGGATTCCCTGTGTTTCTGGTTCCTAACTGTACCAGAGTACATCCTCTCGTCTAGCCAGACTTGCAAGGTAGAATTGGGATCATGATCGTGCGGGCGGGGAGGAAGTATTTAGGAACTAGAGGAAAGTTGTTTTTTTCATCACTCTTACATTGCACCCGGTCTGGCTTGTCTCCTCCCCGAGACTCCTCTGCAAGGGGATCTCCAGTGGCCTACAGATGGGTTTTGGGTCTCCACTGCACACTCCTGCCTCATTCACTATGGCAAGTTATTTTGTTCTGATGATGCCTGATACCTGATCCCTTCAACACCTGGTGATGGCACAGACTGGTGTGCTTCTTCCACGTGGGCTTTGTTACTTCTGAGCTAGATGGCCGCTTGTTTACCTTCAAGCCTTTAAGACCCCAGACGCTATATCTTTTGATAGCTGGGCACCATCAGCTTTCTTCACCACATTTGCTTATTCACCCGTTTTGTCTTCAGCAGTTGTGTTGGAAAGGTGAGCATAATAGAATGCCAATTTAATAGAAGAAAGTATTCTTGCATTGAGGGATACTTGAGTGGAGGCCCAATGTCCTTCTGCTACCTTAATACTGAACCTATAAATATATGCACATAGATCTATTTCCCCATCCTCATATATAAATATATTTGCATATATACATGCCTTTATCTAGACCTCTATAAATGCTCTTTGCATCCTAGTTCTTTCCTCCACTTCCCTTGACTTTCCTCCTGTCCCACTATCATGCTCAGTCCCCACTAGGGTTTCAGCAATTTCTCTTTGTTACATTATCCTTGGTCATGTCCTACCAGGTCTCCCATACCCTCCTTACCAGTAATTTGGATCACTTGTTGTTTCCTTGTCCCTGGGCTTGTTAACACCACTACCTCTCCCCCTACCTGCCCCTCTCCCATGTCCCCCGGAGCTGTTGGTCCCGTTGTTTTCTCCTCCAGATTGTTTATCCAGCCTATCTTATTTAGACAGACCTGCGGAGATAATAACATGCACAAAAACAAGACAGAGCAAAACCAAGCAACAATATACAACAAAACAACAACAGCAAACCAATGACAAAGGAACCAAACAAAACACAACAAGAACGAAAAGCTTGTAGTTAGTTCAAGGACCCTTTGTTGGATCCTTAATGTCTTGTAACCAGTTTCTGCCCTAATAAACTATAATCTTGAGGATTGTGTGTGAGTTCTGTGTGGCCATTGCAATGAATGACTGAAGCCAGCAGAGAGGTAGAAGTGCTGTGGAGTGATGGCTGGTTTGAAAATAGGGTCCAGGACGTGAGAGGGCAGATGCATGTGCGACCTCTGCCCTGTAGGAATTGGCACTGGGTTGACGCAGAATTGGATTTTACTTCTTCCTTCTCTAGCCAGAGGAGGTCAGATTTGGCTTCCATGCCATTTACTCACTATTTGACAACTCATTCACCTTTTATTTCATGTGATTTATTGCAATCCTTACAGTCAGTATAACATCGCTCCCTCCACTTCCTCCCAATGTTCCCTGTTTCCTTTCTCCCTCCTCCTTTCCTCAGCCTTCTGAACTTTTTCCTGTGGGAAGTACTGCCCTTTTAAAAATCTTAAATGGTGAGTGTTCTAAGGAGTGTGTACCTTCCTAGTGCCAATGTCCAGCTTATAGGCCTATCGTTTGGCTGAAAATCGAGCTGTGGTGGATTTATTTCTCAACAGGAAGGGTGACTAAGTGCCGTATCCTGAGAGTTTCACCAGTCCCTTTCCAACTACGATGCCTGATCTTTTCAATGACTTTGAGTTTTGTTTCACATTTTTTCTCCCACTCTGTCCAATAAGCCTGGTATTTGTAAATGATTGGGGGTTTTGTTTTATATTTGCTTTCCATTCTCCTCAAGACCTCCTAATGTAATCCCTTTCAGAGCAGTTGGTAATGGTACCTGGGCTCTATCTAGTCATTGTGGTCTAGGTTCATGGAGACTGATATAGACACGGTCCATCAATCCACTGTTTCCATTGTGTTCGCTTTTCTTCTCATTTCTCCTGGACAGGGAGAGAATCCTAGCTGCACCTTCGAGGGCTGCTCATGAGCGTTCAAGCTCTACTTACCCAAGCAGGATGTACAGCATTGTCTTTATGGACTGCGGTACGCTAATTGACTTTGGTGTCCACTAAAAGGTACCATACCAATGTTTAGAGATGTAATGAAATTGGCGTATTATTTATTTATTTTTGTGTTCTGGCTATATCTTGGCTATCAAGTATTCCATCTCAAAATTATTATTTATTATAGCCGAAGCTCTTTGAAGATGTGGTTAAATCTTATATGGAGACATATTTTTGTCTAAACAGTTTTCCTTTTTATATTAACTTTATTTGGCCAGCCTCAAGATCAGCAGTTCTAAATTATCAGCCATGGGAGAAAGACAAGGCTTTCTAGTCCTGGGAAGATTTACAGTCTAGTCTGCTTAATTTTGCAACGAGCAAACATGTTTATTTTTAAAGCCATCAACTAAAGGACATCGACTCTACCGTTTCTAGTTCTTTTCCATGACCATGTGCTGTCAAATTACAGGATTTGCATTCGAACTGGATTAGTTTGTCACAACTGAAGGAGGCCAAGGTGCCCTAGGGACTTGTGAACTCTCTGGAGACTAGAAAGCCCCTTTAATTCCCACCCCACAGCAGAGGACATCTACGGTAGACAGCTGATCCTAAGATCACAGAACAAGTTTCCAAGGCTCTTGCTGAACTTTGTGTACTTTCTGCTATAAAATCAGCTGTTCTTTAATTATTAATTTTGCTTCATACTTGTGGCATTTTTTCTTAGTAATGATATTTGTAATGAATGTTTGTTTAAGGTCTGTATTTATTTTTTCTAGCACCTTTTTTTTAATGCTCTTAGAGAGAAAATGTATTTGCTAAGCTGATCAGTGCCAGTAACCTAACTGGATATTAGATGTGTCATCCTTTTCCATGATCTGGGCATGAAAATCCAGATCCACTGGCCTTTTTTATGTCTAGTTATGATCATGTACTGAGTGCTTGTATTAGTCTGGGTACTTTAGAGAAACAAATCCACAGCAACTCATGTATAAGAGAGAGTTTTATATAATGGTTAAGTGCACATCAAGAAAACATCCCAAACTAGGGTTGCCCAAGCCCACAAGTCCTACATTAACTCATTAACCCATATGTCCAACACCAATCCACAAAGTCCTCCTCCATCTCACAAAACAGACACAATAATTCCGACTGCAGAGGAAAGCTGAGTCAGTGAGCATGTAAGCATCTCAGTGCTGGCAGGGGTCTCCACACGGCTGCTCCAGCACCCAGGGCTGCATCGGGGTAGGTCCATGTGGCTTTTCCTCAGGGATGTCTTGCAGGAAGTGAGCCTTGCCAGGTAAAGCAGGGAGCACCCTGGTCTGACCACCAAAAAGCAAGAGACCTGAGAACTAGAAAGGTGGGGCTTACCGAGTCATTTAACCCTCCGCCTTTCAATTAAGCCCACGTGTTTATCGGCCAGGTTGGCACAATAAACCAACTCCCTCAGTGCGATTAACCACAGCATAACTTGCAAATAGTTCATGTGTGTTGGATTTTGGCACCCATCTCAATAATTGCCTCAGCCACAAGTGCCATATTTTAACCTAACCTTCATCAGAATGAAAAGATGCTCGGGGGCTGCTTGGGACCCTTCTGCTCTCAATTGCCAAAATAATATTCATTCCTATAATGAAAGCATGCACTGCCCCACCGAGTTGAATATCTTTACTTGCCTTAGAAAAGTAATATTGGATAATAGATGTGCCCTTGATTTCCTTTTATGCAAACACAGAGCAGTTTGTAATGCTGCCAGCACCTCCTCTTGCAGTTGGATTAATAGCACAGGAGAAAGAGAAGGAAATATAACCAGGCTCATAAGAAGGCTACTTTCTATTCTCTACAGGGGTGCTACCCGATTTACGCATTGCTTTGTCCCTCAATAAGTCTCTCTACTTTTACTTAAAGCGTTCACATTCTTACTTTTTGACAGGGTTCAATCTTGACCTTTTCCTGTAACAATGTAGTATAAAAAACAGGCGTCAGAAATTACCAAGGGCACATGAGGGAGGGGGAGCGGGGAGGGAGGGGAAAAAAAAGAGGACCTGATGCAAAGGGCTTAAGTGGAGAGCAAATGCTTTGACAATGATTGGGGCAGGGAATGTATGGATGTGCTTTATACAATTGATGTATGTATATGTATGGATTGTGATAAGAGTTGTATGAGTCCCTAATAAAATGTAAAAAAAGAAAAGAGGAGAAAAAAAATGATTAGGGCAAAGAATGTACAGATGTGCTTTATACAATTGATGTATGTATATGTATGAACTGTGATAAGAGTTGTATGAGCCCCTAATAAATTGTTTAAAAAAAAAACAGGCGTCAGTATTGATGCGACTTTGTTCAATATAACTTTATTTAGGAACACTTAAATTTGATCTTCAGATAATGTTCATGCGTCATAACATACTAGTATTCTTGTGATTGTTTTTAATAGTTTGAAAAAGTAAAAAAGTATTCTTAGCTCTTAGATCACACAAAACTGGGTGATGGGCAGGAACTGCCCCACAGGCTTTGCCAGTCTGTGGTCTAGAATCCTTGGGCAAGGGCCATCCGCTTTGAAGCTTCTATTTCGGCCTTAGTAACCAAGGAGCACAGACAACAAGATGTGTGCTTCGGAGCCCACGGGTCCCCAGAGAGGAATTGCAAAGTATTTCTGTTGCTTCTCTGTTTCTCTGTCAGTAGCCCACTTTTTGGGTTAAACATAAAATGGGCCACTGAACTTTCACCTTTTTTTTTCTTGCATAAGAAAACAGCATAATTGCAAACAGCAATTTCCATACAGGTATAACAGAACCAAAATATCATACACTGAGAACCAATATTCTTGAAGTTGTTTAAGAATAACTCACACACTGACTTGTAAGGACCCTGTAAGACAAGGTAGAACTGCCTCTGTGAGTTTCCAAATTTGTAACTCTTTACAGGAGAGAACCCCAGTGTTCTCCTTCTGAGTAGCCAGTACTTTCAAATGGCTGCCCTTGAGAATGGCTGCCCTTGAGAATGGCTGCCCTTGAGAATGGCTGCCCTTGAGAATGGCTGCCCTTGAGAATGGCTGACCTTGAGATAACAGCCTAACCTGTAACCGCTACACTACCAAGGCTTAAGAAGTCTTCTCATTTTTTTTCTCTTCCACTTAGCAAAAAGCAGGTTCTCATTCTGTCCTTGAGCCCACTCAGCCAGGCAGGTGGGTTCTCATTGCAGAACGGGGTCTGTACATGGGAAGTCTCAGTGCGGAGAAATTCACGTCAGCTACAGGAGTGACAGGGTCAATATGCATTTCCAGGAAGCAAAAGGTGCGGATGTAAACCATTTGCTCACAGGAACAATGTGTCAATCTGAAGACAATTTGTTTCTGAGAAAAATATGTTCGGGATGGCAAGCATGCCTAGCTGACACTAGGCACCTAGATGGCAACTCACTCCTTCCTAGTCAAGTGATTGACTTCATATTCCAAACGACTTTCAACCGGTAGCTGATCTTGTCTGTAATCACCCATTAACCCTGGCCTTTCCTTTGCTTTATTTAGCATTACCCCCTCAAGCTGTATGATTCCTTACTGAAATGCCTTTTCTTTCACACCTAATAGTTACAAGAGTTTCTTCTTTGGCAGATCTGCATCTTGGATTTTATATTTGGCCTCTGACAGGTCTTAAGAAAGTTGTAGAATTGGAAGGACTCATCTTGTATTTTCTCCTCTGCGCTGGTGACTTTCGCTCCGAGGTTAGGAGCTCAGCTTTAGAGTCGGTGTTTCCTGACCTGATTCATGTTGTTGTTGTTACCTTCAGAACTCTGTCCGCTATTGTTGCCGGAGAAATGTCAGTGACTCTTTTGTACTGTGATCATCATCTCCCCCGGCTTCACAGAGCTGAAATCCTGAAAACACATGCGCTCCGCTAAGCTGGTCAGTACCTCCAACAGATTTGCATTCCTGGGATGAGAGCCACACCAAGGTTGCTACAACCACTCACTTATCCTTATGGCCACACTCCAAAGACACGGCAGTTATGTGAAAATGGGGTTCTGTTGAAATGGAGGACACAAAATTGAGGATGACTACTTCATTACATAATGGCCAAAACAATGGCAGTCAATGTTGCTCTCACCTGACAGTTGGGCGTTCATCACTGTCACATATAGAAAAAACAGATTTTTCTTTTTACTATGATCACAAAAGGGACAACCAGATAGTTGATAAATGAGTAAGCACAATAGGATTTCTCTTTGAAAACGATTGGGTAGTGTGTTAGGATTATCTAGAGAAACAAATCCAGTGACATGTATGTATAAAAAAAGAGCATTTTATCAAGAAGTATATGTACAGATAAATAAGGCATCCAAGCCCAGTCTGACTCAAGTTCAGAAGTCTGTTGCTCGTCCCTAAGTCTCTCTTCAGGTTGTTGATGCAGAAAGGTGAAGCAAGAAGCGGGAAGATCACAGGCCGGCGGGTGCTGAGTCATGTGGATCCAAGGCCCGTGAGAACATGGCAGGCTGCTTGCAGCTTTCAGAGGTGGGTGGTTCACGTGGGGCCATGCCCCAAAGCACGGAGGAAGGTAGAGGGCAGAAGACAACAGTTCCCAGTGTCTCCCACTCTTCTACCAAAAGGTTATGACATCAAGGAGGTGTCATCAGGCTGTAAGTTGATTGACAGATATGACTCAACACCTAGCCAGGAGTGTCTAGTTGACATAAAATCATCCAACTCCACTGCTAGTCACTAGTTAACGGCTTGAATCTCCAATGTTTCCTGAGACTCTGAGCGTAACTCAGGTGCCCAGGTAGAGGATCATCGCAGAGTGATGCTGGGCGCACAGGTGCCAGGGGCTGGAAGTCCCGGAAGCCTCCCTTCAGGCTTCCTTTCCTACAGAAGAACAGACGGCCATGCAAGGAGGCACATCAGTGATCTTCATTTGTTCCCTTACGGTTTTCCTGGCAAACAGTTCTAACACAGTGCCAGCCTCTACCCACTCCAGCTTTTAAGGACATGTTGGCCCTCCTTTTCATTCGGCATCGTTGTTTCATGCATCTGGACTTTGATCTATGTTGTTCCGTGCTGTCCCCTCTGCCTAGAATGCCCTGCTGCCTTTTTAAAAAATACATATATATACCTGTCATGGGGGGACCTGCTTGTTCTTTGCCTTTCTTTTTACCCAGGGATCCTCTTCTCCATCTGCCCAGCTGTTCTCCAAACTATATCTTATTATTCTCACAAGATATTGTTGGCTGCAAAGAAAAAAACCTTTCCACTTAGCTCAGTGACAATAGAAGAGAACTAAGTGTTTTGCTTTCAATTTTTATTGTGGAAGATTTCCAACATACATAAGTGTAGGACAATAGTATTCTCCTCCCATAGACCTACCATCCAACACGATAACAAACACACGTGCAATCTTGATCTATTTCTTGTCCTCTCCAAACGGGATCATTTTGAATAGAATCTTGGTTATCTTATCACTTCATCTGTAAATGATACAGTCTGCAGTGCTAAAAGATGAAGACTTTAAAAAAGAATTCATAACTATAGCATCACATCTCAAAAAATCAGTAATAATTCTTAATATCACTAAATATCCAGTCAGTGTTCAAATTTCCTCAGTTGTCTCAACTCCTTTTCCATTTTTTTCCTGTAAGAAAAACAAGGTCCATACATTATACTTTGTTGCAATGCCTTTTTGAAGTTATAGCTTTTCTTTTTCTTGAAGCAAAAACATCGAAGGAGCAAGATCGTTTGTCCTGTGGAATTTTCTACATTCTCAACCTAGGTTTTGTTAATGAAATGTGCAAAGAGGTTGAGTTAGAAAATCAAAACGAAGAACACACTCAACATATCTTAAACTGAAAGAACTCAAGAAAAAAATTCAAGCCATAAGTTGCAATATTGAAAGATTCTATGGGTAAAATATTGAATGATGCAGGAAGCACCTAAGAAGATGGAAAGAATACACAGAGTCACTGGACCAAAACCAACTGGTTGACATGCCATCATCTGGGGAGGTAGCACATGGGCAGGAGCTAAAGGTGCTGAAGGGAAAAGTCCAAGCTGCATGAAAGCATTTGCCAAAAAGAAGGCTTCAGGACTGTATTGAAAGACTCCCTGGCCGGGTAGTGCTACCCAGATAAAAAAAAAAGATAAAAAAAAAAGATTAAAAAAAAGATAAAAAAAAAATTAAAAAAAAAAAAAAAAGAAAGACTCCCACAAGCTGATGAAACACTGGGTGTACTTACTAATCTTGTCGGGGAATCTGGAAGACAGCTACCTGGCCAGCTAACTGGAAGAGATCCATATTTGTATGTATTCCAAAGAAAAATGATTCAACAGAGTGCTCAAACTATAGAACAAGATCATCGATGTCGCGTGCAAGTAAAACGTTGCTGAAGATCATCCAACAAAAGTTGCAACAGTGCCTCGACAATGAGCTGAGAAGGGTTTGCGCCAGATTCTGAAGAGGACGTTAAACAAGGGATATCACTGCTGCTACTGTCAGATGAATCTTGGCTGAAAGCAGAGAATACTAGAAAGAATGCTTACTTGTGTTTTGTTGACTACGCCTAGGTGGTCAACTGTGTGGATCATAACAAACTATGGATAACCTTGAGAAGAATGGGGATTCCAGAACACTTCATTGTGCTCATGAGGACCTTGACCATGGACCAAGAGGCAGTTGTGCAAACAGAACAAGGGAATACTGCATGGTTTAAAATCAGGAAAGTTTTGTGTCTGGCTTGTATCATCTCATCATACTTATTCAATCAGAATGTTGACCAAATCATTAGAGAAGCTGGCTTCTATGAAGAATAATGTGGCATCCACTGGACACCCCCTTACAGAAGGGTCTTGGGGAGGAGACGAGCCAGTCAGGGTGCGATGTAGCAATGATGAAACATACAACTTTCCTCTAGCTCCTAAATGCTTCCTCCTCCCCCACTATCATGATCCCACTTCTACCTTACAAATCTGGTTAGACCAGAGAATGTACACTGGTACAGGTAGGAACTGGAAACACAGGGAATCCAGGGCAGATGATCCCTTCAGGACCAATGGTGAGAGTGGTGATACTGGGAGGGTAGAGGGAGGGTGGGTTGGAAAAGGGGAACCGATTACAAGGATCTACATGTGACCTCCTCACTGGGGGACGGACAACAAAAAAGTGGGTGAAGGGAGACATTGGACAGGGCAAGATATGACAAAATAATAATTTATAAATTATCCAGGGTTCATGAGGGAGGGGGAGTGGGGAGAGAGGGGAACAATGAAGAGCTGATGCCAGGGGCTTAGGTGGAGAGCAAATGTTCTGAGAATGATGAGGGCAATGAATGTACAAATGTGCTTTACACAATTGATGTATGTAAGGATTGTGATAAGATTTGTATGAGTCTCTAATAAAATGGTTAAAAAAACAACAAAAAGAAAAGCCTGTAAATAAACAACAAAAAAGAATAATGTGGCATCTAGATTGGAAGAGAAAGACTTAGTAAGAACCTTTGACCCCGGAAGAGTTGACTTCAGAGGACAGCACTGAAACTGCAGCTCAGGGAGAGGGACATGTCGGATCAGAGCACACGGGAGCAAATGAAGGGGGAGGAAGAGAGAGTGGAGCACATCCTGGTCCACCAGATCTGGAGGACGATATCCCCACTCAGAGCAGCCAAGGCACAGAGAGGCCCCACTAGGAGACACAACATCCCTCACTGACGCATAACCCTACGGAGGACAACACTGGAGACACAGTGAGGGAATTGCTCTCGATCTGACCCGAACACATCAAGTAAAACACCCAAGGGTGTGCAACAGAACAGTAAGGGGAGCAGGGCAAGGAAGTTCCGAGGGAATACCAAAAATAGACTTTGGGGTCAGGGTGTGACACCCCATCATACTGGACCGGAAAACACTACTACAGGTCAACAAACAGACCTTGAGCTATTTACAGGTCTTTCTCTCTTTTTGTCATTTTTGTTGTTGTTTTATTTTCTTTTGTTGCTTTGTTTTACTCTGTCTTGTTTTTGTGCACATTATTATCTCTGCAGGTCTATCTAGATAAGATAGGCAGGATAAGCAATCTGGAGGGGAAACAAGGGGATGGACGGTTCCAGGGGGACATGGGAGAGGGGGAGGTGGGGGAAAGGAAGTGGTGTTAACAATCCCAGGGACAAGAGAACAACAAGTGATCCAAAATCAGTGGCAAGGAGGGTGTAGGAGGCCTGGTAGGTCTTGATCAAGGGCAATGTCGCCCAGAGGAATTACTAGAACCTATATGAAGGCTGAGCATGATAGTGGGACAAGAGGAAAGTAAAAGAAAATAGAGGAAAGAACTAGGAGGCAAAGGACATTTATAGAGGTCTAAATATAGGCATGTACATATGTAAATATATGTATATATGAGGATGGGAAAATCTATGTGCATATGTGTATAGATTTAATATTAAGATGGAGATTGGGCCTCCACTCAAGTACTCCCTCAATGAAGAACACTTTGTTCTATTAACCTGCCATTCCATAATGCTCACCTTCCCGGCATGATCACTGAAGACAAAGTGGGTACATAAGGAAATGTGGTGAAGAAAGCTGATGGTGTCCAGCTATCAAAAGATATAGCATCTGCGGTCTTAAAGGCTTGAAGGTAAACAAGCGGCCATCTAACTCAGAAGCAACAGAACCCACATGGATGAAGCACACCAGCCCATGTGCTCTCGAGGTGTCAGTGGGATCAAGTATCAGGCACCAAAGAACAAAAAATCATATCGTGAATGAGGGGGGCTGTAGAGTGAGGACGCAAAGCCCATCTGTAGACAAATGGACATCTCCTTACAGAAGGGTTCCAGGGAGGAGACCAGCCAGTCAGGGTGCAGTGTAGCACTGATGAAACATACAACTTTCCTTTAGTTCTTCAATGCTTCCTCCCCTCACTATCATGATCCCAATTCTACCTTACAAATCTGGCTAGACCAGAGGATATACAGTACTATAGATAGGAATTGGAAACAGGACAGATGAACCCCTCAGGATCAGTGGTGAGAGTGGCGATACCAGGAGGGTAGAGGGAAGGTGGGGTAGAAAGGGAGAACTGATTACAAGGATCTATATATACTCCCCTCCCTGGGGGATGGACAACAGAAAAGTGGGTGAAGGGAGATGTTGGGCAGTGTAAGACATGACAAAATAATAATAAATTATCAAGGGTGAAGGAGGGTGGGAAAAGGGGGGAATGAGGAGCTGATGCCAAGGGCTCAAGTAGAAAGCAAATGTTTTGAGAATGATCATGGCAATGAATGTACAAATGTGCTTGACACATGGAGGGATGTATGGATTGCAATAAGAGTTATATCAGCCCCCTATAAAATAATAATAAGAAACATTGCTTGCTGAAAGTGAAGAGGGCTAGAAGCATTTGTTGATGAAGATCAAGGATTGCAGCCTTCAGTGTAGATTATCAATCAATGTAAACAAGAAAAAATCCTCACAAATGGATCAATAGGTAACATCATGATAAATGGAGGAAAGGTTGAAGTTGTCAAGGATGTTGTCTTGCTTGGATCCACAATTAATGCTCATGGAAGCAGCAGTCAAGAGATCAAAAGACGAATTGCATTAGGCAAATCTGCTGCATAAGATCTCTTTAGGTCTTGAAAAATAAGGATGTTACTTTCAGGACTAAGGTGTGCCTGACCCAAGCCATGGTATTGTCTATTGCCTCATATGCATGTGAGAGTTGGACGGTGATTATTAAGGTAGACTGAAGAAGACTGGATGCATTTGAATTCTGGTGCCAGTGAAGAATATTGAAAATACCATGGACTGCTAAAAGGACAGCTCTCTCGTAGGAGAAGTACAGCCAGAGTGCTCCTTAGTGGCAAGGATGGCAAGATTTTATCTTACATACTTTGGACATGTTGTCAGGAGAGATCAGTTCCTGGGGAAGGACAGATCAAATCCAGGGATGCACATGGTAGACAACTGGGGAGGAGGTGGGGAAGGGGGGAAAAAAAGGATGATAATTTTATATATATTTATGTAGATGTATAACATAAGAAATAAACAGTTAATTAAATTATAAATCAGTACAAATGGCTCAGTGCAACTCACTCCTGTGAGACAGTTGTGAGACACTGGCAGTCCTTCAAGCCTTGAGGGCCTCTGGGTAGTCTTCTGTAGAGCAATTCAGGCTATCCGGGCACAGGCAGCAAACAGCAAGGCCGGTCACCAACAGTTAGCCAGATGACAGGATCTGAAAGTCCCCAGTTCAAGAAATGTAAATTCCAATGGTGTGGCGAAGCAGGTCTTGAAGGAACCTCAAATCACAGTGACACAGTCCATGGGTTAGATGTCACACAGGTAGTGTAGTTTGCAAATTGAGGCACAGAACAAGCAAGGCAGATGCACACTGGTCTGATGATCAAAGAGCAAAAGACAAAAAAGGCGAGGCTTGCCGAACCATTTATGTCTCTGCCCTTCAATTAATCCCACATGTGTTTATCAGCCAGGTTGGCACAATAAACTAACTACCTCACTGCTTATGAAGAGGTTATGCTCACAAGGAGGCACCATCAGCCTGTGACATGATTGACAGGCTAGACTCCACCCCTCCACTTCAAGTTGACATGAAACTGCAACTGCCACTGTTATTTAAATAGATCAGTGTTGCTTTGTATTATCAGTCTAATCAGTCATTATTCAGCTTTTATTGAATAGTTTTCAGCAGCTATTGATAATCATTATCTACATTCATTATTTTATTAAGGAATCACGCTTCCATGGTAGGACACAGGGACACAGAGAAGTTACCAGTTTCTTCCGTATAAGAAGGCCACACTCCCAAGGAAGCATCCTAAGATGATGCCCTGATGGGCAGGTTGCGCTCCATCCCCACACTTTCATATAATTCAAGTCGACACAAAATCACACAGCTACTACAATACAGTAAAACAAACATTAGGGGAACCTTCGATAAATTGGGTCGAAGCAAATGCCTCCCCAATAGCGACCCTATAGGACAGAGTACAATTCCCCGGATGAGTTTCCAAGACTGTACATCTTTATGGGAGTAGAAAGCTCAGTCTTCCTCCCTCGAGCAGCTGGTAGTTTTGAACTACCGACTTTGTAGTCAGTAACCCACTACACCACCAAGGAGAAGGAAGAAGAAACCGAAATGAGAAGCAGTGTAAAGGGCAGAGGGCTCTACACCTCCTACAGGCTAGGACCTGATGGACAGGTTGCACTCTATTCTACACTTCCATACAGATTCAAGTTGACATAAAACCATCCAACTATCACACTAGAGGAAAGCAAATTTTAGGGAAACCTTCAATGAGCTGAGCTGAAGCAATCGCCTGAACAAAAACAAGCTGAAACATATCAAAGGAGCATGAAGATGGCTGAGGACCAATCACATCTTCATTCTGTTTCTCCCGAGGTTGGCAAGTCGGAGCCGACCTGGTGGCAGTTAACAACAGTCCCCTTCCAACTGCCAGTCATTGGTTAGCACTCGACTCCAGTTCCCTCTTCCAGGGAATCTTGCTGTCACTGACATGCATTTCCTCCCCTTTTGGCTTTTCTGCGTTTAACTCTGTCTTGCCTTCTAGGGTCTAATCTGTTTGAAGGTAGCTCTCATATCTGATCCTCTGGGTATCTCCCCAGCACCTTGCCTGCTGCCCAGCACGCAACTGTGCCTTAGATGCTAACTGATGAGTAATTGACAGTGATTCACTGGGGGCCGACCTTCTTTCTTTTTCCAAAACAAGGAGTTGCCTCAGGAGTTTCCTTAGAACGAATGACAATGAAACATGGAGAGCTGGCTAACCAGTGACTTGTTTCCTCTGAGCAAGCAGAGATTGTACTGTGCTTAATTTAGGCTGCTCTGCCTTTCATGCTTTAAAAGGACTTTCCCACGACAGACTGAGGACCTGAAGTTCTGTGCCTTTAGCACCACGACAGAGAGATGAGTGGTGAGAGACGCAGCCAAGTGTACTGGCCCCTGACCCGGTTCAGGGTGTGCTTCTGCACTGGGGTTCGAGCTGAGCTGAATGAAGCCATGTGGTTTGATCCCCAGCTCCACGGATGGAGCTTGCCCAGGATGGGTAGAAGCTCTGGACTTTTACAGGGGGCTGTGCACTTACAGTTATAAGTGAGTGGGCTTGGGCTAGTATGCATGATTATGCACAAGACGGTGATGACTCTTTTGGGTGGGATAAGAGTGTTTATACCCCAGTATCTGAGTTTCTATTGGATGTTGAAGCACATCTCTAAGTTTGTGTGACTCTGGTGGTGTGTGTATATTTATCTGTACGTGCATGCTGTGTGTGTGTTCCTTACACTTGGCCGTCCACACGAGTGTAAGCAGCACCGTGGCTCTCCATTGCAACCTCAGTGCAATGGTTCCTTCTTGCCCCAAGAGCTTGATACCTCATAACAGAGTCCAATCGACGCTTTGGTCCCTCCTTCTCCTTCCTGGGCAGTGGTGTGCGAGGCTGACCCAGGAACGGAGGAGATGCACACTGCTCCTCTCTTTTTAATGCCACTTCAGGTCTTCTTGGTGCTTTGTGGTTCTGATAAGGCCATGGGAGCCACAGGAACCCTGGGCCTTGGGTGTTTATGGCATAATTTGAAGTATTTTAATGGAGTCCAGATGCCCAAAAGGGAAGACCCTTTTTAGAAAGCCAGGGCTGTCTTCCACTCCCCCCACCTCCCTGGAGAGAGTTGACATTCCCAGCATTGTTTACATTCTTTTCTTCCTTGCACCCCCACTGCTCCCCACTACCCCCACTCCTTCAAGGACCTCCTCACTCTGAACTTGCAGATAAACTATTCCCCTATGAACAAAGCCATCCTTCCTGCTCTGGGGGAACCCAGTGCCACCCTGTCTTGTTGTAGAAGAATTCCACCCTTCCTTGCTCAGTCTTTTTGCTATACTTCCCCGCACCACACTCCCCCCCACCGCCCCCCCCCACTGAATGAATCATTTTATCTTCTTCCAGGGGGCTAAAGAAAAGTCAATGTTAATGACTTGCTTTCAATCTCCTGCCTCCCTGCTCCTTCATCTTCCTGCCCTATCCTCCGGAAACCCTCTCATCAGAGAAAGTAAAAGAGCTGCTAGTCAAAGCCAGAGGAGAAAAGCTCCACATGGGAGACTGAGAAGAACTGGCTTTTCCTTACAGGTTCAACACCCTCTTCTTGCTGTGGCCTTGACCGAGTTCCCTCACAAAATTTTAGTAAAAGAGAAGTGAGAACCCCTTCTCACTCTTGCGACCAACCTGTGAAGCAACATTGTCACCGGGAGCTCAGGAGTGCTAGGAACAAGCTCAGGCCCAGGAGAGGCAGGAGGCGTCACTCGGGCTACTGTTATCTGTTCTGGACTCTGAAGGACCAGGATTGGGAGGACAGAGGATGACATGGTCCTACTAGGAGTGGGAAAGGACCTGGCTACCCGTGGAGCTGGGTAAAAGGTACAGCAGGGTCTCCTCAAAGAGGTCATCTTTGTGTCTCCAAGAGAGTCTTTCTATCCCCCCCCCTTTCTCTATAATGGGATTAAGCCCTTATAGTAACATCTATAGGACATTGAATAAGGAAGACTTAAGGATGCTCCTTAGAAGCAAAGGTGTCAAGACTTTGTCTCACGTACTTGGGGCATGTTACCACGAGAGAACATTTCCTGGAGAAGGATATCATGCTTGGTAAAGTAGACGGAGATGGGTAGCAAAAAGAGGAAGGTCCTCGCATGAGGGATTGACACAGTGGCTGTACTCCTGGGCTCATCCACAAGAACCATGGTGGGGATGGCACAATGGTGAGGGGCTGTTTCGTTCTGTTGTACGGAGGGTCGCTGTGAGTCGGAAATGACTTGACAGCACACAACACTGCCCCCCAGTAATATACAGAGGGGTCCCTGAGTTAAGTACTGCATACTAATCAGGGGTGTCAGTCTGAGCCCACCTCTGAAGAGAGGCCCAGGGATCTGCTGCTTCCTGAAAATCCACACATGGGGTCGCCATGCGGTGGAATGACCTTGACTGCAACTAGCTTGGAAAGTAATACCGAGGCCCAGAATCCTGCCTACCAGGGGACCAGCACAATTTCTTTAGGGAACAAAGTGACATCTGACTCCTTCTGTGGGGCCAGGGGTCCCCTACCTGGGATTAGGGGCTGTGTCCTAGATGTCTGTCTGTTATCAAGCCTATGGAGACTGGAACAGGGTAGGCGGGTGCTTGGCAGAGGTTTTCCAAGTGCTAATTGAGAGATTGGAGGTTCAGGGAACTGCCTGCCGCCAGCAAGGTCCACCTTGATGAGCCTGGCTGCCTAGGGATTCTCCTCCTCCTCTTCCGGATTCCTCCTTATCACAAAAGGGAACAATAGTCCCATCTTGACTAGGAAGCAAACTAGTAAAAATTCCCCTTGGTCAAAAGCAAGGGGTGGGGGAAGCATCGTCCCCATCCATCTTCCCCCATCCATGGTGTCTTCAAAACCTGGAAACACAAAGCCTTTCCTTCTGTCATCTGGATGCTGACCATCCTCGAGCTCAGTTCTTTCCTGCTGTGCTTGGAGTACTCCCCAAAGGCACGCAGAGCATCCATCTTCTTTCCAGCCTCACGCTCTTGGGGACTGTAGAGGCTGGATCACAGTAGGCATTGGCTCACTGTGAGGGAGAGGCCAGACCCGCTGCTTTGCCCTCTCTCCTTCCAGGCTTTGACGTGCACATGAAACAGATGTGGGTTCACGTGAGAGAAGGGCTGGAGGAGTTTCAGCTCAAGCGTATCGGCCTCTTTTTGAGCCAGCCAGGCTTCAGTCGGGTTTGACTTCCCTTTCTAGGGAAGAGTAGGAGAAAAGATGATCCTCAAGGTGCCATGCTGCCTGCTATCAAAGGGGACTGCAGAGACAGTAACCAGAGCAATAGGCACGAGTGACAAGAGAGACTGAGGTCACTGGCTGATAGCAGCCTCTCCTCCTTTCTCCCTCTCTGACTGGCTTGGGAGAGGGTGTCTTACTGGAGAATGGGCTCCTTCATGTCGCAGGTGGGAATGTGTGATCTCTCCCAACTGCTTATTCTAATAGCCAAGGATTTTAATGACTTTTCAGGGAGACCAGAAGATGAATTTCTCTTCCTCTGGAGGGATTAAGAACATCTCCTGGACTGTTTTCCCACTGATGACTAGGACCCCAAAGAACAGGTACTACTAGGAAACCCCAAGCGCTGGACATGATACTTAGCTCTGTGCTGCACACCATCCGCTGTGAGGCCGGGGCCCAGGCTAGCCCTCTGAGGAGCTTCTATTTCCTGGAAGAGTGGAGGTTCATCCTGCTTCTTTGCTTCCCCTTCAAGTTCCCCAGGAGTTGATCTTGTCAATAAATCCAATAGGGAGAAGATTGCCCATGCCCACATTATAAAAGATAAAGGGAGCCTTAGCTTGGGGACTTCTTTGTTTGTCCAATTCGTTGGAGGGTCCCTAGAGGACAGAATGGAACTCAGTCACAGCCTGGGGGGAGTGTGGAGGGTGTTGCTTTGGAAAAGGAGCCCCAAGAATCTGATAGAAACTAATCTTGGTCATGTGACGGTGGACAAGCTACTTGTGCAATCTGACCTCCGTTTTTTAATTTTGTAAAACATTGGTGCTGGGTTTGATTTCCAAGGTATCCTTGTAACTTTTATCCTATGTCACAGCCACCTTCTCCCCCTCCTCTAGAGAAAAGGAGGAACAGTGAACCCTAAGCCATAGGGTCAAAGGGCACACAGATGCAGCGCATGTCTGAGAAATAGATATTTACCGCTGACTCTGGACAAGAAAATTACTGCCAGGGGGTGATTCTGTCTCTTAGTGACCCTATAGGACAGAGTACAACTGCCCTGGTGAGTTTCCAAGACTGTAAATCTTTATGGGAGTAGAAAGCCCTGTCTTCCTCCCTCAGAGCAACTGGTAGCTTTGAACTACTGACCTTGTACTTAGTAATCCACTACACTGCCAATGAGAGGGAAGAAAGAATAGAAAAGACAAGCAGTGTAATAGGCAAAGGAGCACTCAACATCACCGACCTTTTTGTTCCATGCCGAGAATCTGAAAGTCAGAAGGGTAGGTTGTAAACTGTAGACTGTAGCCACTTCTGACACCTGCCAGCCAGAGTACACCCTGTTAAACAATCAAGGGCGCCTTTGTGAGCTGTCCCGAAAAACAGACACACACATCCAAGTACCCAGTTGCGATGTTCCTAGGAACACAGCGACGAGGGAGAAAAAGCACTCCCTGCTGCGAGAACTTCAGCTCCTGATCAGGTTCTGCCAGTCCCATATTCTGAGTCACAGACCATGCTACACCCATGGTGCACTGGCTCTTCTGCACCCCTGGGCCCCCAACGCATGAACAGCAGCCTGGGCCCTACCTCAGTAGACTCAGAAACGCATATTCGCTGTTTGTGCCAAGGGCACAGCACAGAGGTCATCTCGGGGCTGAGGGCCCGGGCAATGCTCTCTGAGCAATTGATGCATGTATCCAGAGTTGGATGACCTCTACGGACCAAGGCAGCACGAATTCCCCTGGTGCCAGTCATTAGGACAACTTCCCAGAGCAGCAGCCTACTGGCCTCCAACCCCCAGCTCACCATCAAAAATAACTATAATGAGTGTAAATTGTTACATCGCCTGGGGAGGGCAGTTTGGCAAGCTCTTTCAATTTTGCAAATGCGCACCCCTTAGGACATGTATGTGCTTTTCATTGCAAGGCCAACTCTTAGGAAAGAGTGGAAGTAAATGAACTACCCATCGGTAGTGAATTGGTTTCATATATTGGGATACACAGTAAAATATTCAAAACAGACAATTTTCTGTATGGGTTTAGAAGGATCACGGGCCCACATTTTTACATGAACAGAAGCAAGGTGTGAAGCAGTGGATGTATTTTGCTGCTATTTGGATAGAAAAAGGAGCCCTGGTGATGCTGTTGGGTTAAGTGTTGGACCGATAATCAAAAGGTTGTCAGTTCAAAACCACCATAGGAGAAAGAGGAGGCTGTCTGCTCCTGTGAAGATTTATAGCCTTCGACACCCTATATAGGGTCCTTGTGAGTCACAACTCAGTGGCCATTTAGTTCGGGGATGTTGTATCAGAAAGAGGATAAAAGAATACACATATTGCATCAGCATCATACAAACCCCACTCGAGGGGAAAAGAAGAGACTAACAGTAGTTACTTTTAGGAGAATAAAAACGAGAATTAAAGCAACATTCTATTGCATGAAGTTCCTATCATTGGTTGGCCTTATGGATTAAATTATGTCTCCATGAAATACGTATTCTAAGTCCATACCACTATGCCTATCCATGGTTAGGGATGTCTGGAGGCACTGTTGGGTAAGCATGGGACTGCTAACTTCAGGTTGGCAGTTCAACCCCTCTCCCTCCCCCAAGCTTCTCCTTGGGAGAAAGATGGGGCTATCTGCCCATGTAAAGATTTACAGCAGTGGAAACACTATATAGGGTCAATATGAGTCTTCAGCCACTCTTTGACAATGAGTTTAGTTTTTTTAATCATCTACCGTTATAATCCTATTTGGGAAAGTATTGTTCTTGCTATGTTAGTTACATAGTATTAGTGCTGGATGTGAGTTAAACCCATCTCTTTTGAGATAGAAAAGAGATCACACAAGCAAGTGACAGAAGCAGAAATAAGGGAAGAGAGATACCAAATTACACGAAGCTTGCCTGGGATCAGAAGTTCAGAAGATGAAAACAAAACAAAACACCTTCTTCTAGAGTTGACAGAGGACGAAAGCCTTCCCCTAGAGCTAACACCCTGAATTTGTACTTTTAGCTTCCGGACCTGTGAGAAAATGAATCTGTTTGTTAAAGCCACCAACTTGCGGCATTTGTGTTCTACCAGCACTACATCAGTAGGACAACAGATATGGCAAATGTGGAATTGGTTTTGGAATTGAGTAACTGGTAGAGGCTGGTGGAGTTTTAAGCTGCTCAGCAGTAAAAGCCCATGTTTTCTTGAGGAGACTTTTGGGAGAATTATGGACATCAAAGGTGATGCTGGGAAGGGCTCAGAAGGAAGTAAAAAGAGATCCCAAGAAAACCCCTACGGTCTTAGAGAATACAGATAGCACCAGCCATAGAAGGCTGTTAGAAATGTGGGTGTTGGATAGGCTGCTGATGAACTTTAAAAGGAAACGATGACCATGTGATTGGGTAGTAGAGGAAGGGCAATGCTTTTTATACTGTGACAAAGAACTTGTCAGAATTATGTTAAACTGTTTGGTGGAAGGTAAGTGATGGACTTAGATAATTGCCTGAGAATTTGTCTAAGCTAGATCTTAAAGGACCCATGGGTTTTCTCCTTGTCCCATACAGTAAAATAAGAGCAAGAGAAATACCTACAAATGAACTGTGCAAAACGAGAACAGAAATTAAAATTTGGGAAAATTCAATTGCACAAACTAAGGATACGTGTTCTGGAATGTTCACCAAGGGCATGGCTATACAATCTTTTGTTAAGGAGATTTAGCTGTGAATGGTAGTTCTAAACAACTAACTTACAGAGTAGGAACCCATCAGCTTAGACCGAAGGAGACAGAGAAAGAACAGAGAGGAAGCTGGCTGCCTCTTAGAATTGGACAGGTAGGAATCAGCCAAGGGGATGATATCTGCTGCAGCCCAGAACAGCAGCACTGTTGGAAGGGGTGCAGGAAGCAGCCCTTCTCCATTTCAATGGATGAGACCACCGTCACCTGGATCGCAGAGGATGAAGCCACAGCCTCCTGAACTTCAAAGTGTCTGACCATCACCAGTTCAGTTCCAGCTGCCACTGAAGTATACTAAGGAGATGGGGCCACTGCCCAAAGCTGAGGGAGAGGGCTGCCATTCCCAGGGACAGAAGAACAAGGCGTGATGGGGCCAAGGGGATGGGATTGTCACTCAAATGAACTAGGAGAATGGGGTCCCCCAAAGCCAAGGGAGTAGAGGTGCCTTTCCAGTGGCCTGGAAGGAAGACTTTCAGGGGTTTTCACCCAGAATCCAGAGAGCATGGCCAATGCCCAAAGACCGGAGGGCAAGGCCCTTACCCAGGAAACAAACAACAGCATTATTTTCCAGCTTTGAGCACTAGTTGTTCTGCTGGGTTTGGTACTTCTTTGGTGCCGGTTATCTCTTTTTTCTCCAGTCCAAGTTCTCCCAGTGGAAATGGAAATGTCTACCTTGTACCTGTTCTGCCATTGTACTTTGAAAACAGATAACTTGGAGTCTAGATTTCACGGATTCACAGATGAAGAGGCGTTATGCCACAGGATAGAATGCAAACATCATAAATCTCACTTGTATTTGATTTAGATGACTCAGAAGATAAGAATTTAGGCTTGGAGTAGATTGATGCTTTTTGATGAATGTGTTTTGTTTGTGGCAAGGGTATGAATTAGGTGGGTGGCAAAGAATAGAACCTTGTCCATTGAATTGGGCTTCCCCCAACATACTGTATATACTTAAGTATAAGCCGAACTGAGTATAAGCCGAGGCACCTAATTATTACCTGGGAAACCAGAAAAACCGATTGACTCAAGTATAAGCCTAGGGTGGGAAATGCAGGGTGTGAATTAACACAGAGACCAGAGGGGAGAGACTGAGCGCAGTCACAGACACATCCTTACCAGTTCAGCTGCCCGCGTAAGTGAATCACTACAGGTGCTTCTGCGAATTGGAACCGTCCACGTCATAGGACTGCTCTGATTGGTTAGATGTGAATAAACAAACATTCAAAGCCCGGCAGTGTCAGCGGGGCTTTGAATGAACAGCGGAGGAACGGCAATCACCAGCGAGATGTTACACCTCGCTGGGGTACCACTGACTCATGGATAAGCTGAACCCGTTTTTCAGCACATTTTTTGTGCTGAAAAACTCGGTTTATACACGAGTATATACAGTATATGTTATGAACGTCTATATCGCCATTTGGGAATGACTTGTCTTTGTCACGTTATTGACACAGGATTCATGTAGGGTGTATCTTAAATCAAGCACGTCAGAGACACTGAGATGAGGAAAAGAGATGCCAAGTGTCAGGAGGTTTGCCCAGGAGCAGAAGCTCAGAAAATACAGGGGTCTTCCTCCAGAGCCAACACAGTGAGAGCAAACACCTTCCCTTAGAACCGGTGCCCTGAATTCAGACTCCTGAGGAGGAAATACTTGTGGCATTTCTGTGACACCAGCACTAGATAAGGAGGACAGGTGGTCTGACCAGGTGAATTATTTATTCCAAAGATGAAAAAGCACAAAAGCGCACATAAAAAGAGAATAACCCTACAGAACAAAGAATAAACCCTGTAGAAGAAAATGAGAGAGCCTTTCACTTTCTCAGCTCCTTGGATGCGGGAGGTTAGACCGAGGAACAGGTGCAAGAATGGCCTCTCGCAGAGGAGGATGCCAGGCACGTCCGCATTGCTCTGCTCATTCATAGAAGCTTTGGGTAACAGGGCCCCTGGGTTTTCTCTTCTCACAGTCTGGTTTGGTTATTGTCCTAATCTTTCCCAAATTCAGGCATGCTCATACAGTCTGGGAAATCTTGTCTCTTTGAAAATGTAACTATTTTTACACACTTCCTCAGAATCACAGAGCCACCTCCTAAAGCAATGACATCCTTTGAAATCCCTCTCTTTTCTAGCCCCTTCCCCAGCTCCCACCACCACGGATGTCCAAGAAAAACATTGCCGAACGGCCTGTATGTGGTTTAGAGATTAATTGTTGAGAATCGTATGACACCCCTTTGAGATAACTGGCAGCACTCTGGGGTGTTGCAAAACCCAACTGGGAGTCACTGCCTCAATGGTCAGCAAGAAGCCACAGCCAAGACTGGAGGCCAAGTGGGGCCCGTGGTCCTCTGGCCAGACCAGGGACAAGGGGGATGAGAGGGGTCAGAGTCCACCCCCACGGACAAGGCCTTTCCAAGGGTCCCAAGGATTGCTTAGGGGTATTTCAAAGGCAGGGAGTGCCTTTGCTTGGGAGCTAAGGACAAAGCCTGCTCCTAGGTTCCTGGGAGATGGAGCTAGCTCTTTTTCCTCTGGGATAATTTTAGGTTATTACTTCCCCTCCAACCTTTCTAACTGCCAACCCCTGCCTCAGCCTCCCAGAGGGATTGCTTAGACCAGCGACCGACCACACAGCGTTCTTTTGAAACTTACAGCTGCTCCGAAGAGACGCGCCAGGGCACGGCCCTGGAGGCATTTTCCATGATATGATTTTCCCTCTTTTGTCCTATTGTTTCAGGGAAGGAAGAAATATAGCCCAAGGATTAGGTCTAGAGAAGCCTTAATAAAGGCAGCATACCTTCCTGCCCTGCAGCTTTAACCCCCAGGCTCATGTTCCAGCCTTGGATGGGATTCCGTATACACTTTGAGAGACTGCTTAGAGATTTGGGAGCGCTTGGCTGGTGGAATTTAGCCTGAAGTCTGGATGCCAAGGAGGAGATGGGTAGAGAAGGTTCTGGGCTTCTTCAGAAAGAGAAACCTTTGAATGGGATTCGATGAACGTTGTCAAGAAGCATTCAACTACCTTTTATTTGAAGATGCGCCATGTGAATTCCTCAGATCAATGCACCCCAGTGTCTGAGGATTCTGAGTATTCAAGGAAGTGAAATCAACACTTTCCCTTTGGGGAGGGAAAGCAGTGGGCGTCTGGGGCAGTGGGTGGTGGTGGTGGGTAAGCCTCAATCACAGAGTAATTTTCACGGAAACTTCCTAAGTGGAGAGGTGTGTGTGGAGGGGGAGATGGAGAAGTCCAATTCCCCCAGTAACTCGAAAGAACGAGATCAGAAAACTGGAGTGTGAGTGAACTATTAGGGAGAGGGGACTGAGCTCATGGGAAGGAGGTCTTGGGAGACAGTGAAGGTACTGGCTGCCTCTATTATTTACCGTAATTTAAAATTCCGATGGGAACGACACCCAGTAGCTCCAGGAAGTCAGTGTACAGGGAGTACTGTGAGGGGAGTGGACGTGGGGAGCTGGCCAAAGTGGCGCGTCCAACCCGCTCCTCACTCCTCCCTCCAGTTCCCTCCTGGGGCCGCGCAGAGACTATCGGCCGCTGCCCCTTTAAGCGCCGTCACTCCTCCTCCGAGGTGGCACAGAGCGGGTGGCCCGGGTATGTGTGTGGGGTGTGGGGTTGAGCGTGCTCGGGACAGCTAGGGGCGATGGCTCTGGCCAAGGGAATTGCCCCCACGCCCTGCTGTCCCCTCCCCTGAGTCAGGGGAGCTGGGCGACACCCACACCTTCCCTCCACGCCCCACGAACGACCGCGGGGATGGCTCCGTGGCCCCACGGGAACAGTTCTCTCACCTCGTGGCCTGACGCCCCCACCTTGGAGCCCACTGCCGCCAACACCAGTGGGCTGCCGGGGGTGCCGTGGACGGCGGCCTTAGCGGGGGCGCTGTTGGCGCTGGCGGTGCTGGCGACGGTGGGGGGCAACCTGCTGGTGATCGTCGCCATCGCCCGGACGCCGAGACTTCAGACGATCACCAACGTGTTTGTGACTTCGCTCGCCGCAGCCGACTTGGTGGTGGGGCTCCTGGTGGTGCCTCCGGGGGCCACGTTGGCACTGACTGGTCACTGGCCCCTTGGCGCCACGGGGTGTGAGTTGTGGACCTCGGTGGATGTGCTGTGCGTGACGGCCAGCATCGAAACCCTGTGCGCCCTGGCAGTGGACCGCTACCTGGCCGTCATCAGCCCGCTGCGCTACGGCGCACTGGTCACCAAGCGCTGCGCCCGGGCCGCCGTGGTCCTGGTGTGGATCGTGTCTGCCGCGGTGTCCTTTGCGCCCATCATGAGCCAGTGGTGGCGCGTGGGGGCCGACGCCGAGGCGCAGCGTTGCCACTCCAACCCGCGCTGCTGCGCCTTCGCCTCCAACATGCCCTACGCGCTGCTCTCCTCCCTGGTCTCCTTCTACCTCCCGCTCCTGGTCATGCTCTTCGTCTACGCGCGAGTGTTCCTCGTGGCGACGCGCCAACTGCGCCTGCTGCGCGGGGAGCGGGGCCGCTTCCCGCCCGAAGACTCCCCGCCGCCCTCCCCGCGCTCTCGGCCCCCGGCCCCGGCGGGGCGGCGCGCTTCGCCCGAGGAGGGGCCGGCCTGCGGCCGCCGGCCCGCGCGCCTGCTGCCTCTTCGCGAGCACCGGGCCCTGCGCACCGTGGGGCTCATCATGGGGACCTTCACCCTGTGCTGGCTGCCCTTCTTCGTGGCCAACGTGGCGCGCGCCGTCGGGGGCCCCTCGCTCGTGCCCGGGCCGGCTTTCCTCGCGCTCAACTGGCTGGGCTACGCCAACTCGGCCTTCAACCCGCTCATCTACTGCCGCAGCCCCGACTTTCGCCGTGCCTTCCGCCGCCTGCTGTGCCGCTGCGGCCGCCGCCGCCGCCCGCCGGTGCCCCGCGCCCCCGCCTTCCCCGGCCGCCACCCCGCCGGCGCCCCTGCGGCCCGAGCCAGCCCCGCGCCGGAGTCCAGGCGGGGCCCGCCGCTAGAGAGACCGGTAAGTAACCGGGGCCCAGAGGTCAGGCAGGATTCAGTGTCCCCGCTTCTGGAGTCCACTTCTTTGGAGTTCAGTAGGAGGAGGCGCTGCTGCGGAGGCTCTCCGCCTGGAGAGAAGGTGGGGGCCAGGGTCAGGAAGGACCCAGGGCTGTGATCCTGGCCTGCAGCAGACCCTTCCCATCCCGTGTAGGTGAGAGAGAGAGAGAGAGAGAGAGGTGGTGTGGTGTGTGTAGAGTTGTTCTTCATCCCAGCACCAAGGGTGCTGTGACCGGAGGAGGCCACCGGCTTGGCTTTGCGGGATCAGCTCTAGTGTGGGTTGGCCTCAGTTCTGGGGCCGCGCAGATATTTTGTCATCCTTGGGCTGAGTCTGCCTTGCAAAGAGGCTCGCCCCAACTCTCTGCCTCGGCTCTGGCTTCTCTCAAAGGCTTGATGGCTTCGGTGGGGGGTGAAAAGTTGAGTGGAAAACCTGCGCGTGTGAGTTGTCCTGGGGTTGAAGCCGGAGGGAAGGCTTGGTGACTGGGAATTAGATATGCTCTCCAGATTTTCTGCCCCTTCCTTTGAATTCCTCTCTTGCCCCCCTCTGCCCCACTCACCCCAAGAACTGTTATCTTCATTTTCAGGGCTTCCTGGGGAGTTTCTTAAGCTTTAGAGGACAAGGAACGTCAACTCAACTCTGTTGATCCAGAACCTTTGGAAAGCTCCTCGCCTCTGTTCAGAAAAAGCCCTGTGGAATTTCTCTACTGAAAAACTACCTTCCAGCGCCTGATGACCCAGAAGTGGGACCTGGGTGGGGGTTGAGGGTGCACACTGGGCAGGGACAGTTCTTACTAAGTGAGTTTCCACCATCTTCCCAGTGCCTCCTCTTGTCCCCTGGAGAGAAATTTTCTAACACCCCTCCCCCATGATTTCTCCACTACCTCAGCCTTAGGGGTCAGGCTACCTGTGCCTAATGGCTCTTAGAGGAGAGGGGCTGGCTTTGGCCTTGGGAAACCCACCCTCTTGCTCACATTTGTGCTCTGTGCTCAGGGAAAACAGAGCACCCCTGGGCCCACTCCTTCTGCCTCCAGCTTGATGATCCTCTCTGCAGACTGTGTGGCCCAGGCTGAGAGCAGGAGGCTAGAAAGACAAAAACCACCCACACAGCAACGTGGCTAGGGGTTTGTTTCACTAGGCTACCGAAGCGCCAGCCTCCCTCCTTTCAGAGAGAGCTCTGACCTACCTCACAGCAGTTTGAGCAGGGCCCTTGCAGGACTTTGGGAGAGCGCCAAGATTCACAGACAGGTGAATCATTGGAAGGAATCTCTTCTTTGCCCTTTAATATCCGGTTAATAAATATGACCGAATGTCGTTGGTCTGTGGCTCCCCTTTCTCTCCGTGTGCTTTCTTTTCAGAGTCCACTTGCTCCTCTCTTCAACTCAGAGCTGGCTTTGGCGGTCACTGTAGGCCAGAACTAAGCCTGTGCCTTTCTTTCTAATCCTCATCACACAAAACATGGAAAGTCTGCGTGGGAGAAGAGGAGCTTGAGCATTCAACACTCCTCCCCACCTCACCCCACCCTCACCCCCACCCCCTTCTGAAACTTCTGGAATCTAGTGGCAAGTGAGTCACAAAGTTGTGCTACTCATTGTACTGCGTGGGACGCATGTCACTTTCCAGGCTATAAGCTAATGGTGTATTCATTAGGCCCCGTTGCTCTCAGGAGCTAGTTTTGTTAAGTGCTGTACACACGTCTGGGTGCTTAAGGCACTGTTTATGTCGGGTTATAAGTACAGTAGGTTGTGTCTCATTCTTCCGTAATCTCTACCTTCCCTCCTCCCTTCCTGAGCTCCAGAATTCGTTATCGTCCCCCTGGACCCAAAAGTGGAGTTCCCGGGGCTTGAGCTTGTTCAGAATTTTCTTATTCCAAATCTTTACAACCCTAACAAGCAGGTTTCCTATGGAAAGAAAACGACTTAAGGGCTGTGAGGGGACATTTGATGGGCTCTAATTTAAAGCTCTGTGAGCAAGGACCACTGCTCAGGCCGCTCACAGGGTGCCCAGTAAATCACCAAGTGTTTAATGGGCAGTGTGACGGCAGCTGGCCATGCACTGGCTCCGTCCAGGGGATGCAGTGTCATAAAACGTTGATCTGCCTTCAGGATTAGCTCGGTGGACTTCCACATATGGGTGTTCCCTGGGAACTGGACCTGGCTTAGGCTGCATCCTTTTCTCTGGGAACACAGGTTTTAGTTCTGCGGTTGTTTGCATACCAAAGTTGACACTTTCCTCTCCCACCCAGAGCAGGGGGATCTCGGGGCGTCTGAGGTTGGGGAGGCTTCTTGGGAAGGTCTCTCACCTTCTGAACTGTGGCCCTAAGCCGAGAAGGAAGTCTTGCTGAAGCCTCGGGATAAATCATGTTCCAAAACAGCCTCTTCGCCCATCTCCGAATGTTTTTTTCCTAACATCACCGCGGAAAGTTGGCCAGCCAGCCCCAGGTGGGGGGAGAAGAGTGATCTAGTGGGGAGTTCTGGTTTGTGGAATTGTCCTGGCACGCTGTACAGGATCTTAGACGGCTTGAGTCTCGCTTGACATGCACCCGTGTGCCAGCTGTCAGACTTCCCTTAGAGTGTTTAGACTTGCGCTGGGGCTGTGGATTGCGCCTGCAGATTGTCACCAGAGCATCTGGCAGGTGGAGAGGCAGCTGCCTCGGTCATTTCGCCAGCAACCTGTGGCCGGTTGTCAGGCGGAGGGAGATTTCTATCAGCCTGCCTCTGCTAGCACAGGCCTGAGCACTTGAACTGCAGAAGACAAACAACCACCCCTTTCACTTAGCGATGTGAACACTTACAGAACAATGAGAATGAAAGAACTCGGGGAGCGCTTGGCCGCCCCAGAGTTTATTAGTAGGAACTGTGACTGTTCTGAGGCCGAAGTGACAGGGAGAAGAGGCGTTGAGTGAGAGGACAGGGAAGGAAGATGAACTGGACTTTCTAGAGGTGGCTTACCCATGCCTCAGGTGGAGCTGCCAGGGAGCAGAAAGGGAGTAAGGAAGAGGCAGCACTTCTGGGGAATGGTGGTGGGTGCAGGCAGGGTCCTCTCGGGGGAATCACTGGGATGTAATTACACACTAGCTTCATTTCTCAGTCCCTGTGGAGTAGGGCCCACTTCTCTCTTTGTATGTTTTCACTGCACCCAGCATGGTACAGTGGGGAAGACAATAGATATCGGGTCTTTCTGTTGAAATCCACAAAGTCAAAGATCTGGACTTCTCCTCTTTTTTGAAAAAAAAAATGGGGGGCTCATGCAACTCTTACTACAATCCATCCATTCATCCATCCATCCATCCATCCATCCATCCATCCATCCATCCATTGTGTCAAGCATATTTGTACATTTGTTGCCATCATCATTCTCCAAACATTTTCTTTCTCCTTGAGCCCTTGTTATCAGCTCCTCATTTTTCCCCTCCCCGCCTCACCCTTGATAATTTATAAGTTTTATTATTTTGTCATGTCTTACACTGTCCGATGTCTCCCTTCACCCACTTTTCTGCTGGATCTAGACTTCTTTTCAAAGCTCTTCTGGAAGTGTGTCTATCCAGAGAGGAGCCTGCATTCCTATTCCAAAGCTCCCCTGAACTTCCCAGCAGGGGGAAAGTCCTAGGGATAGTTTGCCTGAGGTGGGTTATTGAGCAACGAGGCACAAGGCAGCTTAATTGCAGAAGCTTCAGAAGGTCATTTAATCTTCTGTGGCTCATCCTGTTAGAAAATTAAAGACCAAAAGGCTTCCCCGAGTTTCCCATCTATAAAATAAACAGAGAACAAGCTTTGCTCCCTTCCTTTAGAACAGGAATGATGTGACAAGTTTGACTCTTTTAAACTGCTGGGCTGAGCTTCCCAGTTATTCTGGTTCCACCAGGCCAGAAGTGGTGCCAGGCACCCCTTGCTGGTGAACGTGAGAGACAGCACGTGCGGATTCATGGTACAACTCTAGACTGGAAGCAATAATCAGTTTTCATAAAGCCAATAAGCTATCAGAGTTATAAGGGACCACAGGAATAATGTACTTTAATTACAAATTTAAAAATTTGTTGGCATATAATTCACACGTCAGTATTCACATGTCAGATAATTCCATTGTTTAAGTAGATTAAAAAGAGATATGCGGCTATGACCACACTCCTTTTCCAGCCGTTTTCTTCATTAGTATTAGCTCCTTATTTCCCCAGCCTCTCTTGCCATAAACTTAAGAAACTATTAATCCTGTTCAATCTCCTGATAATAAAGAAACATTTCTGGAGGTTAAGGACGTAGCTAAGTTTGCTCAGTGGAGACAGCACTGTGATGCTGTAGAGAATGAATCACAGATGCCCTTGTAAAGAAAGAACAACCATTCCATCTTCCGACAAAAGGCAGAGCTGGAAAAAAAATGAGGAAGAACTTAAGGGAAAGGAAGGAAATGGCTATTTATTGAGCCCCTTGGCTGTGCCAAACGCTGTAAGAGGTCTCTACAAATGTCACGGTCCTTTAATAGTGACAAATTTTAAAAAGAGCCTCATAGAAATAAATCACTTGCTTGTGTTGATTCTAACTCAGGGTCCCAAAGTTCATTTTCTTTTCTCTCCGAGGTCTGCTCATAATCAGTTGGTGACACTAAGCAAGCTACTTACCCTTTTACTTATTTATTTATCTATTTATGCCCCCGACTCAAAGGGAGATTACATTATTGCTCAACTTGGGTCAAACAAACTAGTTTTGAAGACTAAATGAGACACTGCATGTGAATGTGGTTCATGCTTTGGAAAGTGTAGGGGCTTCCTGATGTAGAACCAGTTGTTTTTGCATGAATTCCAATTCATGGAGAGCCTGTGTGTGACGGCGTAGAACTTTGCTCCAAATGGTGTCAATAAGGGATTTTTGGGGGGGCAGTTGGCCACCATCTTTGAGTAGACTCCAACCTCCAACCTTTTGGTTAGCAGCCGAGTACGTTAACAGTTGGTGTCACTCAGAGATGGAATGCCACCAGCAGCTGCAACAATGGGCTCAAAGCCAACAACAATTGCGAACATGGCCGCAGGTCTGGAGAGGTCTTTGTTCTGTGTCTAGTCATGAGCTATGTGGCTATGAGTTGGAACTGCCTCAATGGCCCCTAACAACAACCGCTGCACCTGAGGTCATGAAAGTATGGAATCAAGACTAGTCCTGGTGTGACTTTGACCTCTCGATAGCCCTGCTTAAATTGACACTGGGTTTGGGTCACTATGGGCATTCCCTGTCTGGTTCTTGTTTTGCACGTTCCTAGCCCGTCAGGCTGACTCCCCTGGCCTCATATGCATGTTGCTGTTCATTTCCATGACGGCTTCTATTTCCATGTTCAGACCTTGTTCTGGCCTGCCTCTGCTGTTTTGGTCCACATTAGCCATGTAGCATTTATCTTAAATGGTATTTTAAGGGTAGCGTAGAAGGTTCAGAACATAAAGCACTTCTAGAGGTCAGGACTCTCATGGGGGCCAGAGATTCATGAGAATGAAAGGCTGAGGAGGCAGAAAGGGGGTCCGGCCCATCATACTCCTCTTCTTATAGATGCATGTTGGAAAGCTGCGGTTTTGTCCTCTCACCTGACAGAACGTCCAGTTGCAGGAAGGGAGAAGAGAATAAGGAATGGATAGCAATTTCTGCCCAAAGGAGATAACCAACATGAAGCCTAGCTTGACCAGTACTCTCCCAAATCCAGGGCCCAGGGATCTGGGAGGAAAGTCCCAGAAGTGGAAATTCAGAAATGGAAAGGGCTCTCCCTTCCTGCGAATGGACATTCTACCAGGTGATAGGACAAAACTGAACCTTTACAACCAGAGTGCCTCTTCTCTGCATTGCCTGCAGGCACGCCTTTCTCTGGTCATCCGCCTCTCAGCCACATGGCCCTTTGCTTGGGGCAGTGTCACGATGCTTTTCAAACATTGCTGATAAATGCCCAAAGGACCTTCACTGTGCCATCTGTTAGCTTCAGCTCAAAGGTGCTCAGCTCTGGCTCTATGCTTCGAACTTAGCCCCACCCCAATTAAGTGCCCCCAAGGCACCCCACTCCAAAAGTGAGTCTCCTGACCAAAGATGAGCAGTTTGACTAATTCCGTCGAGCCAGACCACTCTGTTTCATGTCTGTCTTTTGGTTCTGCTTCTGTTGCTGCTCTGACATTTCTCTGGTGGCTTAGCTTTCTCCTTCTGGATCAAGGATGCTCAGCATACAGGGATCTCAGGTTCCAAAGGACACGTTCCATTTCTGACTCTTGTCCTGATGGTAGTGACACTTCTCCTCCTTTCTGCTTCGGAGGTAGCTTATTTGATACTCAGTTGGATGACAAAATCAGCTGATCCAAGTTTTTATCATCAAAACTCTATTAACAATCACTCACAACTGCATCATATAATCCTTTCAGCATCTTCCTCTACCTTCTCTTACCCAGAACCATAAGGAAAAAAGGAAATACACCCAATCTGCAAAACTATGGATGGAAGAGTCTATACCAAACATCGCCTATAGCAAACATAGAGAGATTTTGAAAATGTAATTAAGGTTTCTAATTAGTTGAGCTTAAATTAAGTTAAAATGGGCAGAAGCTTTCATGCGTGGGTCTGACCTACTCATGCCAGCATTGGAAAGAAGAGTCTAAAAGTCAGAGACGGAAGTCAGAGACTCTCTTGAGGGCCTTCCCGAGCTCTACCACGGTAAGGAAATGAATCCTGCCAACAGTCTTGTGACGTTGGAAGAGGCCTCAACCTTAGCTGAGACCCTAGACTGGACTCTCTCTGGACTGTATTTCTGAGACCCCAAGCAGAAGACCCAGCATACCCATACCCAGACTCTTGACACATGGACACTGGGAGATAATAAATGTGCTGTTTAAGCTGTTCAGTTTGTGGTCATTTGTTATACAACAATATAAAATGAATCAGTACAAAATGCACAGTTCTGTAGAAGCCCCAAATAAAGCAGAACAATGTCCTTAGGAAACGCCTCTTGTCACGATCTGCAACTCTCTTCTGAGTGAGGATTCCTGTTTGAGTAGCTTAGGAATGGTGGCCCTCAGTCTCCATCCTGAGGGGATAACCAATCATCTCACTGTGCCTACTCTTCCACCCCCCCCACACGCACATATACATGCTAAGAAATGTAGCAGATAAATGCTCAGAATTCATTTACCAGGTTGGCATGTTTGGATTCCTGAGTTGCCAGTGAAGGACCACCTCTGGTAACAGAAATACACAGCCAACATAGTTTTCAAACCCTCTTCAGCAAGAAACAAGATGAAATGATTGCTTCAACTGGTATTCCCAGAAGGGAAAAGGGATAGGCCACTTCCTCCTGAGAGGAGAGCACTGGGAAGGGGAGTGATTTGCATGAGCTCAGTGTCACCCCCAGTGGGTCACATGAGTGAGCCCTTCCTCACGGGCCTCCCCTTGGGCCCCAGTCTGAATCTAATTGCTGAATTGTTGTTGGAACTTTCTCCCAGAGCCACAGTGGATGGGAAAGCAAAGAAGGCACAAGCAGCTGCTTTTCCATTGGAAACATTCCTTCCATTCCTGGGAAGGGAGAAACCTATGGGACTAATGATGCCAGGTTCCTCAAGTCTCAGCCCCCTCATTTTCTGAGGGGCGCTACACTAGGAGTTCTTCGTATGAAGAGCACAACTGTTCTTCATCTGTAGGCCAGAATGCCTAGAAGCCTTGCCCATCCCCTGGTAGGGCTGCCAGGTATGAGGTAGTGACCTGGGGAGTCTGAGATGAGAGCTTTGGGCCTGGAGAAGTGAAAAGTGTTTTGTTTTAATTTAAATCTTTGCCTTTGTCTTTCTTTCACATTTCTTGTAGGTTGTTCTAATAAAACAAAACAAAAGAAACATGCTTCTTAATTAAACAAGGGGGTATAAAAGATGCATAAAAATAGAAATTATTGTTGATACATGCGCTATTGTTTACATTAAGCAGGTATTTTTCAGAACTGCTACCATCAGCCAACATCGCCTCAGGCTTGCTCTGGTGCCTGGCATTTTTACAGAGGGGATCTGGGAATTCTATGCCTTTGCCACTGGCTTGTCTCAGACCTTCATCACTTCCAACCCAAAGGAACTAAAGTAGTTAGTGGACCAAAGTCCACTCTTGGCCTTCCTGCCTCATTTTAGCCCCTTCCAATGCACCTTCGACAAACCCCGGAGAGATGTTTCTAAAATAGAACTTTGATCATGTCATTATCTTCATAAATCATTCAAAGGCTTTCTAAAGCTTGGGGGAGGGGGGGAAGAGTCAGATCCCTTAACACAAAGAGCTGGGCACTATATGGACTATGGCTGTCTTTCCAATCTTATTTTCCACCATTACCCCATATACTTTTATCCTAACCATACTTACCTTTCCTAAGAAGAGTTCCTTACATTTCTCACATTTTCTTTATTTCTGTACTTCCACATAGACTGTACCCTCTATTATCCATCCAAACACAAACTTTATCCTCTGCTCATTTATCCGTCCATCTGCCCATCTTCATCCATCTCAGCACTAAAGCTTTATTGAGTGAACAGACTAAATATGATACAAAGGTGGGACTGACAAGGTTTGCTGAAGGTTTGGATGTAGGGTATAAAAGAGATTAAGAAGGTTTCAATACTGTTGGCTCGGTCACTTGGTAGAATGGTCTTCCATTTATTGAGGTAAGGAAAAGTTCTGGTGCAGGGATATGAAATGAAGAGTTAGTTTTTGGACATAGTATATTGGAGATGAGCAAATAATCACAGAAGCGGATTATATGAAGAAGAATTTTGTATTGGGATTGGAGGAAAGCTCATTACCAACCTACAATATGCAGATGATACAAACTTGTTTGTTGAAAGTAAAGTGGATTTCAAGCACTTGCTGATGAAGATCAAGGATTACAGCCTTCCGTGTGGATGACAACTCAATGTCAATAAGACCAAAATCCTCACACCTGGACCAATAGGTAACATCATCATAAATGGAGAAAAGTTTGAAGTTGTCAAGGATTTCATCTTGCTTGGATCCACAATCAGTGATCATGGAGGCAGCAGTCAAGAGATCAACAGACATATGGCCTTGGGTAAATCTGCTGCACAAGACCTCTTCAAATTGTTGAAAAGCAAGAAGGTTACTTTGAGAACTAAGGTGTGCCTGACTCAAGCCAGGGTATTTTCAATTGCCTTATATCAGCGGTTCTCAACCTGGGGTTGCCCGATTCATAACTGTAGCAAAATTACAGTTATGAAGTAGCAATGAAAATAATTTTATGGCTGGGGGTCACCACAACATGAGGAAGTGTACTAAAGGGTCTTGACATTAGGAAGGTTGAGAACTACTGCCTTATATGCAAGTGAAAGTTGGACATTGAATAAGAAAGACGGAAGAAGAAAATTCAATGTCCCATGGACTGCCAAAAGAACAAACAGATTTGTCTGGGAAGAAGTACAACAAGAATGCTCCTTAGAAGGTGATGAGACTTCATCTCACGTACTTTGGACATGTTGTCAACGGAGACCAGTCCCTGGAGAAGTCATCAGGTTTGGTAAAGTCGTGGGGCAGTGTAACAGAGGATGACCCTCAAGAAGATGGATGGGCACAGTGACTGCTCTGATGGGCTGAAGCATAAGAACGATTGTGAGGCTGGCACGGGACCAGGCAGTGTTTCCTTCTGTTTTACACAGGGTTGCTATGAGTCGGAACCAGCTCAGTAGCACCTAACAACAACAACATGTGGGACAAGCAATTTGACTCTGGTTTCTGGGAATAACACAAGCAACCAATATGCTTTTGTTTTCCAAAATGGGCAGGTAAGTAGGGGTTTTACAGGCCCTATGCTTGGTAAACTAACCAGAAAGAGAGGGGAGACAACTGCATATTCATTGATTGGATGAATTCTAACTATGCTTTAAGGTAAAATCATGCATATTCATTGAGATGCTAATGACTAGGGGATCTGGGGCCTTGGAGCACTCTCTTTGGGATCTCCTGGATTGATAAAACCTGGGAGAGGGAACAATGTCCTTGGGGACAACTGCACTCTATGCTAGGAACTCTTCTAGATTTTTTTGCCTGATGTGTCTATGCATATGTCCTTCCTGGCTGTACTAACCAGGCAGCTGTAAGTACAGCAGGAGCTCTGGGGGTCGTATTGAACATAGGTTGGTTTGAACCCACCAGCTGCTCAGAGAGAGACAAGGCAGTCTGCTTCTAGAAACACATACAACCTTGGAAAGCCCATAGAACAGTTCTACTCGGCCCTATAGGACCATTCTAGTGAGTTATTGGACCCTCAGGGGGGCAATGAGAACCAACAGGGATGCTGGTCTTTGCATTATCTGGCTGGGACTGACGGACATCATGATACTGTGTGGAGCTCCAACATTAGCCTGGGTGGGTAGGTCAGAGAGGAAGTGATGGGTCCTTCTCAACCTCACTGCCTCATCTCACTGTATCCCAGGTTTTCTGCAAGCCGTGAATGTCCAACCGTCTGGGTGCTTTGGGCAGCCTGATGAGTGATCTTTTTGCTCTGATCCTCAAACTCCTTCCTCGGGGTTTTCACTTTCCCAGCTCCTCCCTCAATTGTGTAAGGTCTAATTCCTACAATACACACATCAGTCACAGCAATTCCGTTTCCTTGGCTGAACCCTGACTGATCCATGGAGTAATAGTTAGAGGGGGGATGTGAGGTCAAGGGAATGTTCCTTGTTTTTAAGATGAGAATTCTGCTCCCTGTTTTTATGCGAAAGAAAATGAGCTAATGGAAACACAGGAAAGAAAGGGGAACTGCAAGCAGAGGCAGTGAGTGGGCTGGAGGAGGCGGGTTCAAGGATAGAGGGAGGGCGGGTCTGAGTTTGGGTACAGACCACTCATTCCTTGTAATAAAACTCAGAACAGGTGTGCAGGTAGACTGTGAAACCCTGTTCAGACTGCTTTTATGAGGGGTTACCAAAAGCAAAACTGAATTTTTTTTTCAAAACTATGAATTTAATTTAATTTTTTTTAACAAAACAATCTTATTCCCTTCAAAGTACTTTCCATTACACTTAATACATTTGTCAAATCTGAGGTTCCATTCTTGGAAACACTTTTCAAACTCATCTGTTTGGATGGCTGACAGCACCTTCCTTGTTTTATTTATTTATTTAAATTTTTTTTCTCCCTTGGTTTATCTATTTATTTATTCTCCTACCTCATTTTTTCTTCACCTCTTCTACGTTCTCAAATCGCTGTGCTTTCGTGTCCCTCATAATTCGAGGAAAGGTTTCCATGGAGTGAGGTCAGGTGAATAAGGTGTGTGGGACAAGAGAGGCATGCTGTTTTTGGCCAAAACTGGTGCACTGAGATGGCTCTATGAGCAGGTGACAAAACCAGTCCCCTATCTGCAAATCAGGCCTTTTTGATTGCACACTGTTACACAATACTTTCAGAATCTCTAAATAGAAAGTTTGATTAACAATCTGACCTGGTGGAACAAACTCCAAATGTACTATGAGCCGACATTTTCCTCCATTTGGGAAGTTGATGCACGTTCAGAACGAAGTTTGATATTTCACTTTTTTTGAAATGAGAAAACCACTTGTACACTTGAGTTTTTCCCATAGCATTATCCTTGTAAGCTGTGTTCAACATCACAACAGTTTCTGCAGCATTTTTCCTGAGCAGGAAACAAAATTTCATAGCTGCACGCTATTCTCTTAAGTCAGCCATCACAGAAAATGAGATTTGAATGAAACTGCTTTCAAGAAAAAATTCACTGTGACCACAGAGCACCTTCCCAGGGGACGCCACTAGATGCACTAACTCACAGCAGTATGTGCTCCTAGCAGGAAAAATGCATACTATGAAAGTTCTGCTCTGCACAGTGCAATTATGGGTTTTTTTGAGGGGGGGGCAGGGTTACCCCTTCTTACTGTTTCAGTGAAATAAGAAGCAAGATCAGTTGTGGGATACAAAAAGACTGTTCCCCAGCTTGACTCCCCCGAATATATGTTAGACCTAGGACACTGCTTGCAACTAATGGTAAATGATTGTCAAGTTATCTCCCTGAAGACTCCAGCCATACTGAGCAAGCAGACACTATTGTTTCTCCCAGGATAGGTAGGACTCACTCCCTGCTGTTAGGGACAATGGATTGCTTCCCCTGAAAGCTTAGGCTAAATCAAGTCTCCAGCTCTAGGGCAACCAAGGTTAGCCTGCTATCATGAATCCAGGATCCTTACATATTGTCACATTTATACCCTTAATCCCTCCTCTTCCTATAGCGTATGTACTCCTAGATTGCCCCCCTCCCATTACTGTATTACCCATAGTACAACCCTTTCCTGTGATGTATATCTTTACCTGTAATTAGGGGACTTGCACGTCTCCAAAAGATCTATAAGCCTTGGTTAGCAATAAATCGGGCTTGCTCTCTCCTTCCCTGTACCACCAAGAGGAGCTGAGGTGAGCATGCGACCATGAAATGTGTCTGACTCCATTATTTCAATATCTCTTCTATCTCTCTTATTCTCTATGACTTTACTATAATCTTTACTTATTATCGTTGTACAATTGCACCTGCCAGGCCTGTGATGCTCCCCTGGCAATCAGTAGTTGGGATTGTGTGAAGAGGGTATTTGATGTTTGAGGAGAGAGAAAAAGATATGATAAAGTGAACATTTGCCTTTTTTGTCTGCTTGGCCTGTGAACTTCTTACTCATGTTTGGGAAATTCTCCCCTTTTGGGGTCTTGATGGGACACTGAGCCCACTCTCCCAACTGAAGAGGAAAAGATATTCTTTGGACCTACGCTTGGGTAAGAGCATGCAGAGGAGCCAGCAGGTAAACGTGACTAAGACCCAACCAATCAGACGCAGATTTCCTGGCCTGTGGGGAGCTGGTGAAGTTGGCAGGGCAATGGAGAATCCTTTCTGACAGCAGCAGCTGTGGTCTTCGGAGGGGCACGAGGGTGAAGGCAGTGACACCACCGCTTAGTGCTCAGCATCTGGGCGGCATTTTCCCTGGCTTCCTTCTTTGGCTTCCTTTGAGTGGTGGTTTGGCTTGTGAGCTACTCAGTAGCCTTTTAGTGAATCCCTCTTAATCCACCCAATCGTCTCAGTTGCTTGCAACCCAGTAACATAGCTGATACTGACAGGCATTAAGGACTTGCGTCAACTAAAGTGCTGTCTTTCCAACATCTCTCTGCACACAGTGACTTTATCCCCCAACCCCACCCTGGACTTCTTACAGGCCAGAGCCCAGTAGCTTCTGCAGTATTTAAGATTATTTTCTTAGAAGTCCATGATCAGGGAGTAGTGAAAGGTTCTTCTCTGTCTCCTCCAACAGCAAGTCCCAGGAAAGGACTCCGGTAGTCCTGATCTGAGCCCCACACCTCTGCTCAGAGCACGTTCCTTCGCTTCCCTCAGAACCGAGACCGAGGTGGGGCGAGAGTGGGAGGTGTGTTGCCAGAAGGCAAAGGAACAGGGTTTCTGAGTGAACTTAATGAAAACCCATCACTTCCCAGTGCATATTCTTTTCCCAAAATGTGTTTGTTTCTAAAATGGGCCCATGTACCACAGCAATGAGTTTGGTGTTGAGTTTTTAATATAACACAATTTTCCGACATCCAGCTGAAAACTCACTCTCTCTTCCGCAAATGGAACCTCAGCATCCAACTCAGACCCTAGCATCTCTAGGTGAGGTACCTTTCTCTTTATCTGAAAGTGGCTGCTCAGGATGCTGCAATGTATGGGCTAGAAAGGAATTTATCCGCATCATGTTCATCTCCCCAAGGAGCGCCGGGGTTGGGGGTGGGGAGTGGGCTACACAAGGGGCTGATAACCATAAGGTCTACAGTTTGAAGCCACCAGCTGCTCTGGGCGAGAAGGGAGACTTCCTGTTCCTGTAAAGATTGACAGCTTCCGAGACCCAGAGAGGCAGGTCTACTCTGTCCTAAACTCTTGATGTCCCGAGTCTGCGTTGACTGGACAGCAGTGGCTCTCATATACTCAGCATGCCATGCTGGGAGGAAACCCCTGAAAGGGAACGCACTGGCCCAGAGCTGTTGATGGAATAAGAGCCAACCCTCCTGGATTTTAATAGTGGTGCTGGTGCAGCTATTTTCGGATTCTCTTTACACGCCATGGAATAAACTCCTGGGATCTGCTAATGAGGGTGCCCATTCTCTCTTATGGGTGTCCTTCACTTTTGTCATCCTTGTCAGAGGATGAGAGGGTGATGGTGTGCTTTCCCTGTGAGAGCAAGTCCACTTGAGAAGTCACCTTTTGTGAGCGTGGCTACAAGCACTTGGGCATTATTAATGCAGCTGGGCCCTTCCTGGGTGGTTGTGGGTGGATTCCTTGGGAACCCTGGTGCGTCAGTTTTATTTCACGTGACCTCTTGAGTATTCTAATGATATAATCTATAGTTAAAACATTTTCTACTTTTATTTTATTTTTAAAAATTTTATTGAGGGCTCCTACAGCTTTTGTAATAATCCAGACATCAACTGTATCAAGCACACTTGTCCACAGGTTGCCGTCTTCATTTTCTAGACATTTACTTTCTATTGAGTCCTTGATGTCAGCTCCTCTCTCCTCCCTCCCCCTCATGGCCCCATGATAAATTAGAAATTATTATTATTTTCATATCTTACACCAATTGCCGTCACCCTTCCTCCATGGTTTCTGTTGTTCATCCCCCTGGGGGAGGGGTGTGTGCGCGGTTATGTGTCCATTATCTTGATCAATTCCCCCTTCCTCCCCTCCTTTCCCCACCTTTTCCCTGCCCTGCTGGTATCATTATTCCCATTCCTGTTCCTGGATTCCATGTGTCCTGAGCTCTTATGTCTTGTCTGTGCACCTGTGCACATGCTTCAGTCTAGCCCGCAGTGAAAAAGTGGTACTGGAGTCATGATAGTGGGGATGAGGAAGCCTCAAGAAACCAGAGTTGTATTGTGTGTTTCATCGGTGCTTTACTGCACCCTGATTGACTCATCCCTTTCCTGTGACCCCTCTGTGAGGGGATGTCCCATTGTCTACAGATGGACTTTGGATCTCTGCTCCCACCCCCTTCATTCTCAATAATATGGTTTTTTGTTTGTTTAAGGTCTTATGATGCCTGTTACCCAGTCCTGGTGACAACTCATGATCACAGGCTGGTGTGCTTCTTCCATGAAGGCTTGTTGCTTCTCTGCTAGATGGCTAGTTGTTTAACTTCAAGCCTTTAAGACCCCAGACACTAAATCTTTTGATAGCCGGGCACCATCCACTTTCTTCACCACGTTTGCTTATGCACCCATTTTGTCTTCAGTGCTTGTGCCAGAGGGTGAGCATCACAGAATGCCAGGTTGTTAGAACAAAGTGTTCTTGCATTGAGGGAGGACATAAGCAGAGGCCTGAAGTCCATCCACCACCTCAGTGTATTGCCATATAAATATATGTACATGGGCCAATACCTCTATTTTTATGAATTAATGTATTAACATATGTATGAACCTATGCTTATACCTCTACCCATATCTTTGCTTCTTATCTTTCCTCTGTTTCCTTTAATCTTCCTCCTGCCCCACCATCATACTCGCCCTTCTTCTGCCTCTTAGTAATTTTTGTCAGCTAGATTGCTGTTACTGCAACACCCTCAGGATCTCTACATCCTCGCTTTTGTTGATTTTAACTCCCTAGTTGTTCCCTGTCTGTGGCGTTGTTTGCTCACTGCTCCCTTCCCCCACCTCCTTCTCCCTCCAGTCCCTCAGGGCCCATGGGTCCCCTTGCTTTCTCCTTGAGTTTGTTTCCCACGCCTATCTTAGATAAGTAGGCAACCCAACAATAACAGAGAACAAACAAAAAAGAAAACAAAAGATCGAAAAGAGAAAAATGAAAATAAACCCAAAAAACCATTTTGCATTCAGATTTTGATTTAGTAGTTTCTTTATAAGGGACATATCCCCCTCAATAGCCTTACAGGATGTTTATTGCCTGGATGTTTAT
The DNA here is from genome assembly GCF_050624435.1 of Tenrec ecaudatus. Taxonomy (NCBI): domain Eukaryota; kingdom Metazoa; phylum Chordata; class Mammalia; order Afrosoricida; family Tenrecidae; genus Tenrec; species Tenrec ecaudatus. The sequence goes on from NC_134537.1 coordinate 101,114,099, forward strand.
TACCTCTATTTAAAAGTGAATACACTGAGATGAGATTTTAAATGTCATGCTTAGGCGACCACAATGTCAATTCCAACTCATTGTGACTCAATGTGACAAAGTAGAACTGCCCTGCAGGGCTTTTTTTTTTTTTTTTGCAGGGCTTTCTAATACTCACTGCCATCAAGTCAGCCCCGACTCACAGCGACCTGACTAACCTGCTCTTGAGTGTTCCCGAGACTAACTTTTTACAGGAGTAGAAAGCACCGGCTTTCTCCTGCAGAATGACTGGTGGTTTTGAACTACCGATCTTGTCTCAAGACAGGGTCCCGGAAGTACATACAGCAAGGGGATTTGGAGGCACATGATTTATGAAGGACTTGCCCTTCAGGAAAGGCTGGCTGACAAGATGACTAAGGTAAAGGCCAGCCTCTGCCTGACTGAGGGTGAGTTCTGGAGTGTAAATTGAGTTTTGTATGCCTACATCGGGCATTGCTTGGTTACGTCTGTTGGTGAGGATGTCACCTTTCCAAGTGAATTGACCCCTGCCAGAGAAGGACAATTCTCCAGAGAGCATGCACATGAGTGGGGGCTAGTAAAAGGTAGTGGGGTGAGATATCAATAGTGTTTACAATCATCACAAAAGGTGATTATTGTGTTTATTTATCCTTTTATTGTGGTTTGGGTGAAAGTTACAGAGAAAATTATTGCTCCAACCATTTTCACACAAGAATGGCAATTCCGGCAATGTGTCCTCACTCTCCCTACTTCCTCCCAGCTTTGCTGTGTCCAATTATCCTCCTTTCTTGCCGATTCTGGTCTACTGAGCTTTGTATGGGGGACTGGTGCTGCCCTCCGATCATGTATGGTTAATTGTTCAGAGGAATAAGCTCCTCCTGAGTGTTACTGGTCACTTTTTTTGTTTTGTTTGCTTGTTTTTTAGTTTAAATGCATTTTATTTTTAGACAACCTACTCGACATGTTTTCTTCCTTTAAAAAAAAAAGCGTCCACTCCAAATAAATCAAGGTCAAAAGTAAATGAAGAGCTCACGATGACATTGGTTCCGTTTGTCTAAGTCCTGGTGTCGTGTGTGGATGAACAGCAGCCAGTCGGGATGAGGCATCGATCGTGAGTTGCCCACTGTGTTGACATTTCTCCATCTCTAAGTCATCCTTAAAGAAGATCAGATATGGGGTCACACCATCTTCCGGAAGTCCAGCCGAGCAACCATGTCATGTTCTCACCAATAAAGAACTGGTAGTTTTTGAAATTTGCAAGAATGTTCTTGATTTGTTCTGCAGCACCTGTCATAAAAGGCTTTTCTCTTTCTGATTTCTGTTCTTCAAGTTTGCCTTTGATTGATTTCATGTCGCCTGTGATGTACTTCTTGTAGGCTTCTTTTGTGAAGCTGGTTTCCTCAAGTGATGGTTCATGACGATACCAACACCCATGACCATGTGCTTTCTGCTGCATCACCATCGGGGCCTGCAGCTGAGGAGTTACCACCAATGTTACCTTTGGTCTACTGACCTTCTTCCCCTCCACTTGTAGACACAGCCTGTCTGCGATCTCCCGGATCTTGTAGATATTGGAGAATATCTCATCATGGCTGATGAGGTCCCGGTAGATGATCATGATGGTGGCTAGAGGGAGACAGTGGCAGCGCTAGCTTAGGAGGAGCTGGAGCTCTGAGCAGCGCTGGGGGGGTGGGGGGGCGGCAGGGGTGAGGGAGCAGGCGGAAAGCTTTTTGTTTCTTCAATTGCTTTATTAAGAGCTCATACAACTCTTATAATTCATACATACATCAATTGTGTAAAGCACATTTGTACATTCATTGCCCTCATCATTCTCAAAGCATTTACTCTCCACCTGAGCCCCTGGCATCAGCTCCTCATTTTTTTCCCTCCTTCCCCCCTACCCCCTCCCTCATGAACCCTGGATCATTTATAAATTATTATTTTGTCATATCTTGCCCTATCCGATTGATGTCTCCCTTCACCCACTTTTCTGTTGTCCATTCCCCAGGGAGGAGGTCACATGTAGATCCTTGTAATCGGTTCCCCCCTTTCGAACCCACCCTCCTGGTATCGCCACTCTCATCACTGGTCCTGAAGAGATCCTCTGCCCTGGATTCCCTGCATTTCCAGTTCCTATCTGTACCAGTGTACATACTCTGGTCTAGCCAGATTTGTAAGGGGGAATTGGGATCATGATAGTGGGGGAGGAGAAAGCATTTAGGAACTAGAGGAAAGTTGTATGTTTCATCGTTGCTACATCACACCCTGACTGGCTTGTCTCCTCCCTGATACCCTTCTGTAAGGGGTTGTCCAGTGGCCTACAAATGGGCTTTGGGTTTCCACTCCACACTCCCTTCCCCCATTCACTATGATATGATTTTTTGTTCTGATGATGCCTTATACCTGATCCCTTCAACACCTTGTGATCACACAGGCCGATGTGCTTCTTCCATGTATGCTTTATTGCTTCTGAGCTAAATGGCCGCTTGTTTATCTTCAAGCCTTTTAAACCCCAGACACTATATCTCTTGATAGCCGAGCACCATCAGCTTTCTTCTCCACAATTGCTTATTCACATTACTGTTCACTTTGAATGTTTCTCAGGAGTCTCATTGCTCACTTACAGACCTATCGGTTGTTTGCATTTAAGACGATGCCCAGGGTTAGGTCCAGGTCCAGGTTTGAAGAGTGTTTAAAGGCTACAGTCTCCATTAGACCAGTACATCTGGTCATTGTTGACGATTTTGAATTTGTTGAACATTTTTCTCCTATTCTGCCCAGGACCTTGTGGTTTTGATCAGTGTGGTTGGTAGTGGATTCTGGGCATCATCTAATGCTTCTCGGCTCAGGATAGTGAAGGCTGGGGTTGACTACAACCCAATAGCCCTTTGAGCTAATTGTTTCCTTGAGCCTTAGATTTTTCTTCATTCTTTTTTTCCCCTCGACAGAGGAGACCTATAGGTGCATCATAGATGGCCATAAGGAAGAGAGAGAGAGAGAGAGAGAGAGAGAGAGAGAGAGAGAGAGAGAGAGAGAGAGAGAGAATGCAAGATTCATCCCACAGAGGAAGACAGGAAGACTTTTTTTCCCGGGGGTCTACTTACACTGCTCAGCTGTTGAGCAGCTCACATGTAATGGTTGACAAATGTAGAAGCTTTGGCTCTAGGACACAGAGCACCAGGTCCAGCTTATCTAGAATCGTGAATTATACTGTTTCAAAACAGGGGACTCTCTATTTTTAAAATCAATTTATTAGGAGCTCTTACAGATATTATAACAATCCCTAATTCAATTCAATCAAGCATGGCTCAGAGGACTCTTTATTTAGAATGCTTCTTTTCTATTCATTTTAAAAGCAGGGGTCTTTTGCAAAACGAAGGTAGAAGTCTTAAATATCCCTCCACACGTGTTGCTGCATGGTCTGAGGTTTTCAAGGCATGGAGGAGTCCTTACCTGGACCACTGACTTACCTCAGATCCTTGAGGGGTGGCGGTACTATTTTGAACTAGAGGATTTGGGACTAGAGAGCAGACTGCAGTGAGTGTCTGGGAATCCCGAATCCTCTACCCCAGCCTCCCCCTGCCCATTCTCTCAGGGGATTCTCTTCAGTTGTTATAGAATGTTCTTGTGGCTCTTGAGAATTGAGGAGACAGAGTCGTGAGGTTCTGTTGCCCTGGTAACCAGTTTTCTGGAGTCTCTGCGTTGGAGTTGCCAAGGTTCTGAGAAGAGGCAAGCTTGTTTGTCCCAAGGTTCTGAGAAGAATCAAGCTTGTTTGTCCTGGTCTTGGAGGAAAGACCCGGCAGAAGCGAGGCAGAAAAGGCAAAGCCATCATCTTGGTTCCGTTTTTTTACTGCAGCTATGCCCACCCTTTCAGTGTTCATGGACGTGCCCATGGCCCACAAGCTAGAAGGCCATTTGCTAAAGAGCTACAAACAAGATGGTAACCATGACAAGATGTTCCTGGCCTATAGAGGTAGCTGCCTAGTCTTTGTGGTGCACCACTGGTATTGTTCCTTACCATCGAGTGGGTTCCCTTGCAAGGGGACCCTGTCTTTGTGGAGTGGGAGTGCTCCTTAGGCATTTTAGGGATGTCACTTTTCAGAAACAGATTGCCAGACCTGTCTTCAGAGATGTCCCTGGCTGGGATCGAACCACCCACCTTCTTGCTGCTAGTCAAGCGCTTACTGTTTGCATAACTCAGAAACAAGACTTATTACACCTTATCCATCAAGTAAGTTGAGTGGAATTCCAGCTCATAGTGACCCTATTGGACACAGTAGAACCATCCCATAGTTTCCAAGGTGCCAGTCTTCCCAGAAGCAAACTGTCACATCTTTCTGCCCCAGCGCAGGTGATGAATTGGAACTGATGACCTTTCAGTTGGCAGTGGAGGACTCAACAACTGCTAGCACTCCGTAGTATATCTTGTTGTTGTTGTTGTTAGGCGCCATCCATCGAGTTGGTTCGAACCCATAGCAGCCCTGTGCACAGCGAACCGCTGCACAGTCATGTCCATCATCATCGTTCCTCTGCTGGAGTCCATTGCTGCAGACACTGTGTCAATTCATTGCTTGAGGGCCACCTTCTTTTTGGTTGCCCCTCCCCTTTGCCAAGCATGATGTCCTTCTCCGGGGGCTGGTTTCTCCTGACAGCACGTCCAAAGGGTGTGTGGCGAAGCCTTGCCATCCTTGTCCCTAAGATGCTCTCTGGTCCTACTTCCTCCACTTTGTCCTTTTAGCAGTCCATGGCACGTTTAATATTCTTCTCCAACACCACAAGTAAAATGCACCAATTCTTCTTCAGTCTTCCTTATTTAATGTACAACTTTCACCTGCATAAGAGGCCATTGAAAATAACATGGTCATAGTCCTCAAAATAACATCCTTGATTTTCAGTACCTTGAAGTCTGGGGCAGCAGATTTACCTGATGCAATTTATCTTTTGCTCTCTTGACTGCTGCTTCCATGAGCATTGATTGTGGATCCAAGCAAGATGAAATCCTTGACAACTTCAACCATTTCTCCATTTATGATGATATACCTATGGGTTCAGTTGTGAGGATTTTGGTCTCCTCTGCATTGAGTTGCAATCCAGACTGAAGGCTGCGACCCGGATCTTCATCAGCAAGTGCTTCAAGTCCTCCTCACTTTCAGCAAGCAAGGTTGTGTCATCTGCACACCATAGGTTGTAATAAGCCTTCCTCCAATCCTGATGCCACCTTCCTCTTTATTTTATTTTATTTCTTTAAACATTTTATTAGGGGCTCATACAACTCTTATCACAATCCATACATATACATATATCAATTTTATAAAGCACATCTGTACATTCTTTGCCCTAATCATTTTCTTTTTTTTCTCCTCTTTTCTTTTTTTACATTTTATTAGGGGCTCATACAACTCTTATCACAATCCATACATATACATACATCAATTGTATAAAGCACATCTGCACATTCCCTGCCCCAATCATTCTCAAAGCATTTGCTCTCCACTTAAGTCCTTTGCATCAGGTCCTCTTTTTTCCCCCCTCCCCCCTCCCTCTTGTGCCCTTGGTAATTTATACATCGTTATTTTGTCATATCTTGCCCTATCCGGAGTCTCCCTTCCCCCCCTTCTCTGCCGTCCATCTCCCAGGGAGGAGGTCACATGTGGATCCCTGTAATCAGTTCCCCCTTTCCAACCCACTCACCCTCCACTCTCCCAGCATCGCCCCTCACACCCTTGGTCCTGAAGGTATCATCCACCCTGGATTCCCTGTGCCTCCAGCCCCCATATGTACCAGTGTACAACCTCTGCCCTATCCAGCCCTGCAAGGTAGAATTCGGATCATGGTAGTTGGGGGGAGGAAGCATCCAGGATCTGGGGGAAAGCTGTGTTCTTCATCGGTGTTACATCGCATCCTGACTGACCCATCTCCTCTCCTAAACCCCTCTATGAGGGGATCTCCAGTGGCCGACACTTGGGCCTCGGGTCTCCACTCTGCACTTCCCCCTTCATTCAATATGGTATATATATATATATATATATATATATATATATATATATATATATATATATATATATATATATATATATATACATACACACATATATATACATATATATCTATTTTTTTGCATGATGCCTTATACCTGGTCCCTTTGGCACCTCGTGATCGCACTGGCTGGTGTGCTTCTTCCATGTGGGCTTTTTTGCTTCTGAGCTAGATGGCTGCTTGTTCACCTTCAAGCCTTTAAGACCCCAGACACTATCTCTTTTGATAGCCGGGCACCATCAGCTTTCTTCACCACATTAGCTTATGCACCCATTTGTCTTCAGCGATCCTATCATGGGCCACCTTCCTCTTTATATAATCCATCTTCTCTGACAATTTGCTCAGCACACAGATTGAATAAGTATGATGAGAGAATACAGCCCTGCCGTACACTTTTCCTGATTTTAAACCATGGAATAGTCCCTGTTCTGTTTACACAATTACCTCTTGATTCATGTACAAGTTCTGCAAGAGTAAAATGAAGTGTTCTGGAACCCCCATTCTTCTCCCTCAAATTTATTCATAGTTTGTTATGATCCACACAGTCAAATGCCTTTACATAGCCAATAAGACACAAGCAGACATCTATATTTCTGGTGTTCTCTGCTTTGAGCCAAGAACCATCCAACATCAGCAGTGACATCCCTTGTCCAAGTCCTCTTCTGACTCTTGCCGGAACCTCTGCAGGATGTCTTAACTACCCCTAAGAAAAGAAAGTCAGTCGTGGTAGGGGCGGCTCTGGGTGAGGGGTACCCCGCCCGCATGTGCCAGAGTAGATGTCCGCAATGGGGTTTTCTTTTTGAACGTTTCATTGTGCATGAGGATAAAGTTTACATAGTAGATGCATTTCCCAATCAATACTTCATGCACAAATTGTTCACTCCTTGTGATGAGTCCACACTCTCCCCTGGGTTCTCTGTTTCATTCATTGAACAAGTTGCCCTGTCTCTCCCTGCTTTCCCATTTTTGGTTTTGAGACAATACCTTTCAGTCTCACATCGTTGATTGTTCTAAGGGACACATTCATCTTGACCCAGCTGAAAGGTGGCCTCCAGGAGTGTCTTGAGTTTTAAGTTAGAAGGTTGACGTAGGGTAACAGTCTTGGTGATTCATCCAGTCTCTTTCTGTCTGATTTTTTTTTTAAGAGGAGGCTTTGGTTTGTGTGGGCTATTAGTTCTTGGAACTAATTGTTTCCTTGAACCTTTGGTTTTCTTTATTCTTTTTTGAGATCAGTAGTTGCTTATTAGATGGCTGCTTACATGTCTTTAAGACACCAGAGATAACTCTTCAGACGAGGATACAGAACATAATCTTTGTCAATGTTTTGCCAATTGGCATAGATGACCCTAGGGCTACTACGGTCCTTAGCCTTCCAAGTCAGTAAGGTTTTTTTCATTCTAAGTTAATGGCTTGATTTTTTTTTAGGATTTTTTGTTTTTTATTAAATACTTTTATTTGGGGTTCTTACGTCTCTTATCACAATCCATACATCCATCCATTGTGTCAAGCACATTTGCACATATGCTGTCATCATCATTTTCAAAGCATTTTCTTTCTACTTGAGTCCTTGATATCAGCTTCTCATTCCCCCCTTCCTCCCCTGCTTGCCCTCCCTCATGAACCCTTGATGAGTTATAGATTATTATTTTCATATAATACATCGCCCTCTGTCACCCTTCACCCACTCTTCCGTTGTTCATCCCCCTGGGAGGGGGTTATATGTTGATCCTTGTGATCGATTTCCCCTTTCTCCCCCTACCTTCCCCGAATCCTTCTGGTATCTCTATTTTCATTGTTGGCCCTGAGGGGTTTATCTATCCTGGATTCCCTGTGTTGCAGGCTCTTATCTGTAGCAGTGTGCAAGTTCTGGTCTAATCGATTTGTAAGGTAGAATTCACGTCATGATAGTGGGGGGAAGGAAGCGTTAAAGAACTAGAGGAAAGTTGTGTGCTTCATCGGTGCTATACTGCACCCTGACTGGCTCATCTCTTCCTTGTGACCCTTCTGTGAGGGGATGTCCAATTGTCTATAGATGGTCACTGGGTCTCCACTCCATGCCCCCTGCCCCATTCACATTGGGTATGATTTTGTTCTGGGTCTTAGATGCCTGATACCTGATCCCATCAACACCTCATAGTCACACAGGCTGGAGTGCTTCTTCCATGTGGGCTTTGTTGCTTCTCAGAGAGATGGCTGCTTGTTTACCTTCAAGCCTTTAAGACCCCATATTGTTGATTTTTCAGAGCTAAATCACCAGGATTTTCTGAGCTGCCTCTGGGTGGACTCAAAACTCCCAACATTTTGGTTAGCAGTCAAGCACCTTCTGTTACCACCACCTAGGGGCTAGTTGCTGTCCCGCCAAAGACACTGCCATCAAGGAGATTCTGCCTCTTTCTCCCGTGGAGCATCTGCTGGCTGTAAACCGCTGACCTTTTGATTAGCAGCCCGACATGAAACCACTATACCACCAGGGTTCTGAATGGTCCTAACAACAACAACAACAACAACAACAACAACAATTAACCAAACTCATTTCTATCAAGTTAACTCTGGCTCATAGTGACTTACAGGGCAGGGTAGAACTGCCCCTGTGAATTTCTGAGACTGTAACTTTTAAAAATGACTGTAACTTTAAGGGAGTAGGAAGCCAGTCTTTCTTCCATAGCTGTTCCTAAGAGGGCGATGTGATTACACTGCTGCGGGGGACAGGGAGGATGGCCCAACTCTTTGTACTTTTCTTGCTAACAAAAGTGCCCATGTTTGAGTGGGAGGAATGAGAGGAGAATGCCCCCCAAGTCCTTCTGGGCCCTCTGTCCTCCCCTGGGGACTTCCAGGCATGAGGCAATCACACCTGTCTTTCCCAGCTCTATGCTGTGGGGCCAGCTTGGGCACTGCACGTTCCTCAGCCTCTTCCTTTTCTCTCGCCCTTCTGTTCCTAAACTAAGAATGGCTTCCAAAATGAACCCTTCCGGTGTGCAGCCAGCGCTCACCACTGTGAACGTCAAATCCACCTGTGTTTTGTCTTATGTATCTACAACTTTCCCCTCACAGATAACTTTTGGTAAAATGGCCTAGGTTCATTGTGTCTGATAGAAAAAGCCAAGATTTCTACACACTCAACAGACCGCATGTTGCTTTTGAAAGAAAGAAAGGATATTGTCTTTTCATAGGCAACTTTTTCCAAGGCCCCAGAAACCCCAAACCCCGGGAAGCGAGGTTGTTTGTGGGACACCTGCAGAGCCCACACTCAAAGGCCCTGTGGCCAGGCTTCTGAGCTCCCCTGCACCTTCCCTCACAGTCTGCCTGAATGAAGACGGGCACCCATGGGTTTCTCCCGTGGTGAAAAAAATCCTACTGCAGATCGCACAGGACCCCTCCCTGAACTATGAGTACACGGACGGAATGGGCATGAAGTCGTTCATCCAAGCATCCTTGGAACTGCTCTTTGGGAGGCACAGCCAAGCCATTGTGGAGAACAGGGTAAGAAGGAGACCCTTCCATTCCTGGTCCGTCTCACTGGGGATGGAGATCTAGGGTTGGACCATCTTCAACCTGCAAGGGATCTTGGATGTCCTGTCCCCCCCGCCCCACCCCACCCCCAGTACTGACACAGGAGACAGCTGAGACCCACTGGGATCAGAACCCCAATCCATTTTCTTTTGCCCTTTTAAAGAAAGAATCATCGAATCTTGGGTGGTTCTATTATAACAGTGAAACCTGTGGGGACCGCCATCAGGTGCTGGGTCTCCCAGGTTTTGCACCTTTGACTGGGTGCATCTTACCACTTTTCTAGCACACCTTTTAATTTTTTTATTAAAGATCATTTTATTGGGGGCTCTTACAACTCTTGTTACAATCCACACGTCAATTGTATCAGACATATTTGTACATATGTTGCCATCGTTCTTTTCTAGACATTTACTTTCTGCTGAGCCCTTGGGGTCAGCTCCTCTTTTTCTCCTCTCCTCCCCCTTCATAGCCTCTTGATAGATTGTTATTATTTTCATAACTCATCTCACCTCGACCGCTGTCTCCCTTCCCCTCTGGTTTCTGTTGTTCTTCCCCCTGAAGAGGGGTGTATGGTTATGTGCCATTCATTACCATAGGTTCCCCCTTTCTCCCTTCCTCCCCCACTCTTCCCCCTACCCTTTTGGTATTGCTATTCCCATTCCTGCTCCTGAGCTCCATGTGTTGTGAGCTTTATTTTTGGCCTATACCTAGGTACATGCTCCCATCTGATCCAGAGTGGGCAGCAGCACTGGGGTCATGATGGGGGTGTGCGTGAGGAAACTTCAAGGAACTAGAGGTATATCGCACGATCTATCGGTGCTCTACTGCACCTTGATTGACTCATCCTTTCCCTGCAACCCCTCTGTGGGGGATGTCACATTGTTCACAGATGGACTTTGGGTCTCTCCTCCGGCCCCCCTCATTCTCACTCATTAGTAGAAAAAATTTGAATTTTCTTTCTCTGGCACAGCCTTCAGCTTTTGCAGGTTTTACTGTACTGTTATTATGTACATGTTACACATACACAGTTAACTGTATGCCTCAACATAACTTTTTAAAAACATAAAGATTCACCTTCTGAAGAACCAAGGTGCGATTTGTCAGGTGACATGGTCAGAAGTCTTCTAAGTCATAATTGGCAAGTCATCGGATTAGGCTATGGCCTGCATCTCTGATGTCAATAAGTTGCGGCATGAGTGCATGTATGAATGAGTGAGTGACTGGCATGAATCTTAGACCCCCTTCCCTTGGCGCTGTCCATGGTTCTGGAGGCAAGGGGCTTGAACACAGGCGTGGAGGGCGGGGGGGCTTGGTTATGCTGACTCCCCCTGAGGCTCTGAGAAGATCCTTGGCGTATTCATGCACTCTCCTGGGGCCATCATCTTTCTGACTGCGTCTTTCTCCTTACTCTCGCTAAGGCTTTATTTCTGTATGTCTATTTTTTGCTGGCAGGTAGGGGGTGTGCACACAGTAGGTGACAGTGGTGCCTTTCATCTTGGGGCCCGTTTTCTCAGAACTTGGCGTCGGGATTCCAAAGTCGTTTATATCGCCTCTTTTCAAAAAGGTAGGTTTTACTTAAGGTGGGGGGTGGAGGTGGGGAAGGGGTGGGGAGAGACAGAAGATCCTTCCTTTGGTTCTTTTCATGAAAAAAAAATTAGCGGACACTTATTAAGTCATAACTGGGACAATGACAAGACAACTGCCAAGATGTGTCATGCAGGCGAGAGAGCCATTCATACGAGGTCAAAATGGTGTCCAAGGGTTTGCTGATGGAGAGTTTTATAAAGGACATGGAGGTTACAAATGCTTGGCTGGTGGCAGATCAATATATCCCAGTCACAGGTGGGATTACTGAAGCAGGAGTGGGGTCATGACTGGGTCACATACATTGTGATAGAGGAGTGGACAAGCTTGGGTCTAGGGCACGGTCCACACCTGCTGCTCAGGAGCCACATGCTACTCTTTCAGTACGTACAGTGGCTCTGAAGTAAGATTGAAACTGAACATAAAGTAATCATCGTGTCCTTTGAAGGACACTATTCACATAATAGTGATTTCATTTGTTTGTTAAAAATGTACTTATGGTCTTCAAATAATTTCTACATTGTTGCGAGGGGCAGGATTGTCTCTTCCATCTCAAAAGTTTGCTGACCCCTGGTCTCAGGCCTTCCCCAGGGCAGTCAAGGCATGCGCCGTGACTATTTGACCCCGATACAATTGTCAAGACAGTTCCCAGCACTCTCCCGTCCCCCAAGGGATCCCTCCTCTCTCTGGGATGACCAGGAGGATTAAAGTAATCCATTTTCCAGTCCACTCCGTCTGAGGGCAAGACTCTCCCATCACAAGATTTTTTTTGGCTTTCATTGTCATCCATACCCTTCTGCAAACCAGGTGCTCAGAATTCACTTTCTAGTACAAATTTCTCCTCTGATCATGGATTTTATAATTTACAATCCTTGGACCACACAGGCTGGTGTGCTCTTTTCCATGTGGACTTAATGGAGAGCTCACCTCAATGACTGCTCATTTTATGGCAAACCTTTAAGATCCCAGACACCATTCTTTCTGATAGCTGGGCACCATCGGGTTTCTTCCCGACACTGCTGTAACACTCAGATTTTCAATGGTCACTTCATGGAGGCCAGTACTGGGCAGCCTACCCTTGTTGCTGATTCCACTCCATTTACAGTCTTCACTATTGTCCCTCTCCATTTCTATCACAAGAAAAATGGTGATCAAGCCAAGATTTGCTTGTCCTTGTCTGGTAATTATCCCATGTCAGCTGGGACCCTCCCCTTCTTCACTTCCCATGTACCAGTTGATGGGGGGGGGGGGGGCTATGTTCCTACAGCACTGCATGGACCCGTCTTCCAGGACATGGGCTTCACAGTTCATGAATACACCTTATGGGACCCCAAGCAGATGTGCATGGACCTCAACATACTCATCAATGTGATGAAGGTAGGAGTCACTCAGGAAATCCTCCCGAGACCTAGTCTCTGTCCTTAATTTCCTTCCTTTTCCCTCACCCCTCAAATTAGTCAAAGCCTGTTCTAGGCTTAGATTTGTCCAGCCTGGTAGTGGGCATCAACAGGCTTATCCTCCCAATGCCCTGGTGCCATCGCTTCTGCTTGGCAGTAGAGGGGCTTGAAGAGACTGTCTCTACCTGCAGCAGGCCCAACATGGCAGTATCTTTGCAATTGGGAACGTTGCAGACTTGAATTTGACTCAAAGTCAGTGGACCAAGTTGATGTCCACCATGAAGGTGAGCCCAGTCTCTCATCTTTCCTTCACCCCTCTGGCCACCCCCTCTTTCCAGTCAGTCTCATCCTTTTCTTGTCCCACTTGGAATACCATTTTATTTCCTCCTCTTTTCTCCTGCAGAGAAAGCAGATTTTCCCGTTTTTTGATGTTCCCAGTCAAGGTTTCTCCTCTGGTGACCCGAATGAGGACTGTAAAATCTTACGTTATTTTGTGACTGAAGGCTTTGAATTCTTCTGCAGCCAGTCTCTGTCCAAAAATTTTGGCATTTATGGTATGGTATGGGCATGAGCCAGAAGGAAACGGGTGGGCATGGTGCTAAAGTGGTGCCACACTCATGACGCCAAAGCTGTCTCTGGGGAGAACCAAGGACTCCAGAGAGAACCCCACAGAGGCAGAAGGTATGCTCGTTGAGCTAGAAGTTGGGTGATATGATGCTGCCCTAGTTCTGCTGCTAAAACCAGCCACTAAAACGGACTGTGGCTAAGTCATTTTGCCCCCTTTGGCCTCTTTTCCCTGAATTATAAGCTGAGGGAGCAAGACTCAGTGATTGGTCAAGTCCATGAGTCTTGCTTATGTTTGCTTGTTTTGAAGAACTGCTTCTAACAACTTCCTAGGGTCAGATGCAATCAGGCCTGGGCTAGGGGCTCCATCCATTCAACCTTCCGCAAGGTTGGAGGAAGAGCCCGTGACAGGGGAGGCCCGGGAAATAAAGGAGGAGACGGAAGGATGGGATGTCTGTCCCAATGCTGCAGATGAAGGCGTGGGCGTCCTGGTCGTGGTGACAGTCAACAACCAGTACCTGCAGCGCGTCCTCTCCCAGATGGTCAAATTTGCCAATGACCTGTGGTTTAACCCTCCCACGTTGGGGCCTCGTATCATCACCTCGATCCTCTGTAGTCCTTCTCTACAGGGAGAGTGGTAAGGCAAAAGGTGGGGGGCAGGAAGGGAAGAGCAGCACCTCTAGTTACCTAGCCTCCGACTAGTTCACAGGGTTGGGCTGGATGCTTCTCTGCCTACCCATAACTCACTTCCACCAAGTCAATGTCAACTCATAGATCTGTCCATAGGGTGGTAGAATTGCCTGCTGTGAGTTTCCAAAACTGTAACTCTATTTTTTAAAATCATTTTATTGGGGGCTCATATAACTCTTATCACAGTCCATACTGCCATCCATTGTGTAAAGTACACTTACACACCTGCTGCCATCATCATTCTCAAAACATTTGCCCTCCACCGAGCTCTTGGTATCGGCTCCTGACTGTACTCTTTACAGGGATAAAAAATTCCCTTTCCCCCCTCAACTCTTTATAGGCATAGAAAGCTTTGTCTTCTCTCTCAGAGTGGGAGGTGGTTTCAAACTGCTGACCTTATAGTTAGCAGCTCAACTTGTAACCACTCGCCTCTTTATTCCATTAATTCATCAGTTCTTTTGCCACCATTTACCAAGGGCCCTACTATATACTTAGCAGCCCCAGGGGTGCAAACCTTAAGCACTCACCTACCAGCTGAAAGGCCCTTGGAAAGCAGACCTGGTGATCTGCTTCCAAAAGGCCACAACCTAGAAAATTCTGTGGAACAGTTCGACAACTCTGTCTCTCCTGGGACCCCAACAAGTCAGAATGGACTCAATAGCAATGATCAACAACGGGCGAGAGCTACCCTATCTTGCGGGGTGTGGGTGATAGGTCATTCCTTTTGGATACAGATTCGTGGGGTTATTTGAATTCTTCCTGACTGAAGAGTATTGTAGAGAATCAGAGACTTGTTGCTGGAGCACAAAATTTCTTGTAGCCTTTGTGGCTTCCTTAAATTAATAGGAATCACCTGTACCTCTCTCTCCAATTCCAAACTATCCCAGAATCCGGACTTCAGGGCAAGCAGTCTGTTGGGGGTTTTGGAGGGCAAGAAGATTGGGATGGTTCTGAGAGCAGGGGAGGTGGGGGGGGTGTGCTCACACTCGCACATATTGTTGTCCTTCCTTGGCAGGAAGTACAGTCTAAAGAGGGTTGTAGAGAACATGATGTTGATCAAGGAAAAGGTGAAGGAGAAGCTCCGGCTGCTGGGAACCCCCGGCTCCTGGGATCACATCACTGACCAGAAGGGGACACACAGCTATCTTGGACTCAACTGTAAGTGTCTAAGAAAGGGGTGGCTCCTTCTTTTCTGACGCTGAGTCAGTCTCTAAGCATTAACCATCCCTGAGTAGGTGCCCAGTCCCTAGCTTTGCTCCAGTCTTTGGTTCTTTTCTGAAGAAAGTGTGACTGACTTAAAGATTCTTGGAACGCCCCCCCCCCCCCAATGCTGACGATCCCTACCCCTGCCATGAACTCTGGGTTAGAGGAGAGGAATGAGGTGGTCGCTGAGACTCTGCAATTCTTTCATTCTCACCAGCCCAGCAGTTGGAATACCTGGTCAAGAAGAAGCATATCTACATCCCCACGAATGGTCGGATTAACTTCACCTCCATTAATGCCAGCAACATAGATTACATCACCCAGAGCATCAATGAAGCTGTCCTCTTCACCATGGGCTCAGAGAAATTTCTTCAGAAGTAAATGACTGCTGGTTGGAATAGAAACTTTAGTGTTTGCCAATGTCCTGTGCTAATTATTCAGGCCTACATTTGTTTGGGCTTTTAACAACTCATTCTCTCTTCTTTACTTCATGGAGTATTGCCTGACCTCAGCCAAGAGACAAACAAACAAGGCCCAGAGAAGGCGTATCTACCTTCCTTGAACATCTCATATTTATTGAAAACCTATTGTGTTAAGATCCTGAATTAGGCACTGAAAAGAATTCACAAGACAAGTACAACCCAGTCCTCCGCCTATAGGAGGAAGAAGGCTATTTGGGAGATGGGTTTTATATAGCATTTCAAGTGTGAATGCAAAAAAGAAAAATAAGGTCACAAGAGATTATATAGACAGTAAGCATGCCAGAATTCTAGAAATTGAATATCCTCATCTGGGCCAGATTGGCTGGGGGAGATCTCTTGGAGTGGTTGGACTTGACTTGGATATTAGTAGATGAATAGAATTGGGTAAAGGGTGGAGTAGGCAGAAGAATGTCCTAGGCCATCCTGAGCAAGGGTCACTGGCATAATAATAAACAATGAATATTCATTGAGTAATAATGCATGAACTCTTCAAGCCCTCAGGATACTAAAAGGTATAAAATGTCTTTCCATGCCTATATTGTCTCCCGCTCTAGCTGGGGAGATACACTCTGTATGGTACAAAGGTAGGCAACCGTAAAAGATGACACATGACAAGTGCCAGGCGAGTGAGTCTTTCAGATAGGAGCAAAAGGGTTGGCCTGGTTGAAGTGGAGAGTGCATATGGAAAACTAGTTGAAAATAACATTGGGTAAGTCACAGGGGACCATCTTACAAGAGGGTCAAATACCAGTCTGAGGCTTTTGAATTTCTCAGTCTTTGGAAAGTCATGGAAATTTTTTACTGGAGAGTAATGTACCAGGTTCCGGGGCTGTGTGGCAAAAGGTTAACTCAGCAGGCCCGATTTTCCCAAATCCTACACACTCCAAAGGACTGGGCCCTTGACTGCTCCTGGGATATGACCTCTGAGCCCAGGGCATATCCTTCCTGATAAAAAGTGTCTTTGCACACTCGAGACCTTGGGACATGCAGTTTTACTTTGCCCTCTATGGGGCTGGACACTGAGCAGCTGACGTCTGCCATGTAGGTGCAGTGAAAAACTGCAGACACCAAGACTCAAGTGTGCTTCCCTTGCTGAAGGCGTTTCATATGCTTTGTTATACAGCATCGCTGGGAGAACGATCCCACTGGTATTTTACAACTAGAAGCGTTCGCCTAGAAACTGCCCTATGCGCCTTCTTTTTCTTTTTCTGATTGTAAGCGGTATCCTTTCATTGAAATATACCATAACCATGAAAATAACAACATTTCAGGTCCAGTGGATCCTTCTAGTCAATGATCAAATCTCAGGCTGGTCTTCAAGCACACACCCAATCAGAACAAGGATTCTGGCGAATGCGCTTCCTGCGGGAATGCGTACATGTTTCCAGTCTTGTGGGGTTGGGATTTAGATCCCCAAACCTTTCTGCCAAGGTTAGTGAGTGTCTGCCTGGCAAAGACATAGTCTCTTTTACCTAGACCGTAATTCCCATTTATTTATTTAAATTGTGGTAAAAATATTCACCCAGACAATTTCCACATTTGCCATTTGTGGCAGTTACACAATTTCCTGTCAACTTGAGCAGAGGGGTGGAGTCTAGCCTGTCAATCAAGTCATAGTCAATGAGGCCTCAGTGTCAGCCTGGCCTTCTCCTGAGGATTCTGGGAACTCCTATCTTCCTCCATGGAGGTGGGATACACTGCTTCACATTCCTGTTGACAAGCAGCATGGAGACACACTGATGGAGCCAGAGCCCTGGAGCTGGAGGAGCCAAGTGGAGACTCACACCAGCACTGAGATGCTTCCACTGCCACTGGATCCACAAGACTTTCCACCCACTGGCCTGTGATCTCCCTGCATTCGGCATCATTGATGGCTGCATGAGTCCATATAAGAATTTATGGACTAGTATCGAACATATAGACTAATATCAGACTTAAGAACTTGATCTGGACTGGGATGGGATCTTTCTTAATATATAATTACTCTTTGATATGAAGTTCTCTCTTACACACACATGAGTGTCCAGGGATTTGTTTCTCTAGTCCAGGGGTCCTCAAACTATGGCCTGCAGGCCACATGCGGCCCGCCAAGGATATTTATGCAGGCGGCCGGGTGTTTTTGCTCTGTTTTGTTTTTTATGTCAAAATAAGATATGTGCATAGGAATTTTGTTCATAGGTTTTTTTTAAAACTATAGTCCGGCCCTCCAACGGGTCTGAGGGACAGTGATCTGGCCCCCTGTTTAAACAGTTTGAGGACGACTGCGTCTAGTCAACCCAAACTAACACACCGTTGAATGACATCGCGTATGCACTCATGTTACGTCACCATTACTGCTGTTCTTTCCCAAATAATTCCGCCATCGTTAGCACCAACTCAATGCTTCTCAAAAATAAAGCCCTTATCCTTCCCCTCTCTCTCCCATTGCAGGTGATCAGGAATAATCTTTGTTTTTTCAAATCTGCTTGTTTCATATGGTACTTGTGAGATCATATGCTATTTGTCCCTTTGCCACTGACTTCTCTCACTGAGCATGCTGGTTGCCAGGTTCCTTCCTGCAGGTCCACTTGTCAGCACTCCAGTCCTCTTTATGGAAGAGTCATGCGCCCTTGTTTGTGTGCGTCCCGTTTTGTTTATCCATCCATCAGTTGATGGACATTCTGGTTGGTCCCATTTGGGCGTGACTGGAAGAAAGAATCACAAGGAACATTGGTATACAGCTTTCTGTTCGCATTCCTACCTTCACTTCTGGGTGCGGCTAGGCACCGTCAAGTCAGTGTCAACTCACAGCCATCCTATGCACAATAGAACCAAACGCTGCCTGGCCCTCCAGCACCCTCACAATTGTCGTCTGACCCCAGTGCTTGAGCTCCTTGTTGCATCCGCTGTGGCCTTCTGTCTCATCGACGGTCTTCCTCTTCTTCCCTGCCCTTCTACACGACACCCTTCTCCAGGCACGTGCCCAAAGAGTGTGAGAAAATCCTCGACAACCTCCATCCTAAGATGTAGTCTGACTGTACTGGTCACTAGACAGACTTGTTTGTTCTTTTGGCAGTCCATGGTACCTTCAGTGTGCTTTGTCAGCACTGTAATTCACATGCATTGATTCTTCTGGGGCCGTCCTTACTCAACGGCCAACTTTTGATGTGATTGACAATACCGGGGCCTGGGTCAGGTGCACTTTAGTTCTCCAAGTAACGTCTGCGCCCTTCCACAGTTCTGGGTGGACACCTACAAGCTCACTAACATAGAGTCAATGTCAACTCCAAGTGACTGCATAGGATTTTGGAGGCAATAAATCTTCATGGGCACAGATAGCCTCCCGTTTCTCACAGAGAGATGAAGTGGGCTTGAAACACTGACCCTCTGGTTGGCTTAGCCCACAGAACGACCAGAACTCGCTGTCCTCGAGTTCAGTGGAGACAGCAATTTTTATGAAAGGAAACCAACATATGTGAGGTCCTGTAAGTGAGGAGATTCACGCAGAAAATAAGAGTCTTGCCCTTGTCCAAAAAAGGTTCTGAAGGCTCCTTTACACATCAGGTTCTAAAAGTCTGGTTGTGATTCACTCCCACTCTCTCACTCACTCTCTCACTCCACTCACTATCTCACTCTCTCTCACTCTCTCGCTCATTCATTCACTCGCTCACTCTCACTCTCTCATTAACTCTCTCACTCACTCTCTCACTCACTCTAACTCTCACTCTCACTCTCTCACTCACTCTCTCCGTCTCTCACTCTCTCACTCACCGACTCACTTACTCACTCTTAAACTCACTCGCTTACTATCACTCTCTCTCACTCACTCATTCATTTTCAGTTTCTCACTCACTCACTCTCACTCACTCTCTCACTCTCACTCTCTCACTCACTCTAACTCTCTCACTCACTCTCTTGCTCATTCATTCACTCGCTCACTCACTCTCTCTCTCACTCACTAACTCACTCACTCACTCTCTCACTCACTCTCACTCACACACTCACTGTCTCACTCATTCGCTCTCACTCTCACTCCCTCTCAATCTTTCACTCATTCATTTACTCAATAACTCACTCTTTCACGTACCCACTCACTCACTCAATAACTCACTCTCTCACTCATTCACTCTCTCCATCTCTCACTCTCACTTACTCTCTCGTTCACTGACTTACTTACTCACTCTTAAACTTACTCGCTTACTATCACTCTCTCTCACTCACTCATTCACTCTCATTTTCTCACTCACTCACTCACTAACTCGCACACTCTCACAACTCTCACTATCTCACTAACGCACTCACTCACTCACTCAGTCTCTCACTCACTCAATCAATCACTCACTCACTCACTCACTCACTCACTCACTCACTCTCTCATTCACTCACTAACTCACTCTCACGCACTCTCTCTCACTCATTCACTCCCTCACTCACTCTCTCACTAGCTCACTCTCTCACACACTCACTCTCTCACTCATTTTCTCACTCAGTCTCTCACTCACTCCCTTACTCTCTCACTAACTCACTCACTCATTCTCTCACTCACTGACTCACTCTCACTCACTGACTCACTCTCTCTCACTCTCTTACTCACTACCTCTCTCTCTCCCTCACTTACTCACTCTCTCACTCACTCATTCACTCTCACTCACTCATTCACTCTCACTCACCCACTCACTCACTCACTCATTAACTCTCTTACTCACTCTCACACTCTCTCACTCACAAAAAGAAAAGAAAAAAAAAGTCTGATTGTAGTGTCTGAAAAACTCCATAGGAAAACTCAGTCCTGTGGGCAGCATATTTTAACCATTCTGAAAAGTACATTATCAGGAGGATAATTATTATGGATTATGATGGTTCTCCCCAACTGTTTATGCCTACTTAAGAAAATAATGGACTTTCAGGTTAAGTAAATCAGAAAGCATTAAATCATCAAAGCAAAATCTCCTCCTTTCCTACTAGTGACATATATACAAGAGACACAGAACTCCTAGTGCATCTTGTCCAGGATCCTGACAGAATTCAGTGGAGAGAAAGGTTATCCTCATTTGTTCCCAGGTGGCCTCGGTACTCCATTACTCATTGTCATTCAAGATTAATTTTCCTTGAACCTATTTTCTCCTTAGGTCATCTCTTTATTTTTAGTATTCCATTTTTATTTACCATATAGTCCAATTTGGAAAGTCAAGTAAACAGCTCTTATGCAAGTTATTGAACTTAATGACAAATTATTTTCCCTGTGTTCATGGATTCTTCTATGGACAAATAAGTTACATTTACCTATAACAATCTGTAAATAATGCCTATAACAAAACAGAGTGGCAAAATGTCTTCATTTCCTTAAAACAAGCAAGCAAATAAGCAAATTACTTTTCAGAAGATCTGGGGAGTACTATGCCTAGGTCATCTCTTAGGTAACATTATTTCAGGTGCCTGATTAGTCTTTGCTCAAAGTATTCATGAGTTAATTTTTTTCTTGTGAACATTTACAAGCCCAGTAGGAAGAATTAAATACAGAATCCTCATGTGTTCATCAATCAGCTCTAGTGATCAGATCACTGTCCTCCTTCTGTACCCCCATGCGCACCTCTGAATTCTTTTGAGCAAATAATGACGTACTTTCACCTGCAAAGATTTAAGTATGGACTTCTGAAAAGTAAGGGCTCTTATTTTATAAATAGCCTCAATCCCATCATTATGCCCCGGAGGAAATGGCACGAGGGCGCACTTATCCTTCTTCCGTTACCCAAAGGGAAAGGAAAATCCAACACCATCCCAACCAAAGACCGGTTTCTACAAGGCAGACGTCAGACATGTTACTTCTCTCCAACTTCCTTTGCCCTTTTGTGATACCAGTGGGTCTGATAATCCTTAGCAATGGCCACACAGAACTCACAGACGATGCTCATGACCCGGGGGCTTAGTAGGGAAGTTAAGGAGATCATCCTTTTGTCCTCAGTACTGGTTTCAGCCAGGCCAGTAGACTTGTCTCTGGCTGGTCCTAGGCCTCACTGTCATGTGGTTATTTGGCTCCTGCCCTGGTCAGGTAGATGTCACCAAGCTCTTTAGGGATGATAAATTCCCAAAGGACGTGCTCCACTGCAGGCCGGTCCCCTGCCTGGAGGACTGCCGAGGCAATCAGCTTCATGTGTTCTGTGGCCGGGAAGCCTGCCACTCCATTTCATGGTCTCAACACTGCGGTCTCCACTTTACTCACGCATGCTCCACGAGGGGCTCTTCTCTCTCCATGATTGGGGGGGGAGGACTTTCTATGATTTTGCCTCTGAGATGACTCGCTTGCACCCCGTGGGATGGCTAAAGGGGTCAATCTCCATGCTAAGGTCCTCCACACCTTACTTGCATGATCCCATCCAGTAATTTGGTAGGAGTGACCAAGGTTATGGAGAGAAGAGTCATACCAAGTTAATTTCACTTCACCCAACCCTCTTAACCAACATCGACTTGATAACATGATATGTCCACACACCATGTATCAATACTGAGTGTCCTACAGCTATTGTTTGTTTGTTTTTAAATCCTAGTTAGCCACACATTATGATCCACCACTTGTTTTCAATTTGTCTTCCTGTGGTGGCTTGTGTGTGGTGGTGATGCTGGAAGCTATGTTACTGATATTTTACATATCAATAGGGCCACTGGGGAGGAGTGACATTTCTTAACCTGGCTCTTTTAACCATGTTGCTCTAATTCCCAGCAAATGATTGGGTGGGAGCCTGCAAATAGGCTGTGTGTAACCCACAGAGGGGACCAGTCAGTTTTACTTACCACTCCCTGAACTGTAAGGATGAGCCATCTTTGAAGCAGCAGCGGAGAGAGAACTCCCTGAGCCATTGGAAGTGTGGCAGGCTTTGAAATCTCTGCTTGAAATCACAGAGGCTGAGACCAGGAGACAAACCCACTGCCATTGAGTCGATGCTAACTCAAAATGACCCTATAGGACAGGATAGTACTGCCCCTGTGAGTTTCCAAGACTGCAACTCTTTCCGGGTGTAGAGAGCCCTATCTTTCTCCCAAGGAGTGGCTGTTGGTTCAAACCACTGACCTTGAAGTTAGCAGGCCAATCCATAACCACTAGGCCACCAGGGCTCCTATCCTGGCTTGTACCGATAACTCCCCTAATTAACCCTAATTAATTGTGAGATTATGAGTTCTATCTGGCCATGATGATGAGTTCTCAAACTCAGCATAGGAGGAGGGTACCTGGGAGGAGCGCTTGGTGTCAGAAGAGGGTAGAGAAGAATGGGGGTTGGAGGCATGCCTCGTGGCAATTGGGAAGCCAGAAGAGACCAGATGTGGCTCTCCACAGTTTTCACATGGTGGACAGTTTTCAGCGGGGCTTCCAGACTAAGAACAGACGAGGAAGAAGGAAGAGGCCATCCGCTTCTGAGGGATTAGCCACTGAAAACCTTAGGAATCGCAGTGGGACTCAAAAATGACGGGAAGAGCTGCCTCCAAATAGTCTCCCTAAGGAAAGGGGAGAGCTCGAGACGCCAGTGGAAGCTGCGCCACCTTCCATGACCTGACTTGAAGTCACGATGCATCGCTTCGGATGCACTCTTGTTTGTTAGAATTCCCCTAAGTCAAAGGGAATGAAATTCTACCTTTCCATGCGAGGCGGGTCGAGGATTCCCAGACAGGGTTTCAAGCCACCACAGCAACCAATCACAGTGTACCTGTGAGGTGCCATGGGCTGGTTCCAATGTGTAGCAGCCCTGCGTCGGAGAGAAAGAAACGCTGCCAGGTTCGGGGCCATCCTCGCAATCGTTGATATGTTTGGGCCGGTCTCTCTCGACAGCTTGTCCAGAGATGAGAGACGACACAGTCTTGCTGGTCTCGGTTCCAAGGCGCACTCTGATGGCACTTCCTCCAAGATAGATTTGTTTGTTCTTCTGGCAGTCCGTTATAAATATGTGTTTGCCTCTGTTTCTTCTCTTTTTGAGTTGTGGCCTCTCAGCACATGAAGGGTCCCGAGAGCTTTGACTAGAGCTTAGCTCTATGCGTTCACCGGTGACGCAGAATGATAGGTGACATGTTAAGATCATTTCTTCACTTTGGGGCTGAAATGTGTTTTAAAAATAGAAATTCCCCTCACAACTATTGGCTTAACTGGATGGACATTTTAATTAGGCAAGACAGAATCAATGCTTTTTTCCTTTTCTTTCTCTGTCAGTTTTCAGTTCTTTAGAATTTACCACAGGTGATCAATGAGAATTTTTAAAATTTTAAGTATTATTAAATCTATTTGAAATTTTACTACAGGGCAACTAGTGTTCTTATTGATGTTCATAACCTCCCATCTTTGCCTAATAAGAACCTATTTAAATTAATGCCTAAGAGAGAATAGAGATTGTTTTAGGATATTCATATATACACATATATATGTATAATTTATATATTTTAGGGCATTCTAATATATATTATATAACATTTAAACATTTTTGAGACTATATATACTATTTAGTGACATTGATTATATTCAAGGGATGCAGTTTGTCCACCATGAGTGAACCCGCTGGCATTTGAAATACCTGGTGAAGTAGCAATACACAAGCCACCACAGGAGGGCAGACTGACAGACAAATGGTGGTTGGAAATGTTGTCACAAGTGTGAATATAATTAGTGCCACTGATTTGTACACCTCAAATTACATATACACACGAGTATAATCTTAAATAGAGAATGTCATTTGGGGGTAGGGAGCATTAGAACTGATTGTGATGATGTACATGTGACTCTTTTAAGAAGTGATTCAATGATGGAAGTGTACGACATGTGAGTATTATATCAAGAAAACGACTGAAAAATCAAACAAAAAAACACACTTGACCATGGGTGAAGGAAGAGTTTAGTGTTGTATAATAATTTGGAAAAGGGTATCAGGAAGAGCTGTTCAGCACGAAGAGTGTAATCAGTGGCACTGAATTAGACATATAGATGTTGTTGAATTGGAGACTGGTTAGTTGTCTATATTTTGGCTACAATTTAAAAATTACATGAATAACAACAAGTACAAAGAAGAAAAAAATGTTCTAGATTATGGTGATGATTGTACAACTCTTCTTGAAATGATTGAATTATCGAATAGTATGGCATGTGGATGAAGTGTCAAGTAAGCTGTTTTTAAAAAGTCACTTTAGTTTTCTGAAAACAAAAAATTAATTAAAATTAAGAAGAAAAACGAATATAATATATAATCCATCACCCGGAAAAGCCTTTCTAGACTTTTATAAATAAAGAAGTCAATATACATAAATGTTAAAAGATTTTACTTACCAAAATAGAGCCATGTAGTATATACTATTTTTGTTATCTGTTTTTCACTTAAGGCATCATAAACAGGATAATAAAAGCTAAACTTATAATATGCTGCATACAACATACCAGGCCCTATTCTGATATTTTAAACATATTTTGATTTATGTACTGGTAATTCATTCTCACTATAGCTTTGTGAGGCAGCCCCTAATTAATATTCCCTTTTGAGTTAATGTTCTTATATCATACAAGGGAGGGGTTTAACTTCATTCTTTTTGTATGTGGGTATCCAATTTTTCCATCAATGTGTGTTGAAAAAGCTAATTTTCTCCATTGTTTTGCCTTTGCATCTTTGTCAAAATTCAGTTGCATGTGTTTGATCTCTGTACTCTGTTTTCTTCCACTGATGTGTTTGTCTACATTCACACCAATACCACACCATTTAATTAAGTAGTTTTGAAAGTCTTGAAATTAGCTAGTGTTAGTCCTCCAACTTGATTCTTCTTTTCCAAAGTTGTTTTGGTCCTGGTGGTGTAGTGGGTTACACTTTGAGCTGCTAACCACAGGGTTAGTGGTTTGAAACTGCTAGCTATCTGTGTTAGTCAGGGGAGACGAGAGAAACAAATCTAGGGAGACTCATGTGTGTATAGGAAAGAGTTTTATAGACAAGAGCAATTGAATATTGAGAAAACCCCCATCCCAGTCCAGATCAAGTCCATAAGTCCGATATTAGCCCATTATGTCCAGTACCAACCTATAAAGTCCTCTTCAGACTCATGAAACACATGCAATGACCCTGAATGCAGGAAGATCACAGGCCAGTGGGTTAGAAGTCTTGTGGATCCAGTGGCTTTGTAAGCATCCAGTGCTGGCAGGGGTCTCCACATGGTTCCTTCAGTTCCCAAACTCTAACTGCCTCAGGGTAGCTTCATGAGGCTTCTCCTCAGAAAGGTCTCCCAGGGAGTGAGCAGAATATTTTATCTCCAGTCTCCATGGAGGAATTACAGGAGTTCCCAGAATTCTCAGAAGGCCATGCCCACACAGAGGCCTCATTGACTAAATCCTGATTGACAGCCTAGACTCCACTCTTAATCCTCAAATTGACACCAGATTATGTAACTACCACATTACCTAAGGGAGAAAGATAAAACTTTCTACTTTCACAAAGATTTACAGCCTCAAGAAACACAAAGGGATAATTCTACTGTGCTCTTTACAATTGATATGAATGGGAATCTACTTAAAGGCAATGAGTTTAGTTTTGGGAAGTTTAGGTTCCTTGCATTTCCAAATGATTTTTAGAACCAGTTTATCAATTCTACAGCAAAGCTGTGGTACAAATAGTTCTGTCAAAACTTTTTTGGGGAAAACTTTTATTTGCTCTAACAGAATTGATAGATTAGGGAAGCTGATAATCTTCAAACTTCTTTATGGCTCTGTGAATTTGTCTGTTTTCTATCCCATTTTATTTAAGTGGAGTTATACAGTAGTTAGAATTTTCTGTCTGGCTTATTTCACTTAGCATACTATTCTTAGGGTTCATTTATGTTATAGAATATTTCCATTTTCTTTCTATTGATTGCTGAATTTCATCATATGTGTATGTAATATTTTATTTATTCGTTAGTCTGTTGGTAGACCTTTGGGCTACTTTCACCTTTTGATTATTTTGAATAATGCTGGTAAGAACGCTGGCATACAACTCTCTGTTTGAATCTGTTTTCAACTAATTTGGGTATATGAGTGTACCTATAAATGGAATTAGAAGTCTATAATAATTCTGCCCACCACTCTTCAGTTAATTTGTCATACTCTGGTGGCTTGCTATACCTCTGGTGCAGTGGCAGTGAGTTATTTAATGTGGCTCTTTTAGCCAGAGTCTCTAACTCCCACCAAACTACCTTTCCCTGCATGGGACTGGTAAGAAGGATTCACCCATGAGTAATCGAGATTAGCATGCTCTGGAGTGCCATCCCAACGAGTGTCAAAGGGGCCCTCCGAGAAGCGGGAGGAGAGGGTCTCACCACCAACAAGAGCCAGGAGTGCAGCCTATCTTCTCCCATCCAAGATCCCTGCACAGTGAACTTCCGGGACCCAAAACACAGCTATAACATCAGAGGAGCAGCAGAAGAACCAGGAGCCAGAGCCTGGGACAGAGTGACGGACTTCCCAACCCACAGAGCAAGTAAAACTGATCCCTATTGTGCGGGAGGCTGGCTTTGTGGAGTGGAACACCTCTGGGCACTTAATTGGGGAAGTTGGGTTTGGTGACCTACAGAAGTGGAGCTGAGTGCCTTTGAGCTGAGGCTTACTGGAGTGTGGTATCTCTGGGCACTTAATCCAGGGAGCTGAAGTGGAATGCCTTTGGGTTGAGGCTTAGAGCAAAGTGTTATGTCTTTTGAGCATTTATGAGCAGACTTGACAGAACTTTGTAACATGTCCTGATAAACAACTCAATCTTAAGCATTTTCCCCTGGCATTGCAGCTTGTTAACCTCCTTAATAACCACCCCCCCACTTTTTTTGTTATAAAATTTTAGTCTTGGAAATATTTTAATGAATCATCTGTTCCATTTCCTTTCTTTAAAAAGAATTAATCCTTTTATTGGGGCTCTTACAAATCTGATGACAATCCATCATTTAATTGTATTAAGCACAATTGTGCATATGGTGACATCAACATTTCCAAAACATTTTTCTTTCTACTTGAGTCTTTGGGATCAGCTCCTCTTTTTACCCCCTGCCCCCCCACCCTCCCTTCCTTGTGAATCCTTGATCAGCTATATATTGTTGTTATTTCCTGTCTTACACTGTCCATTGTTTCCCTTCACCCACATTTCTGTTATTCCTACCGCTTGGGGGTGTGTTATCCAATTTCGTGATGGGTTCCCCTTTCTCCTCATACCACCCCCAGCCCCTACCATCCCCCTATACTCATGATATTGCTACGCCCACTACTGTTCCTGAGGATTCTGTCTGTCCTGAATTCCATGTGTCTAGACCTCTTATCTGTACCAGTGTACTCCAGTCTAGTGGATTTGTGAGGTAGAACTGGGTCATGGTAGTGGGGGAAAGGAAGCATTCAGGAACTAAAGGAGTGATGTGTGTTTCTGCCATGCTATACTGCACCCTGGTTAAATCATCCCTTTCTTCTAACCCTTCTGTGGGGGGATGTCCAATTGTCTACAGATGGGCTTTGGGTCTCCATTCCAACCCCTCTCATTCACATCAATATACTCATGATCACACAGGCTGATGTGCTTCTTCCATGTGGGCTTCTTTGCTTCCTTGCTAGATGGCCGCTTGTTTAACTTTCAGCCTTTAGGACTCCAGATGCTATATCTTTTGAGAGCCAGGCACCATGCAATAAACCCTTTAATCTTGACTGTTTTTTCCCTGTGAATTCTGCTTAGCCATGCAGTGGATATTAGAAAAGAGAGAGGTAAAATAAAGAACATTAATTCAGTCAGTCGATCTGATATTTCAAATAGCAACAAGGTTACCAATAGTAGAGAGTTTTCCATGGAGCTTCCAGACTAAAACTGAGTAGGCAGAAGGAAGAGATGGTTCATTTCTGGAAAATTAGCTACCAAAAACCATATGAATGGCACTGGGACAGCCTTCGACACAGTGCCAGGACCCGAATCCCTCGGGTTGGAAGGCACTCAAAACACAACAGGGGAAGAACTGCCTCCTCAGCATAGAGCAGACACCAATGTCTTTGAGAGAGCAAAGTTTTTGGAAACTTCATGTGCTGAACTCTCATGGGCATGTTCAACATGAGCGGAAACTGCTGCAAACATTCACTCATAATCGGAAAACTGGAAGTCATCCGAAATCAAATGTAATGCATAAAGATTCATGTCCTAGGTATTGGTGAGCTGAAATGGACTGGCATCTCCCCTGTTTGAATTGGACAATGAAAATGAACTATTCAAGGCATGACAAATAGAGCATTTGAAGGCCCACCTTGAAGTACCATGCTGTCTATGGTAGAATACTCATATTCATACACCTAGAAGGAGAACAAATTATGCCTTTGAATGATGGTGTTGGCACAGAATATTGAAATGGCCATGGCCTGCCGAAAGAACAAAGACATTTATCTTGGAAGAAAGACAGCCAGAGTGCTCCTTAGAAATGTTGGACATCTTATCAAGTGGGAGCAGACCTTGGGAAAGGATATCACACATGATAAAGGAAAGGGTCAGTCAAAAAGAGGAAGACCCTACCTGAAATAGATTGATACCATAGCTGCAACAATGGGCTCACACATAACCGAGAGAATGGCGCGAGACTGAGCCACGTTTTGTTCTGTTTATGTTCGGTCATTATGAGTTGGACAAGGCCCAACAACATGCAGAACAATAACAATGGTAGTTCTCTGCTCCACTTTCTGTGGAACTGTCCAACTGCCTTCCGTCCGGGCTGCTCCATTTACCGTTGCCTTCAGCAACAAACGAGGGTTCTCATGCTCCCTAGCTCATCAGCATCTGTTATTTGGGGAGCTTTTATTTTACTTTGCTTTTATTATAGTCATCCTTGCAGGTGTCATGTGGCACCTCATTCTTGTTAGGAAAAACCTAAACTCTGCTTTTACTTTTTAAAACATAACTTGCATACTTTTGGCAAAAGTAAACTTTAAAGGGAAATAACTGTATCAAAATAAATGATTTCCAAACTTTTAAGATGTTTATCTAATCTAACGAGAAATTATAAACATCACAAGAGTCCAAAAATAAGGGCGTAGGTAAGCAATCTTATCAACTGAAATGAATGTTATGCATCCGTTGAAATGACAGTTATGAAAACCAGGTAGCAAACAGGGAAATACTTATATAATGATGTGATTTTCAAAAATAACATGACTTCTTAATAATACATTTTTAATTGTAAATTAAGCGGGATTTTCCATGTCAGATTATCAACTCTACATTCAACAGTACAAATCACTCATCAACCACTCCACCCACCTGCCCTCCCCCATAGCCCATTCTCCCCCTTTTCTGACTTCTTGTCCCCTCTTCTGGTGCTCTATCCTCCCTTTCACTCTCGTCAATCCCCGTCAGCCTTCCAGTGCATTGCTTCATCGTCCCACCTTTACCCTTCTTCCCTTGGGAACCTGCAAGGGCCTGTTCTTTTTGGCATACAAGTCCTGTGTCTTGGTTTGTAACCTTATTGAAATGGTCGCATACAGTGTTTGCCTTTTTGTGATTGACTAATTCCCTTCAGAATAATATTCTCCAGGTCTAGCTGTTAGGTTTCTCTCTCTGGCCTAAATCTCAGCCTCGGTCCTTGGCTCCGCGCGAGAAAGATTTCATGCCGAAGCCGGGCTCGAGATCCAAGTGAATTTAATGAAAGTTCAAAGAAGCATCAAGTTTTACGTGGCACCCATAGGATTCCTCTGACCATGCGGCCTGGCAGAGACTGCTCCAGGTCACGCAAGGATCTCTCTCCTCCCATGAAGATGACCAGACCACCCAAGCAAGACAAGCCAAAAGACCAAGAGCCCAAGAGCGCCTCTCCCTTCAGGTCCCTGCCTTTTAAAGGTTCCCAGGGGAGGTGTGGTGAACGACCCCAGGTCGATCCCATTGGCTGAATTGCAATCACCCGGCCCAGGTGGGCTGCTCCAGGTGTAACGCCCATCCAAGCCCACCGGCGGGAAAATCCATCTTTTGTCTTTTGCTGGCTCTCCCGGGCATGCGTAATGGACTTCCCAGTTCCCTAGGCTAAGCTACCTAACATAGCCATGTCATGGGGAGAAAGATGAGACTGTCTACTCCTGTACAGAGTAACAGTCTCAGAAATCCACAGGGACTGTGGGAAACTAAGAAACTGGATGAAAATGTAAAGGGCCAAATTCTCGACACTCATAAGCACGGGGTTTGGAAGGCAGACTCTGGTGGGGGAAGGCTCACACAGTTACGAGCTAGAGATGACTCCCAATCCACATTCTCCAGACTAACAATTGTCCCCACAATAGCCCTCCACAAAAGTGCTACTTTAAAGAAATCTAAACAAAAAAAAAATATCTCCCACTTGTGTTTGGCCGCTCACTACGCTCACAGAAGCTAGCTATCTTCAAAACCACCAGATTCTATTGTCCATTCCATCCAAAGTGCAGCCAGCTCCCTTCTGGTACCGATCACAGAGTGCTCCCCTGGAAAGAACTCGGGGATATCCAATGTTGAGTCAGCTCAGGGACGGCCAAGGTTAAGCCGTGAACTCACTCTAGTACCCACCCGCCCTATGACGTATGTGCATGCTGGAGGCTTGGGAGACCCAGGACTAGTGAGTTAGTTAGTTTATTGTGCCAACCTGGCCGATAAACACATGTGAGGTTAATTGAAGGGTGGAGGGATAAATGGCTCACTGAACCTCGCCTTTCTAGTTCTCAGGTCTCTTGCTTTGTGATGGTCGCACCAGGGTGCAGCTGCCTTAGCAGTTCCTTGCTTCACCTTGCAAGGCTGACATCCTCAAGGAGAAGCCACATGGACCTACCCCGATGCAGCCCTGGGTGCTGGGGCAGCCATGTGGAGAGCCCTGCCAGCGCTGAGATGTTTACATGTTCATTGATTCGGCTTTCCTCCTGCAGTCAGCGTCAATGCGTCTGTTTTGTGAGATGGAGGAGAACTTTGTGGATTGGTGTTGGACATGTGGGTTAATGGGTTAGTGTTGGATTTGTGGGCTTGGGCAGCACTGGGTCGGGATGTTTTCTTGATGTGCACTTAACCTTTACATAAAACTCTTTTATATATGAGTTGCTGTGGATTTGTTTCTCTAAAGTACCCAGACTAACACAACTAGATACTGGAAAAATACATTCGCTCTCTTGATCCTGACATTGGAAAAGGGGAGCCCCTGTCCCGCTCGTTGTCTTTCTGTTTCCTATACTTGCACCTCCACTCCTCAGCACCATTTTGTTGTGAGGCTGGGCCCCACAAGGGGCAGTCTACTCTGTCCTATTAGGTAGCCAGCTGAGTCGAATCAGTATTAAGGCAGTGAGCGAGTGAATGGGGTCCATGAGATGTTTTGTGGGTTCATGATTGTTTTACAGTGGTGCATAGTATTTCCTTGTGTGTCGGTACCAGTTTCTCCATTCTTCTCCCGATGTAGAAACATTGGGCTGCTGAGTACTTCTCGCTGTTGTAAGCAGTGCTGTAATGGACGTGGAGGACCATATGTCTGTCTGCCTTATGCTCTTACTTCTTTAAAGTATAAACCCAACAGAGGCACTGCTGGATTGTATGGAATCTCTATTCCCAGTTGTTTAAGGTTGCTCCATATTGCTTCCCACAATGATCATATGTATTTGTATTTCTTGACCCCCCTAACAGTGTATGAGTTTCGGTCTCTGAACCCTCTCCAGCATTTGATGTTTCTTGTTTTGTTTTGTTTCATTTTTTAATCGAGCCTGCATTGTTAGTGTAAAGTGATAGGAATTTTTTCTTTTAAGATGCCCTGGTGGTGTAGTTGGTTGTGGGTTGGGCTGTTAATCCAAAGTTCAGTAGTTCAAAACCACCAACCACCCCAAGGAAGAAAGACGAGGCTTTCTGCTCACATAAAATAATAGTCTCATAAAATGATAGTCTCAGAACCCAGATCAGCAGTTCTTCTATGTGCTGTCGGGTTCCTAGGAGGCAGAATCAACTCGATGGCACTAGAGGGTTGTGGTTTCCGTTACCCACCTTTGAACTGGTCCCCAACTCAGGGGGACCCCATACACAACAGAACAAATCTATGTGTTTTTGCACTATCCCTATAATTGGTTGGGGTTCAAATGGTTGTGACCCACAGGGTTTTCCCTGGCTGAGTTTGGGGAGTAGATCACCAGGCTTTTCTTCCTGTTCTGTCTTCTGCTGACACCTGTTCAGCATCATAGCAACAGGCAAGCCTCCCCTGAGTGATTACACATTGGGTGCATTGGCCAAGAGTGGAAGCAGGTCTACTGCATAGAGGACGAGAGGCCCCATACATGCCCATATGGAAATGAATTTGTTAGGAATAGTCGGGGGTAGGCAACCTTCTCATTTCTGTCACAAAGTACTAGAAATGAAAATGCATACTCATTTTTTTAATGCAAGCTGGAGATTCCGTCATACTTGGCTGGGGTTAGTATGAGAAGGAGGGCAGTCACTTTCCTTAGTGAGGGGTCTATTCCAACCACAAGGTCAAGCAGTTGGAAACCACCAGGGGAGGAAAATGCGGCTTTCTACTCCGATAGCGTTACAGTCCCACAGGGTCGCTGAGTCCACATCGGCTGATGGCAGTGAGGTTCTTTTTTGTTGTTTTATGGTTTACTTGAGCATGGATCCTGGAGCCGGGGAACCTGGGGTGAGTGCCTTGGCAGTAACTGCTCTTTCAAGGGGTGTACACAGTAAAAAGGATCATGAATTCATTACATAGCAAATGGTCCTTGCAGGCTTACCTGGAGCTGTCCTGCCATCCTCACACACAATTATATGAGGCAACCACCATCTTCATTTCCAATGGAGGCCACGCAGCTAGCAAGAGGGTGGGGTTGAGGTGCCTGGTACCCTGACCCTGAGGGGGTGCTGATGAGTCTCCCCGAAAGGCCTCTTCTCTCCCACCCCTAGGTGGGGCTAAGAACCCAGAAGGAGGTTGCTTTGCGGGAGTGGAGCCTCCAGAATTACGGCCCTGCAGCACCAAATGGAGGAAAAGCCACTGTGTTAGTCTGGGTAGGCTAGAGAAACAAATTCATGGAGACACTCATATGTATACAAGGGAGAGGTTTGTATACAAGAGGAATTGATCATCCCAACCCAGTCCAAGTCCATAAGTCCGATACTAGCCCATATGTCCGACACCAATCTGTAAAGTCCTCTTCAGACTCAGGAAACACATGCAATGATGCTGAATGCAGGAAGATCACAGGCCAGTGGATAGAAAGTCTTTGGATCCAGTGGCACTGTGAGCATCTCAGCGCTGGCAGGGGTCTCTATGTGGCTGCTCTGGCTGCAGAGGTCTGGCTGCGTCAAGGTAGGTCCATGTTGCTTCTCCAACTTAGGGCACTAGCTTAGTTCCATGTGTCTTGTCAGCTACAATGTCTCCCAGGGAGCGACAGAGAGAGGTGTCTCCCTCCTCCAAGGAGGAAAAATCAGGATTTCCCAGAATTCTCACAAGGCCATGCACACAGAAGCCTCATTGGCTATGATCTGATTGACAGGCTAGACTCCACCCCTACACACTTAATCCTTAAATTGACGATTATATAACTACCACAGCTATAGACCTCTGGCCTCTCTGGGCAGATGCTGTCCACTGTGCGGGACGAAGCTTGTCCACAGCTTCAGCCGAGAAGTGGAGGGAGGGCTTCTGCGACCAGGCGAGTGGCAGCGTCCCAGCCCAGCAAGCAGGAGACTTAGGGTGCAGCCCCCCCGCCCCCCGTTTCCCCCACTCACTCACTGCCGGCACATTTCCGAGCTTATGATACTTTCCCCAAAGGAGCACAGGGTCTTTTCGGCTTCGGCAGTGGCCCCAGACTGTAGGTCACTGCCAGACCAGGCCTGTGTGGGCTCCTGCCCCTCCTTGATGACCCAAGCCTAACTTTGGAGAGACCGCAGCCACCAGCCTTTCCTGAACTCTCTGGAGTCTTTCTTTCCCGGTGGTAAATGCTCCAGTCTTCTTAGGCAGCCGGATCAGTGTCCCCCCACTTCACTCACATGGACAGCAACAGGGAGCTCCTCTCCCCACACCGTGACATTAAGATCGACTTTTAAATTTAGATCCACCACACTCCAGAAACACGGAGTTCTTCCAGTTCTTTTCCAACATAAACTGGTTTTACTTTTTCAGGGCGTCTGAACACGCGGTCTTTCTCTGTGTGTGCCAGGTCAGCTCTTACCTTGTGTCTTAGTGCTTTGCTCAATTCCCTGACCCCTAGGCTTTTTTCTGACTCTCATACAAAGTCAAGTCCAAAGTCTGCCCCTGTTAGGGTTCGCAGGGGAGAAAAACCTAGGTCCTTGACTTCTTGGCTTCACACGAAAAAGAATTCACGTGGAAGCCTGGTCTGTGATGCGAGTGGGTTTTTATAAAGGATAGAAGTTTCAGGTTTTACACAGGTACACCAGGGCACTTCACACCCACACTTGGAGACCTGTGGCCAGAGAAACCCCAGTACAGCCAGGAACAGCCCGAAAAGAGGGAGGAGGTCTGGAAGTTTCAGCCTTTGGGGCTTTCCTCTGGGAGGAGTGGTTGACGGTACAGGCTGACCCCATTGGCTGAATTAAGCCCACCTTGGCCAATCCGGGTGTGCCGCCCACCTAGGTGTACCGCCCCTTCCTGGCTCTGTGCCTGAATGTGCGCATGCCCTTCAGCCTTTATGGCTCGCTGCGCTCCCAGGATTGTGTGCAGCAAACTCCTGTAGGGGATGTCTTGGCCTAGGGAGGGACAACTTTCTATCTGGTCACCTCACACCCCCTCCCCATAAATATACTTATGTCCTCTCCTTCTTGGTTCCTTTATATCTCATGCTGTAATTTTTATGTATGTTGTTTGCTGCCTTGGTCGCGTTCATGTAAAATAGGACAGGGAGCATGTTTGCCTTGCCTAGTCTGTGACAACACTTTCAGTAATTGCATTGACTCCTTGTTTGTGGTTTGCTGTGTAGGACATTTGTGCCAGCAAATGCCCCTTGGGGCAGGGCAGCCCTCCAGTCCTGCAGAAATCTGTCCTATGAGTGGCAGCAAGCTGTGTAGAATTGGTTCATAGGTTGGGTCTTCATTCCTGGAATGCTTCCTTAGGCCAGCCGCCTCTGCTGGGCGGCCTTCCTGGGCCTCACATGGGGCCGGCACTCAGGAGCTCAGTAAATACAGGACACTGAGCAGGGTGGCCAGATTGGCACTCCGGCATCTCCCACTTTGAGGCAGATTCAGCACGTGCTCCCCGCCCCCCAACGGATTCCATTCCACAAAGCTAACGTTCTTATGGGGACACAGAAGTGGGTTTGTCCTGTATGGCAACAGTGCCATGCAATCCCCCTTAGACCCCGAAGTCCTTCCCTCAAAGTCCTTGGCTGTCCTTCCCTCAAAGTCCTTGGCTGTCCTTCCCTCAAAGTCCTTGGCTGGCTCCCAGCGAGCTTGTTTTCCTCACTTTTTGTCCACGTTCACACACCCTCAGACCTTAGTAGCCCTCGGCAGTTGACTGAGTCCAGACCACACTTTCCCCTCGGCATCATAAGACAAATAAACAAGGGAACAAACAACCAATCCCCTTGACAGTGAGTCAGCACTGACTCACCGCAACCGATAGGACAGAGAATGTAGACTGGAGCAAGGCAGATAGATCTGAGCTCAAATCAGAACCCTTTATTTACCTGTCTGACCTTGGGCAGATCAGTATCATTCCTAAGGCTCTGTTCTATTATCTGTAAAATGGAGTTTAAAATATCACTTATCTGGGTTGTGGTGAAGATGAATAAAATTAATTATATACAGAACATAGAAAGTGTTCTTCTTATAAGAGTTTATTATTATGGAAGTCTTGCAGAAGACTCCATGGTCACCAGGGACCCCAGCAGAGAACTCAGGAACTGCACAAGGCCCAGAGGACGGGGGGTTTATACAAGACATCTGCAACTTCATCCTTATTTCTATAACTTCCCAAGAGTGGCTGCGTACTATAGCTTTTATCTTTGGTCCACTTTCATCCTTCTAGCTCTTTGCTTGGAATTTCCCTTTGTGGTGTCCATATTAACTACACTTTAATATCCTCACCCAATCTATAACTATGGTGGCAGGAAAAGTCTTGATCATCATGTGGTTCTTGGTGGTTTAATAAAGGATCTAAATAAATGAAATTCCAAGAAACTAATCTGCAAGGATGACTGTTGGTGGTGGCTCTTAATCTTTTCTGGGTCAGGGACCCCTGTGAGAACCTGAGGAAAAGTTGGTAGGGACTATTGCCCTAAAAAACACAGGAAGGAGATTCCAAACGTTTGTGTTAAAAAAGGGGATCAAAAGATTTAAATAAAATATATAAGCTTGATTTCTCAACATAAGTTCCACCAAGTTCAAGGCATTTTTGTAAGCGACGGTAATAGCCATTTAGCCCTAAAGGGCCGAAGGTCCTGGGAATCTAACTGGAAACTGGTTCTTGTGTTTGTGTTTTATGGTTTCCTTTAGCATGGATCCTGGAGACCCGGGAACATGAGGTGAGTAAATGCAAGCATTTCTGTATTGGTAACTGAAGAAGCAAAGATAAATCAGAAGGATCCAAATTAGGACTAGATGCTGAATGCTTAATGATTTCTCCGGGACGATCTTACAAAAGTGTGTGTGCGACACCAAGGCACAGAGACGCTTCCGGATGCAGAGGTCCCCACCCAGGCCTCTCAGAAAGCTGAAGCGGTAAATCCATGGCGACAGTACCTGGTTTCATAATGGGTTTGGGTTGGTATGTCGGGGAGGCTGGGGAGAATGGGGAGCTAATAACAACAATGAGCACAAGGAAGAAGGAAATATTCTAAAAAGTGATTGTGGTGATGATTGTACAACTCTTCTTAATATGATTGAACTAATGAATCGTATGATAGATAAACTATAAGTCAATCCAAGGGTTAATTTTTTAAAAAGAAAGCCGACGAGTCTTCTGCGAATGGAGCAACTCCAGCTGCATGAACACCTGAGGAGCTCAAGTGACACTTCCCATTCTGTGTGTGTAGGATCGTTCTTTTCATGCCTACATCCGATAAGACTGTAATGTAGCTCCTTATGGAATAATCCACTTTGCTGTAGATTTGACATCTGGTAGCATAAGTTGTGTATGTTGAATTTTAGATATTGCATTTCTCTGGAAGATCACAGGTACTCAATAAGCAGAACTAAGACCTTGACTACTTTTGGTCGAAGGATGCCCCAGGTCCTCGAAATAATCACTTCCTGCCTGCTGTATCAATGTCTGGTATCACCTCCTCGTTCTGAACTACTGGTGTGTGGTGTTTCTGTTGAAATTGATTGCTTAGTTTCTTTCACTAGGAGAAAAAAACCCAACTCATAAAACAAGCTTTAAACATTCATTATTTGATCCTTGACCTTTTCAGTAATAATTTTTTGTTTCAAAAAATATTTTGAAATACTGTGCTGTACTTTATAAAAATAAAAATGTTTGTATTTTATGCCTTGAAGTGTTAAACACTGAAGATAAGAAAATTGAAGCCTTTGCTAATTAAACTTTTTTGCTAACACCTTTGGCATAAAATGAAATCTAAGGTAGTAAACATTTATAGTATTCTGATTGCAGCAAATGTTTAATTTTATATTTCACTGAGTAGGTATAGTAAACATTTTAAATAATGAGCTTGTGTGTAAATGTTGTTACTGTTTCTATGTAAGCAATTAGTATTAGAATGTAGTTTATAAGTGCTTTCTTTAATTCATTAATAATCATTTTCTGCAGGAAGGTTTTCAGAAAGCCTAATAAGGACATAGATATTTGAGCTTCCCTTCTAGAATAAACTTACCGTACACTTGCTCACCAAAGTGTTTAAAATTGTAAATTAGTTCTTTTAATAACCTATTTAATTATGTACATCTGTATGACTGGAGTAAACAGATATTATTACTATGGGAGAATGTATTCGGTGTGAAAGGTTGTATATATTTAACAGAAGAATTACTACTGAATAAAAAGAATTTTACCACTACTAAAAAAAAGTGAGCATGAGCAATACCATTACTTGGTAGAGAAAGAATCTCTAATGAGGCTTTCCCAGGTGTTTATCTGCTAAGTTTTTGCTAACTTTCGCAAATACTCTCAAAACCAGTACATTAGTATTCTTTGACCCTCCAGCACATCAACAAGCAAAATGCCCTAAGCAACTAAACACCTGGTGCCCTGACCTTCATTCCTGACCATTTTGTTTCTGCTTTGATTGGACGACTTACTCGTATTGGGAGCCGTGGCTTTGTCTCCAGGATTATACTAGAAAAGCCACACGTGTGACTGCTCCGAAGAACAGTGACGCAAGAGAAAGCAGAAAGTACCCTGCAATATCATTCCTGCCGCAAGGAAGTAAAATGGTGCCGAAACAATTTAACAGCAGAGGCAGCAGGGCATCCACAAGGGCGTCCGAGGAGGAGGTGCCGCCAGGGTATCATTATTGATGCCAGGTGCATCGTGTGGGAAGCAGAGAATAGCAGAAAGCGGTTTACTTGTGTTTTATTGGTTGATTGAGCAAAGCATTTGGCTGTGTGGATCATGACAAACGATGGACATCCTTGAGCAGAATGGGAATTCCAGACACTTCCTTGTGCTGATGGAGTTACCCGACAGAACAAGGGGATGTTGCATGGTTTGAAATCAGGAAAGGTGTGTGTCAGGGTTGTATCCTCTCACCATATGTGTGTATTCAATCTGTGTGCTAATCTGAGCAGCTTTACTAGATGAAGAACAACATGGCATAGGAGGAAGATTTATTAGCAACCCGCAAGGGGCTATCTACTCCAATGGAGTTACAGTCTTGGAATCTCACAGGGGCAGTTCTTTTTTTAAAAAATCATTTTATTGGAGTCTCTTATGCCTGGTAAAGCGGAGGGGCAGCCAACCTGAGGACCATCGTCCGCAAGGTGGAGTCACACGGTGGCTGTGACAGGAAACTGAAACGTTTGTGAGAACGCCTCTGGACGGGGTGGTGTTGCCTCTGGTGTACGTAGGGTTGCTGGGAGCCAGCACCGACGGACAGCACCGACATTGGAGGTGGAGTTGGTGAGGCAGAGCAGTGGAGGAAAGGGCACAAGGGTGACTTGTCGATATTTCTTGCCCTCCCTCCGTCTTTTCTGAATATCCCACAGGCACAGGGAGACGGTGTTAGGCCTTTCATTGTACACCTCAAAATATGTTTGGGAATCCTTGCCTGTAGCCCTGTAAGTCGGAGTCCCCGGGGTGGACACATTTGGGGGCATTGTCCCATGAACTTTTTGTAAAGTCTCGATGATTTGACCGTGGCTTCCACCCACACTTCACCACAAACGGGATGTTTGCTCTCGTTTTACTTTCCAGTCTTTGCACTGCTCTGAGGGCGCTTTCCCAACTGACGTCTACCCCTTCCTCATGCTTTAACCCAGCGCCTGGTCACAGAGATAGTGACAAGGAAGTGCGTGGGTTAAATTTGGTGCAGCAACATGAAAAATCCATGCCTAGTTGGTCGTCTTCCCACCTCCAACATAATACCCATTTCCCATAGCTTTCTGGAGGCTCTTCCTATAGCCACACATGCACTTTATATTTACCTATCATTTCAAGGCTCTAGTAAGGCAAAGATGAATGGTTCAGGGTCATTCAGCAGTGCTGCGGAAGAAAGGCTTGGTGAACTGCTTCAGTAAAGATTTCCACCAAGAAAATTCTATGGAGCTGTTTTACTCTGTAACACAGGAGGAGGTCAGGAAGTCAGAATGGCTGGATGGTAACAGGTTTGGGGGTTTTATACGCGAAAATAGGATCCTATTTGGAAATAGGGTCTTTTTGGCTTTCTGAATGAGTCCATACTCAAGTGGGGTGGGTTCTAAATGGAATCACTTCTGAGTTATAAAAAGAGCAGAAAATACAGGGAGAAGAGGGAGGCGAACTAGAGAGATGCTGCCTCAAGGACAGAGGGTAGCTTCCAGAAACGGACTAGACAAGAAAGTTAAAGCTCACTAGACGCACACCCTGAATGTGGGCTGCAGACCTCCTTGGAGTGTGAGAAAATCGATCCCTGCTCTTTAAAGTGGCTCGTCTGCAGCTTTGTTTTTATTTTGATGACAGCAGCAGTAGCTAACAGACAAAGGAAACCGTGTTCCATCTCTATGAGACTGGGGTAAAGCTCATCAGACAGCTCCCCGTTTCCAGACTTTGGAAACAGCAGGTGGCGCTGTGCAGCAAACTGGCGGGGAAGAGAAGAAACCTGAACTTAAAAAAAAAAATCATTTTGTTGGGGGCTCACACAACTCTTATCACAATCCATACATCTATCCATTGTGTCAAGCACATGTATACATTTGTTGCCATCATCATTCTCAAAACATTTGCCTTCTGCTTGAGCCCTTGGTATCGGCCCCTCATTTCCCCCTACCTCCCTGTTCCCGAAATCTGAACTTTTAACTTGAGAAGTTGGGCACCTCTCCCTCCCATCTGCCAGAGCAAAGGAGGTGCGTAATAGACGGAAACTTCCACTCAGTTCAGTAGAGCTCCGGGCAGGCGCCCAGGAGGAGGGAGGGCTGGGCTTGGTTCTCAGGTGTGTTTCCCACGTGTGTCAGTATCCCCAATGTCTTCGGAATGTGGTTCGGGTGAAGTCCTGGGTGTTGGTCACAGAGGGTCACCTGTGTTTGTCTGGGAGGAGTGAGGAAATCCAGAGTTATGCTCACACACCCCTGGCTGACTCACTCTCCACAGCTCAGGGCGCTTCTGCAGCTCTGCTGTTCCTCTGTGCTCTCAGGTTGCCCCTCTGCCAGAACGATGCTTCCAGCTCTGGAGCAGCTAGGATGCCACAGTAGAGTGCAGCAAACACGTGGAAAACATCTTAAACTTATTTCTTAAACATCAGGAACTCCGAGGTTCCGGAAAGCATCAATGGGAGCACACTGATGGTGGTGGCTGGAATGTAGTGGGTGGGTCTCCTCCGACCCCGTAGTAAATCAGTGTGTGATGCTTTCACTGGGCTTTGCCCCAAACCATGATAGGATTCTGGGGAATGAAAGCCAAACTCTGGTTTGACAACCTCAGCTAGTTTTAAAAAGTCTGCAGCTTCCAAGGCCAGTGTGTGTGTACATTTTTCTGGTGCCAACTTGTATGTCCTGACCCTTGGTTTTCTCCGGACTCACTGGCATTCTGATTTATGTTGTTTGACTCAATTGACGTGTTGTTGTAAACAGCCTTCAATCCTTTGTGAATCAGGACAGGGTACAAATAAATAGAAAAATATGTCACTAAAAGGTCAGAGGTTTTGATATTGGCTAGACCTCGGGCTGAGGTAAGGAAATGACCACATGCTTCATGACCATAACACCCCTAACCTCTGAAACACTGAGCAGGGAGAGGACCTTCTAATGGAAACAGGGGGTGGATCTGCCCAGCCTGGGCTCTTGACCCCTCGCTCCCTTGGCATCTCTCTAGGGTGGCTGTTGCCAGCAAGTGTTAGGGTGGGGTGGGGCCAAGGATACTGTGCCCCTTTAAGCGGTCGGTCTGTATGTCTGACCTTTCCCTTAGTGCCTGGGGATAGAGCTTATAAAACTCTAACGTCGAAAGGCTGGAACTTTAACAACAGTAACTAGGAACCGATAGAGGCAGTAACCAGAGTCATAGTTTTTTAGGGTTATGGCCACTTGTCTGTCAGTTTGTCACAGTGGGTGGCTTGTCTGTTGCTTTGATATTGGAAACGATGTCACTGGTATTTCAAATAATCACTATGTTAATTCATCTTGCTGAACGTCTTTTTTCTTATTGTTGACCCTCAACTTTGCCAAATGTAATGTCCTTCTCCAGGAACTGATCCCTTCTGAGAACATGTATAAAGCCGTGCCATCCTTGCTTCCAAGGAGCATTCTGACTGTGCTTTTGATTCTAAAATGAAATCCTTGACATCACTTTTCTCCATTTATCATCATGAGGCTTATTATTTTTAAATCATTTTATTGGGGCTCATACAACTCTTATCACAATCCATACATACATCAATTGAGTAAAGCACCCTTATACATTTGTTGAATGCTTATTATTTAATAAGTCATTTTATTGGGGGCTCTTACAGCTCTTATAACAATCCATGCAACGATGATGCTTATTGATCCAGGTGTGAGGACTTTCTTTTCTTTCTTTCCAGGGAGGTGCCACTCATGCTGCAGGCTGTGGTCTTTGATCTTCATCAGCCAGTTGGTCAAGCCCTCTGCACGTTCAGCAGCACGGTTGTTGTATGTTAGTACTGGCTGTTAATCAGTCTTCCTCCAATCTTTATGCCATTTTTCTTCATATAGCCCATCACCTTGGGTTACATGCTCAGCGCACAGATTGAATAAGCAGGACGAAAGGATATAACCCCAATGCCCACCTTTCTTGATTTTAAATTGTCCAGTATTCCCTTGTTCTGTTCGATTGACTGCATCTTGTTCTAAGTAAGAGGTAACACGGGTTCTGCACAGTGAAGTGTTCTGGAATTCCCACTCTGGGAAGTGTTGTCCACAGTTTGCCACTGTAACCTAAGTTACTGCACTTAGCCTACCTCGAGCTTTGTGTTCTCTGTGCCCCACCTCACTCTTCCTGGAAATTTTTTATAACTTTGTCTATTACTCAGAGGCACACATGCTAAATAACACTGAGAACCCTCTCTCTCTGCCTCACCGACTGTTAGCATCCAAAAAGTGAATTCTCACTCTCTGGCTGGTCAACTGAGAGGTCCTGAGCTTGTCCTTAAGATTTAAGGCTGATTGGCTTGTTAATTATTAGAGTAAACCAGCCTCTGACAACCACAGGATCATGCAATTGTATGGTGATAATATATAAAGATTATAGTAAAGTCAAAAAGATAGGAGGAAAGGAGAGAGTTAAATCGAGGAGTCAGACACATTTCATAGTAGCATGCTCACCTTGGACACAGCCATGATCTCAGCAGCCAGAGAGAGAACATATTTCTAACCAAGGCTTATATACACTTAGGGGGCATGCAAGCCCCCCTGATCACAGGTAACCGCAAACGTAACAGGAAGGGGCAGTACAATAGGCATACACATGACAGAAAGGGGATGAGCTAGGGGTGTATATGAATAGGAAAGGGAGGGACTAGGGGTACACATGTGACCAGTTAGATTCAAGATGGCAGACTAACCTTGATCCTCCTTGAGTTGGCTTGACCTTTTCTCTGGGTTCTCCTTCAAGGAAACTATCCACTATCCTTATCAGCAGGGAGTGGGCCCCACCTCTGGTGGGACAGACAAGTGTCTGATTGCTTTGGAAGCCTGATGCCCTCAGGGAGATCACCTCTAAGCAGCTGCCCTTCCATGTGCCACACTCGTTTCCCTTGTGCTGCCTCTGAGGTTTGCCATATATTTGGGGAACAACTTGGGGAAAACTTTTCTGTATCCCACAATTAATGGTCAACAATGGTTTCTTGGGATTATCTTGAAAGCTGAGTTAATGTAAAACATGTGGGAAAGTACTTGATATCGCCCCCATCCCCGTGCATTCCAAGCTAAAAGTATATGTTTTATGTATTCCGAATACAAGTGAGACTCCCATCAAAACAGCCTGTGTTGCGCTCAGTCTTCCCACTGGAATCACATCGAATAACCTTCTCTCGGAGCTGATGTACTAGCTCTGCTGCTCCAGGGTCTGAAGCCTTAGTAGAGGTAACATAATGACGTGCACAGTCGAATGTATTCGCACAGTCAGGTGAACATCTTTCTGTACTGTCTGCTTTCAGTCAGGACCCATCTGTCATCAGCAATGATAGCTCTCAGTGCAAGCCCTCTTCTGAATCTGTTAGATCTCTCAGGGGAGAGAGACACCTCGGCCCTTGGCTCTGTGCAAGAAAGAATCCGACCCAAAGCCTGGTTTGTGATCCAAGTGAGTGTATACAGAATAGTAGTAGCTTCAGGTTCTAAAGTAAATGGAGCACAAGCCAGATAGAGTCTACAGCAAAGTTGGGGGGCTGCGTTCAGGCTGCTCCAGACCACAGCCAGGCTGCTACCCGCTGGGAGAGAGAGCCCAGAGCAAAATCTCTGACTTTTCAGAGCCCGGTTGGGAGGCGTGGTCGACAATACTGGTCGATCCCATTGGCTGAATCAAATTCGCCTGGCTTAGATGGGCCAATCCAGGTGTAACGCTCACCTAGGTGTACCACCCCGTCCTGGCCAAACTGGAACCTCTGCGCATGCATAATGGACGTGCCCGGCCCTATGCTGGCGACCTCACACAGTCAGCCTGACTTTCTGGCTGTTCCGTATCCGCTGGAACCACTCTTGAGGTATCTTCAACGAAATCTTACTTGCAGATGGCAGTAATGACATTG
The DNA here is from genome assembly GCF_050624435.1 of Tenrec ecaudatus. Taxonomy (NCBI): domain Eukaryota; kingdom Metazoa; phylum Chordata; class Mammalia; order Afrosoricida; family Tenrecidae; genus Tenrec; species Tenrec ecaudatus. The sequence goes on from NC_134537.1 coordinate 101,158,816, forward strand.
TCCCTAGTATTGGCTCATTTTCTTTAGAATAAACATAATTATAGTTCTTTTACAGTTGGTTGGCCAAGTAGCTGTCTTCCTAAGTTCTAGGCAAAAATAAGTATGTCACCATTGTGTATCTTTGTTGAAACATTTCACTTGGTATTTCATCGATTCCTGAGGCCTTGTTTTTCACCAATTCCTTTAGTAAGGCTTGCATTTCTTTCACTAGTATCACTGGTTCTTTTTGAAAAATCATTTTATTGGGGGCTCATACAGCTCTTATCACAATCCATACATATATCCATTGTGTTAAGCACATTTGTACATTTGTTGCCATCATCATTCTCAAAACATTTTCTTTCTACTTGAACCCTAGGTATTAGCTCCTCATTTCCCCCCTCCCTGATGAACCTTTGATAATTTATAAATTATTATTATTTTGTCATGTCTTACACTGTCTGACGCCTCCCTTCACCCACTTTTCTGTTGTCCACCCCCCAGAGAGGGGGTTATATATAGATCCTTGTTATCAGTTCCCCTTTCTACCCAACCTTCCCTCCACCCTCCCAGGATTGCCACTCTCACCACTGGTCCTGAAGGGGTCATCTGTCCTGGATTTCCTGTGTTTCCAGTTCCTATTTGTTCCAGTGTACATGCTCTGGTCTAGTCAGATTTGTAAGGTGGAATTGGGATCATGATTGTGGGGGTGGGTGGAAGCATTTAAGAACTAGAGGAAAGTTGTATGTTTCATTATTGCTACATTGCACCCTGTCTGGCTTATCTCCTCCCCGCAACCCTTCTGTAAGGGGATGTCCAGTTGCATACAGATAGGCTTTGGGTCCCCAGTCTGCACTCCCCTGCATTCACAATGATATTTTTTTGTTTGTTTTTTGATGCCTGATACCCGATCCCATTGACATCTCATCACACAGGCTGGTGTGCTTCTTCTATGTAGGCTTTGTTGCTTCTGAGCTTGGTGGCTGCTTGTATATCTTCAAGCCTTTAAGACCCCAGATGCTATATCTTTTGATAGCCGGGCACTATAAGCTTTCTTCACCACTTTAGCTTATGTACCTGCTTTGTTTTCAGCGATCCTGTCAGGAAGGTGAACATCATGGAATGCTAGTTTAATAGAACAAAGTGTTCTTGCATTGAGGGAGTACTTGAGTGGAGGTTCAATCTCCATCTGCTACCTTAATACTAAACCTATAAATATATTCACATATATATATTTCCCCATCATTATATATAAATATATTTACATAAGTGCATGCCTGTATTTAGACCTCTATAAATGCCTTTGTCTCCTAATTCTTCTCTCTATTTCCTTTTGCTTTCCTCCTATCCCACTATCATGCTCAACCTTCATTTGGGTTTCAGGAATTCCTCTCGGTTACATTGTCCTTGTTCAAGCCCTACCAGGCTTCTTATACCCTCCACACCACTGATTTTGGATCACTTGTGGTTCCTTTGTCCCTAGTTTGTTAACATCCACTTCCTTTCCCGCACCTCCACCTCTCCCATGTCCCCCCCCAGAACCATTGGTCTGTGTTTTCTCCTCCAGATTGTTTATCCCACCTATCTTATCTAGATAGACCTGCAGAGATAATAATATGCACAAAAAAAACAAGACAGAGCAAAACAAAGCAACAAAACAACCAAAAACCAATGACAAAACAAAACAAAAAGCCTGTAAATAGTTCAAGGTCTGTTTGTTGACCTTTAGGGGTGTTTTCCAGTCGAGTCTTCATTTGCTCCGGTGTGCTCTGATCAGACAAGCCCCTCTCCCTTAGCTGTAGCTTCAGTGCTGTCCTCTGAAGTGAATTCTTCTGTGGGGAGGGCTGGCTGTCCATGTAGTTGCGATTGGGGTTGACCCCTCAGACCTCTCCACTGGTTCCCTCCTCCATGCCGGCATGTTGCATTCACATCTTGGAGCACTGGGTTGAAGTCTGGTCCCTCTTTCCCTGTGGAGATATAAACAATACCCTTCTCTTGGGTGGGTTAGCACCCTGTTTCCCCACTACCCGTGTCTTTCCCGTCCCCCACCCCCATTCCTTTTCAGTTGGCTACCAGATGTATCTGTGGATTGGGTCTGGCCCCTGCCGTACTACCTGGACCTCACTCCTGGAGTGTGTGTCAACAGTTGCTTTTCCCCTATGCCTCTTTTGCATTTTTAAAAGCTTACCTCAGCACACTCGTTGTGCTTGTCCTTTTGTGCTTAGCTTATTTCACTTAGCATAATTTCCTCCAGTTCATCCCATGCAGTGATGTATCACTGGTTCTTGATCAGAGGCTGCATCCTAAAATGATTGCACATTGGCCAAGCCTTTGGTCGTGACTATGTATTCTTTCCATCTTCTTTTAATGTTCTGTGTCTTTCAGTTTTTTGCTCATAGGAGCCTTCAATGTTTCAATTCAAGGCTTGAATGGTCTCTTCAGTTGTTTCAACTTGGGACTGCCAAGTGTGTTCTTCCTTTTGGCTTCCTAGCTATGTCTTTGCAGCTTTCATTATAACACTTTCCTTTGTATGCTTTTTGTTGTTGTTGACTGAAATCAGATGCTTAATATTTTAAAATATTAAGTTGCTCCTTTGTATTCTTTTTTTTAAAAACAATTTATTAGGGGCTCATACAATTCTTACCACAGTTCATACATATACATACATCAATTGTATAAAGCACATCTGTACATTCTTTGCCCTAATCATTTTCTTTTTATTCCCTCTCTTTTCTTTTTTTACATTTTATTAGGGACTCATACAACTCTTACCACAATCCATACATATACATACATCAATTGTATAAAGCACATCCATACATTCCCTGCCCCAATCATTCTCAAGGCATTTGCTCTCCACTTAAGCCCCTTGCATCAGGTCCTCTTTTTTTTTTCCCCTCCCTCCCCGCTCCCTCCTCCCTCATGTGCCCTTGGTAATTTATACATCGTTGTTTTGTCATATCTTGCCCTATCCGGAGTCTCCCTTCCCCCCTTCTCTGCTGTCCCTCTCCCAGGGAAGAGGTCACATGTGGATCCTTGTAATCAGTTCCCCCTTTCCAACCCACTCACCCTCCACTCTCCCAGCATCGCCCCTCACACCCCTGGTCCTGAAGGCACCATCCACCCTGGACTCCCTGTACCTCCAACCCTCATATGTACCAGTGTACAACCTCTGCCCTATCCAGCCCTGCAAGGTAGAATTCGGATCATGGTAGTTGGGGGGAGGAAGCATCCAGGATCTGGGGGAAAGCTGTGTTCTTCATCGGTACTACCTTGCACCCTAATTAACCCATCTCCTCTCCTAAACCCCTCTATGAGGGGATCTCCAGTGGCCGACACTTGGGCCTTGGGTCTCCACTCTGCACTTCCCCCTTCATTCAATATGGTATATATATATATATATATATATATGTATATATACACACACACACACATACCTACACACACATATACATACACATACACACATATAACTATTTTTTTTTTGCATGATGCCTTATACCTGGTCCCTTTGGCACCTCGTGATCGCACTGGCCGGTGTGCTTCTTCCATGTGGGCTTTTTTGCTTCTGAGCTAGATGGCCGCTTGTTTACCTTCAAGCCTTTAAGACCCCAGACACTATCTCTTTTGATAGCCGGGCACCATCAGCTTTCTTCACCACATTTGCTTATGCACCCATTTATCTTCAGTGATCCTATCATGGAGGTGTGCCGCCAATAATATGATTTTTTGTTCTTTGATGCCTGATAACTGATCCCTTCGGGACCACTCGATCACACAGGCTGGTGTGTTCTTCCAGCTCCTTTGTATTCTTGAGCTGCCCTTTGAAATTTTCTGTTTGACTCATTTCTTCCTTAACCGATCTACTTCCAATAGCACATTAGAGAGTCTCTTCTGATATTCATTCTTGTCTATTCGTCTCTGAATTAGGTAGACTCAAGGTCACTTTCGTTAGCTTCAAGTTGAACCTGCATACGAGCTCCTGGCCTTGCTCTGGTTGATGATATTGATTTTTATTTTCTCCAAAGATGTACTAGACTTGACTCCTGAGTGCTGCATCTGGTGAGGTTCATGTTTATGACAATTGTCATTTATGTTGTTGAAAAAGCTATTTTCAATTAATAAGTTGTTCATCTTGCAAATTTCTATCATGCAATCTCTAGTGTTGTTTCTTGTAAAGATGATAACCAACAAAATCTTATTGGGCAGGTTTATTCTGTTACATGGGGTCGCTATGTGTCAAAATCAGTTCCATCACATCACAGAAGAACAACGATCTTTATGGAAACCGATCACCAGACCTTGGTTCACAGTTCTGCTGGGTGGGTTTGAATGGTCAATTTAGTAATCATACACAGACCATTTGGACCACTTAGGGACCTTTAAAAATGAACAGACAAAAACTAGGAGATAAGCAAAAAATTAACATGAAATTCAGTTATCCAAATCATAGTTTACAATTTTTGTTTCATCTTCCATTAGCTGGCTCCCTCTCCTCTAGTTTCTAGTCTGTCTCGAGATGGTGATAACATTGTAGGGTGCAGCCATACACCTCTTCCTGGTGGAACCTAAGAAAAGAGGCCTAGATGGAAACAGGCTCTGACCTTGTCTCTCAGCATTCCCAAGGCCGTCTTCTAGGCTCTAGTTTCCGAGGATCTGCCTCTTTTCCTGATGATAAACTGATTGCCACTGGAATGAGCCCCTCACTCCATCCTTCCAGGGATGCCCACCCATATTGGAATAGTGCAGCCCATGGTCAATGCAACATTTATCGGTAAGTGCAAGTGGGTATGAATATGCAGTACAATATTTCCTCCAGATGCCCATTCACATACATGTTCTTTTTTTCACTGCCTAGTAAGCAGTCAGTAAACAAGAATAGTATCATTGGGATTAATTCTTCCACAACTCTAGCTCAGCTTTATGTAAACCAAGACACTACATTGCACCTCTTATCTTTTACTTTGGCTCTATGGTCAGACGAGGTAAATATTTATATTTCCAGTGCAGACATCTCCTTTGACCTCAATACCGGTATATCCAAGAGTCTGTTTAGCATCTCCGCTCGGACAGCTCAAAGATACTCAAAGCTCAACATGCTCAAAATGTCACTTAATCCTCACTGGCCACCCACTGACGTGAACCAGAAATCTGGAGCCATTAATCACACCAGGACATAACCTCCCTGAGGGCAAGCACCTGGCCTATCACATCTTCTGCTGTGTGCCCACAAGTTAGAACAGCGTCTGCCATAGAGTGGGTCCTTGATTACGTTGTGTGGATTTACCTCTTAAAAACCTCTGCCCTGTATTCATTTCTTCCCTTTCCATGTTGGCACTCAGTCGGGGCTGCCATAACATCAGTGGCACCACTGCGATAGCCCCTAACTAGTCGCCCCTCCTTCATGCTTGACCCCATTGCTATTTGTCTTCTACATTTCAGCCAGTGAGCTTGTCAAAAAGCTGGTAATAGACAGGTTTTCTCGCCATGGCCTCCAAGGCTTTGCAGGGTCTGTATCGTACCATCCTTCCAACCACATCTCATACCAGGATCCTCCTCGTTCTTTAGGTTTAGCCAGGTTAAGAATGTTTTTACAATTCTTCCCATCCCTCACTCCTGGAACTTTGCCTGGGCCATTCTTCCCAGAATCATCGCTCTTGAGAAGCTTCCCTGTCCTTCCTGAGGCCTCCCTATCTTGGGTTCTCACAGCACCACTAAAAACAGCTAATTAGTGGACTGTGACATTATGTTAGAGCAGTAGTTCTCAACCTGTGGGTCGCAACCCCTTTGGGGGTCAAAGGACCCTTTCACAGGGGTCACCCGATTCATAATAGTAGCAAAATGACAGTGACGAAGTAGCACCGAAAATAATGTTATGGTTGGGGATCACCACACATGAGGAACTGTATTCAAGGGTTGCGGCCTGAGGAAGGTTGAGAACCACTGCCCTAGGCTAACACAGGATCGAGCTGGTGACACATACAGGAGAGCCTGCTTTAGAGAGTTGTGACAAGCACTTTTTCCCCCAAATAAAACAAAACAAAAACCAGTAGTGAATTATATATGGTAAGGGTATCATTTGATAAAATGCTGGTTGAAGTTACAAATATGTACAATCTCTATATTTGAATGTGTGTGTATGTACACATACATGTTGGGCTACGAGCCGCAAGATCAGCAGTTTGAAACCAGCCACTGTGAGGGAGAGAGGTGTAGTTTGTCTACCTTGTGACTAGTTCTCATCTTGGTAGCTCAGGGACAGTTCTGCCTGTCCTATAGGGTCGAACCAATGATCTTGCGGTTAGCAGTTGAGTCCCATCTACTGTGCCACCGGGGATCCTTAGTCAACCCCCTGCGAGCTCCACATTAGAAATCACCTATATGTCCATCCCCTCTACAATAAAATAAATAAACTGTGGTATATGACTACCAAGAAATATTATAAAACAATAAAGATGTAGACACACAGCATGGATGGATCTCATGCATGAAATAATGACAGGCCAAAGTAGCATCGAATGTAGATGCCACGTCTGTAATGTTGAAACATTATAGCACTAATCCTTGGCGACAGGATCGTGTTTCCTTTGGAGAAGATTGAAACACAATGATCTGCAAAGACTTAATGGGGATTTCTGAGATTTGCTGATACTGTTCTGTTTTTTGAACCAGGAAGGGAAAATTCAGCAAACTGAGCATTTTCTGACATAATTAAGAGTGATTAGAAAAATGAGCTTTTTTTCCCCCCTCACTCACATGGGCTTAGGCAGTGGCTTTTCTTAGCAGTGTTGGCTCCTGGACATGTACACATCTTTTTAGTCTAACAGGTCACCATTGGAAATACCGGGGATGTAAACAAGCATGCTTGCTAATTCTAGTTGCTGGGGAGAGCGTCGGGAAAACTTGCCTTAGAGGTTCCAATTGTGCCCCAGAGCAGGTTGCCTTGGAAGTTGTTCCCCTAACTATTCCATAAGACCCCAGTGTCGCTAACATTCCTTGCTGAAGGCTTCCGCCCTCTCAGAGTTGTCGGCAGTTGAGGATGGTGCTGGTAAGAGCTCTCATTCTAAGATGAATGATTCTGTCTTAGGAAATAGGGGAAGTAAGAAAAGCATGGCTGCCAGAGTTCCAGTTCATTCATGGATTGGTTTATTCTGAACAAAGTGTGGGAGCTGTAGACATGTGTCTTAGTCTTGCTAGAATACCTTTAAAAAAAGGTGAATAGAATTTGTGGCTTCTGAGTGTATCTGTTGAGCCAGTTAAATTCAAGGCAGAAAATGATGAGGGCAATGAATGTACAGGGTGCTTTACACAATTGATGTGTGTATGGATTGTGATAAGAGTTGTATAAGCCCCTAATAAAACATTCAAAAAACTTCATGGCAGAAAGGTCAGCATGAAAGGTTATGACTACTGTTTTTCAATATTCCCAAAATAATTTTTTTTAAGTTTTATTGTGAATATGGTGAAAGTTTGCAGACAAGACCACTAGTTAATTTTGCATTCGACACGTCATAAGTATTTTGTATGAATTCAACAATTCATCCCTTGTAATCCCCTCAAGGCACCATCACTTATTCCACTTCCTCCCTGTTTCCCGTGTCCCCTTTTCCTTCTTTCGTAACTCCCTGACCTTTGTCTTTGGTCATTTCATCTGAACTGGTGGATTATTCTGGCAAGGGGGAGAGGTCAGTTCCTGACCTGAAGAGTGGGTCTCCCATCAGCCTCTGTCTGATCAGTAAGCCTGGTACCTCTCTTTTATGGTTTTGAGTTTTGTTCCACATTCCCAAGGGGAACTCTTGATGGATTTTTTTTCAAAGGACACAGGGGGATCACGAGAGATTATTATGAAGAAGTTTTAAGAAATAAAAACTGCACTGCTAAGAAAAAGTCCAGGAATGTTGCGCCACAGAATGTTTTTCCATCCCAACAACACACCTGTTCCTTTTTTTTGAGGGGATTAAGGGTGATCCTGGGAGGATTTCTTTGAGAAGCATGACTGCATCTACCCTACAGTCTTGATCTTGCCATCCAGCTGGGTATAAAATGAGCCCTATCAGAAGCAAGAACAGAGACCTCGCGGTCATCAAGAAAGAAGAGCCAGATTTCTTTTTATTTAAATGAATGTAATGTGAGTTCTTTGAGGATGTTACAACTGCCATTTTGATGTGGTGTGAATTGAAGAGCACCCAGTTCTTTGGGGAATGGTTGGAGAGATGAACATATCCCTCTAGAAGTGGAGAGATGTAGATGGAGGATATGTCAAGAAACAGACATCCCATGGTGTAGCGATGTGCTTGATATGGCTCTTCTAGCCATAGCCTTTGTAACTCCCGCCAAATGACTGGGTGACACCATGCAGATTGGGTATAGTTCCTCTTTCCTGATGGGGTCTGGTTCAGACAAGTTGGGGGAAGGGAGGTGCTGATAGGATTATATGATCCCTTGTGAATGATTGTTAACAGGGTTAATTGTGATTGTTAAAACCTGTAATCCCATCGTGGGGTATGGTCAGTTTTGCCAACCTGCTGGGTACAAACTGAGCCATCTCAAAAGCAAGAGCCAGGGTATTTCACTGCCTTGAAGAAAGAAGAGCCAGGAGTGGAGCAGTTCCTTTGGACCTTGAGAGACTGAACCTCTTCCGCCCAGGGTACAGAAGGGCAGGGAAGCCGTGGCAGCAGAGCGGGCAGCACCATGAGTTAGAGACAGTTTGGCTGGCTTTCTGACCCACGGGGTGAGAAAGCTGAGTGCTGGAGGGCAAGAGGCTCACTTGTGGAGTGGGTTGCCTCCAGGCACTTAAAAGGAGCTCGAGCCAAGTGCCATCAGGCTGAGGCTTATGGTGGAGTGGAGTTCCCCTTGAGGACTTATTGGCACTGCTAAAAGAGCTTGTAACTTTGCTGAGCAGGGCAGAAGCCAAGGGAAAACACGGCTTAGAGGTCAAATATCAGAGGGAGGTGTATCTGTGGCCAAGGGTGGCCTGAACAAAGAACTGTATCCTGAGCATTTCTTATCCTGAATTATAACTTGTTAACTTCACTAATAAGCCCCATAATCATGAGTATGCTTTGCAAGTTCTGTGTGGTCATCACAATGGATTATTGAGCCCAGCAGAGCAGCAGAGAATGGTGTGGGAGGGACAGTAGGTGTTAGAATTCATGTGTGGGGGTGGGGGGAGGGGGGAGGACAAAAGGTTGGAGGATAGATTTAAGTTTGTCTGACCTCTGCCTCATAGGAGTCTCAGTCTCAGACTCACCCCCATCCCCACCCCCAATCATTCTTACAGCTTCACATTTTGATGTTTTAAATAAAGGTTTCTGAGTGGGATGAGACCAAGACCTTGCGGGGAAGCTTCCAAGGAAACAGTTCAAGGAGAAAAAACAGTCAGACTTCTGCTTTCTTCCTACGTGCCTCACTTGCTAGTGAGCCTGTATTAAAACCTGTTTCTCCCTTTTTCTGTGCAACTGAAGTCCCGTGGCCTCTGGGCTTTATAGACTCGGTGTCTCCTTTTCTTTTTCACTCCACTCCAATCTCCCTCGACTACCCTCATCCCTTTTATCTCATCCCCTTTGGTTCCCGTAATTCCCATTATCCCTAATTAAAACTATTAACTAATGCTCATGTTTTGTCTTTCATATCTCATCCCTTGTCTCTAAAACCTTACAATTGGGAGAGCTGGAAATGGTAAGAGAAGGGCAGGAGCAGCGACTAAGTCAAGCACAGGGAAGCAAGTAGGGAAGGAAGCGGTTCTGAACAGGAGGCACGCAGGGAGGGCTTTGTGCAGAGTGGAAAAATCAAGGGCCAGCATTGTCAACAACATTGTCATCGAAAACCCAGGGGCCTCCTCTGAAGGGACTTGGCAACTTAGAAAGGTAATACTTTTTTTTTAGTTTAATTATCTCTTATTCTTTCTAAAAAAAAGTTTTATGGATTTAAAATTCATGTGTCATACACTTCCATAGTTACCCCACTTGTATATGCACCATCACAATCAGGTCTAGTACTCCCTCCCCCCTCCTGGATTTACTATTTCCTCTCCAATTCCTCTCCCCCTCCCCACTACCCGTCCTGATAAACCATTGCATCAGAAATTGTCTCTATGCACCCACTCCTCCTGGGCTTCATAAACTGGGAAACAATAAAAAACAAAATGAAACAGCAAATAATAATAATGTAAACATAAATATAAAGAGGAAGAAAGAAAAGACCACCAACAATATTTTCAAAGGGAGAGAAAAATGTCTGTGGTGGAACAAGTGAGAGATATTTGAGCCGAGAGCAAATTCAGGTTGGGTTAAGAGGGAGGTCAACTGAGTATCATACTATACAGTGGTTCGGTCCACCATAATCAGGATTATGGTAATCTGTCTGATGGTAAAGCTGTCTGAGTCCCTCGCCTATGGCTAGAGGGGGGCTGCCAGAGGCTTCCTCTAACCAGGCACTCTGCAGATGGGTTTTGGGCTCCCACTGTCCTCCATAGCCTTCTACAAATTGGGTGTTCTCATTTGAGCTCTGATGCTTTCCCCTTCATCATATTTGAATTTTGTCGTCTTTGGATCACACGGGCTGCTGTGCTTCTTCCATGTGGACTTCCTTGACGCCTCACTTAGATGGCTGCTTGTTTTAATACAAGGAGAGATAAAACCTTCTCTGTAGTCATTCCTCTCTCACTCTCCCATTGAATGGATTCTGACTTTTAGCAATGCTGGTGGTACAGTGGATTCAGGATTCGGCTGCTGAAGACAAGCGCTATAGTTCAAACCCACCAGCCAATCCTGGGGAGAAAGATGAGACTGTTTGATCCAATCAACACGAGCTGTCTCAGAAAGTATTACACAAGCATTTGTTGTACAAAAATGGTCAGCCCTTTACCTGAATCATCTAGACCTGGCCCTTCCCCTGTCTCACTGACTCCACAAGGCAAGCGTGTTTGCCATCCCAGTCTACAACTGGACCGTAGTCTTGCCCAAGCAAGTGAGCAGGTAGCTGAGGTATCAGGGCTTGGAGAAGCCAGATTACTATTTACCAAGTGCCCAGTTTGTGAATCATTGTGTGTGGACGTTTGTCACCACACCCCCAGAGTCTGAGGCAAAGGAGAAAGACCAGCTATTGCTGGTTCCTTTTTGTTCCTCTCTTGGGATAATGCATTATCCAGTGGGTGGTCTGGAGATTCCCACCCACCTGCCAGGGGAGGCTCACAGACTGAGCTGAGGAGCCCTGGGAGCATAGTGGGTTACCTGCTGGGCTGCTCAGTGAAAGGTCAGCAATCCACCCCACCGGCTGCTCCACACAGAGGGAAAGGTGAGGGTGTCTGAGCCTGTAAAAATATATCGTTTCAGAAACTCAGGTTCTACTCTAGCCTATAGGGTTGGAATGAACTCAGTGGCATGGGTAGGTCCAGGCTAAGATGGTTTACGAAGGCCTGGTGCTCTGTTTCCCAAAAGCAGCCGATGAAAGTCCTGTGGATGACAATGCTCAGATCAGCGATGGATCATGGGTCTGTTGTAGGACTGGGCAGAATTTATTGGATTCTCTTGTGCCTGGGATCACTGCGGGACCCACTGCCATACCTAGCAACAACCGCTGCCCAGAGACAAGGTTTGCCTTCTCGTTTCACAGTTGGGGGTGAGGAGGCTGTGGGAGGGGTGGTGGGCAATTGGTAGGCCATAAAAGACTCTCCCTCCTCCTCCCTCTCAGCCCCCTGCATGGCCTTCTAAGATCACTTACTGGGGAAAAGCCCACCTGAACACAAATCTGTGTTCCTTAAACCAGTGTCGGGCAACCCAGTAAACAAGGTAAACACAGACTTATTTGTGCTGTAGTGACCAAATTCACATTTTTCCATAACATCAAAGATTCTCTCTCGATCTCATAGCACCTTCCTACAGAATCAAAGCCTTTTTTCAAATACACAATCTCTGACAGGGACTGAGGAGCCCTAGTGGTATAGTAGGTGTGTTAGTCTGGGTACTTTAGAGAAACAAATCCACAGAAAGTCATGTATAAGAGAGAGTTTTATATAAAGGTTAAGTGTGCATCAAAAAACATCCCAACCCAGTGCTGCCCAAGCCTACAAGTCCAACATTAACCCAATTACCCATATGTCCAACACCAATCCACAAAGTCCTCCTCCATCTCACTAAACACACACAATGATGCTGACTGCAGGAGGAAAGCCGAGTCAATGAATGTGTAAACATCTCAGTGCTAGCAGGGGTCTCCACACGGCTGCTCCAGCACCCAGGGCTGCATCGGAGTATGTCCATGTGGCTTCTCCTCAGGGTTGTCTTGCAGGAAGTGAGCCTTGCCAGCTAAAGCAGGGAACTGTTAAGGCAGCTGCACCCTGGTCCGACCATTAGAAAGCAAGAGATCTGAGAACTCGAAAGGCAAGGCCACTGAGCCATTTATCCCTCCATCCTTCAATGAACCCCGCATGTGTTTTATCAGCCAGATTGGCACAATAAACTAACTACCTCAGTAGGGTACATTGGGTTGCTAACCCCAATGTTAGCAGTTCAAACCCACCAGCTGCTCCCGAGAGAGAGAAATGAGGCTGTGTACTCCCATGAAGATTTACAGCCTCCGAAACCCAAAGGTGCAGTTCTACTCTGTCCCCTGGGGTCGCTATGAGTTGGAATTGACTTGAAGGCAGTGAGTTTGGTTTTGGCTTTGGTAGTGACAGAGTACATAGGAAGTAAGGTAAGCATGGACTGACTTGTGCTTACTTACTAATCTGAACAACAAAGATGTGGTGAAAATCATGTGAAACTTCACTACAGTTTAGCAGGTGAGCATAAGCAAGCCAGTATTTAACATTAAAAATACCCCTCGAGCCAAACTCATTGGCTTCACTTCGAAGTTGACTCCCAGTGACCCTATAGGACATAGCAGAACTGCCCTCATAGGTTTTGGAGACTGTAACCCTTTAGGGGAGTAGAAAGTCTCATCTTTACACCTCTGCTCTCAAAGCACAGCTCAGGGTCCTGTGTGCCTAGCCTGCTGTGGGTAGAAAGGCCCAGGACGGATAATTCCTAGGCTGGGAGTCAGTGCTCTGTTTTGCTCTTGGAGAAAAACAGCTTTTCCTGTTAAACCTGCCAGGCACCTTGTCCTGTGTGCTCAGAGCTGCCTGAAACTCTTCCTCTTCCAGTCAGAGTGAGAGGCAGGGCAGCGTGGGAAGCAGGCTGTGGGAGGTGTTCACAAACACCCCCAGCATTCAGCAGCCTGCAGGGCTCAAGACAGACACTGGCAGAGAGGAGAGGGCAGGTGGGGGAGAGAGGGTCCCCAGTGGGCCATGGATGACGGCCTGTGTATTCCCCAGCCCAGACTGTGGGTCTGTAAACCTGGGAGACCACGGGCTCTTACCTGTGGGCGTGAATGAGCCAGGAGGGACAATGTGCTAAGTAGAATGCTACTCACAGTCACTCCGTTGGGTTTCCAAGACGAACTCTTTATGGGAGCAGACAGTCAGAGGACGACAGAAAAACAGGGAAGGAATTTAGAGGGCAATGAGCCAGCTCTGATCCATACGCTGTGTGTGCTCCAGGCTTCTTTGTGCTCTATTGTCCAATGACTGCTTCCACCAAGTCTGCCGTGCTTGGGCTGAATCCCGGCAGCCCAGGCCTAGGATGCCCACAAGGAGCTGGGTTTCTCTCTCTCCTGTAGTGAGACAGCCCTGCCCTCCCCCACCCTCTCACCTCTAGTCTCTCTGTGTAACAGAAACCCAAACACATGAGATCACACGGTGCTAATCATGTCTCCTTCCTCTCATGCCCCTCCTCTCTCCTGTCCTCTCATCCTTTCCATGCTTCATTTCAGACAGCCTGCCATGCCGTGTCATTCCTTGCTCTATTTCTTGTGAGAGCCACACTCAATACCAGTTGGGGAGGAGAGGAGACCAGAGCTGAAAAATCGAATCCTGCTGTCAGTTTTGACCGAAACTTTGATGTTTGCCCAGCTGGGACATAGCAGCAGCCAACGAGGAAATGGACAAGAGGAAATGGTCTTCATCTCTTACCGTTGCTGTGACAAAAAAATGACCTTAAGTTGGTTCCTTTAAGTAACAGAGAAGCTTCATTTCTCACAACTCAGGAGGCTGTGAAGGCAGGTACCAAGGAGTCGGTCCTGACTCAGAGACCCTGTGTACAAGAGAACAAAACCCCGCCCAGTCCTGTGCCATCTCCTGATGGGTCTTATGTTTGAGCCTATTGTCTGGTCACTGTGTCAGTCCGTCTTCCTGGGGCCTCTTCTTTGTCACTCTCCCTCTCCTGCACCATGCATGATGCTCTTTTCCAGGGACTGGTCATTCCTGGTAACATGGCCAAAGTCTTGCCATCCTTATCGCTAAGGAGCATTCTGGCTGTACTTCGTCTAAGGCAGTTTTTGTTGTTCTTTTGGCAGTCCATGGTATTTTTAATATTCTTCACCAGCACCATAATCCAAATGCATCGATTCTTCCTTGGTCTGCCTTATTCAATGTCTAACTTTCACACGCGTCTGAGGCGATTGAAATTACCATGACTTGGGCCAGGCACCCTTTAGTCTTCAAAGTAATGACATTCTTGCTTTTCAGCACTTCAAAGATGTTTGTGCAGCAGATTCACCCAATGCAACGCACCATTTGACCTTGTGACTGCTGCTTCCATGAGCATTGATTGTGACTACAAGCAAAACAAAAACCTTGACAACTTCATTCTTTTCTCCATTTGTCATGATTGGTCCAGTGGTGAGGATTTTTTGTTTTCTTTCCATTGAGTTGTGATCTATCCTGAAGGCCGCAATCCTTGATGTTCATCAGCAAGCGCTTCAAGTCCTCCTCACTGTCAGCCAGCAAGGTTGTGTCACCCGGTTAATGAGCCTTCCTCCAATCTGATGCTACAGTCTTCTTCATATAAACCAACTTCTCTGATTATCTGCTACATTCTTCTTCATATAAACCAACTTCTCTGATTATTTGCTCGGTTAGCAGTCTGAATTCAGGGCACAAGATGGGTAATCTTATTTTCTGGCAAGGGTCCTTTGGATATTTGGGGGTCATACTGGCAAACAATTAATTCACCCCTAAGTGTATATGGTCACTATGAGTTGGCATCGATTTGATGGCAGTGAGATTTTTTATTTTTTGAATGTGTTGCCAAAAGTGGTTATGAGATGGGATGCTAGCAGCAAGGTCGGAAGCTTGAAACTACCAGCCACTCCTTGGAAGAAAGATGAGGCTTTGAACTCGGAAACTCACAGGGGCAGTACCCTGTCCTATCGGGTCACCAAGAGTCAGAATTAACTCGATGACAGCAAGCCAATGTAATGGCTGGAACTGTTTCTCTCCGGTGAGGTGTACGATGATGATTTTGAATGCCCACAAACTGGACATTCTCTACCCCTGCTCTAGGGGTAAGGCTTTCCCTCTCTCTGTGGCTATGAGGGTAAACCCTTTTCTCAGCATTTCTCCTTTCCTTGGCAATCTTCAAATGGTAATTGCCTATCTCTGTGTCTATGTAGCTCCTCATTAAGTGATTACGTTTAGGACACACACTCAAGTGACATGACATCATTAACGCAGCCAAGGAAACCTTTCCAGACAGGATGACGTCCACAGATAGATGGCTCAGGATTCCAGCACACACTTCTGGGGAACACAATTCAATCACATACAAACGTACGCCGTGTTTAAGTTAGCGTCGGGTTAGACACCAAGGATGAGGAAGGGACAGGGCAGACTGGGTTGGAGGCAGGTAGCCCCCCGTGAACTGAGTGATAGTACCTGTGATCTGCCATGATGCTGACCGCTGGACTATGACTCTCAACTATTGCTCTCAACTTGCCTCACAGCCGACACTCAAAACCAGTTGTGTCGCTGCTCAAAGTCTTCTGAAGGCTTGGTCTAACTCGTTGCCTGATGCTCATGAGCTGCAGGATCTGAGTGCACATCTCTATAACCCAGTGTTCCCCTAAAGTAGCCTACACTCAGTGATGACTGAGTACTTGTTCCCAGGCGGCATAGTGGGTTAAGTGTCGGACTACTAACGGAAAGGTCAGAGATTCAAGCCCAGTGGTTCAGAGCCCATGGGCGCACCCATAAATATTTGTAGTCCTGGACACCCTAAAGCATAGTTTTACTGTGTCCTATCGGCTTGAGTTGGAGCTGACCCAATGGCAGGAGTTGAACCCCTACATATTCCATGAACTCTCTCGCTTCCATGCCTTTCCTTAGACTGGTCTTTTCTCTTCCCCTGAAATGCTCTTGCTCTATCGTCTCTTCTTTGCCTGGTAAGCCTTCACTCCATTTTGTCATATATGCGCACTTGTGTGCAACATTTGCCGTGCCAACCATTTTTATGTGTGCAATTGACACTAACGATAGTCGCCATGTTCTATAACCGTCACCATAGTCTGCTCCCATTTCCCCCATCATCCTTAATATAAACACAGTGCCCCTTAAGCCATTTCATTTTTCCACTCACCCTGGGAGACTATCAACTTTATGATCGTTTTCTTTTTATGCATGTATTTGCCCATTCTATGTATTTTATGTAAGTGTGATCATACAATATTTGACCTCTGTGGCTGAAGTACTCAGCCTAAAGTTTTCGATGCCCATCAGAAACGTATCAGAACTTCTTTCCTCTTTATGTCTGAACATTATTCCATTGTATGTGTACACTACATAGCTTAAATCTTTTTGTATCTCTTTTATGACCTAGCTCAATGTCATTTCCTTCATAAAAATCTGCCCCTTAGAACAATCGCTCTCTCCTCAAAACACCAAACCATTTTAGTTACATAGGACTTTTGCTTCCTTTATAGCAGTTAGCATGGAGGGCCTGGGTACTCAGCCTCATTAAGCTTGGTGCCCTTCAGCCCATGCCGGTCATTGTCGTTGCTAGGTGCTGTTCAGTAGGTTCGATTCATAGCAGCCCTGTGTGCCATAGAAGGCGACACTGCCAAGTGCTGAGCCATCTTCACCACTGTTGTGATGCTGGAGACCATCATTGTAGCCACCGTGTCAATCCATCTCCTTGACAGGCTTGCTCTTTTCCCCTGTCCCTCGACTTTACCAAAACAGATGCCCCTTTTCAGGGACTGGTCTCTCCTGACAACATGGCCACACTATGTGAGACCGAGTCTTGCCATCTTCATTTCTTTTCTTTTCTTTTTTTTTGCAGCCTGTGGTGGATCGATTTATTTATTTATTTATATTGTAATCATTTTATTGGGGGCTCATATAGCTCTTATCACAATACATGCATCCATCCATGGTGTCAAGCACATTTGTACATTTGTTGCTATCATCATTCTCAAAACATTTCCTTTCTACTTGAGCCCTTGGTATCAGCTCCTCATTTTTAGTCCCCTCCCTCCCCCAACCATCCTCATTTCTAAGGAGCATTCTAGATGCCCTTTTTTCATACCAGATTTGTTTGAATACCTAGGACGGTGTCATTTCTGAATAAATCTATGGAACTGGATTTATTCAACCATGAGGTTGAATGGCATCAATGGAACTTGAAACTCAGAAGCTCAACTCACTGTCATTGATTTGATTCTGACTCACAGTAACCCTACAGGACAGGGTAGAACTGCACCTGTGGGTTTCTGAGGCTGTACGTGTTCATTGGAGTACACCGCCTCATTTTCCTTCTGTGGATTGGCTAGTGGTTTTGAATTGCCAACCTTTGGTTAGCAGTTCAATATGTAACGCCTTATGCCACAAGGCTCATCAATGGAGCTTGAAGAGGGAAAAATAGTGCCCAAACAATAAAGTTCTGTTTGATTTTCCTGCCTCCTACACTTCTTCCGTTCTTCCTCTTTTTCTGCCGTTGAGTCAGAGGGAGAGCAGAACTGTCCCACTGAGCTTCCACGACAATAAATCTTTATGGAAACAAACTTCCTCATCTTTCTGCCTGGGAGTGGTTGGTGGGTTTGAACCACCAACCTTGCAATTAGCAACCCCACACTTAACCCACTATGTCACCAGGGCTCCTCTTCTTGACACCATTAAATATTTACAAGATGTTGAAAGGACCTTTCCTACACAGCAGTCGCCCTTGTTTGCAAACCTGAGGCATACTGTCTGCCCTCCAATGTTTATTTATTTATTAAAATTTTTTTTTACCCTCCAATGTTTTACATGATAAAGGAAACACTGCATGAGTCTATTCATGACTAGCTACAACAACCCATAAACTCCAGTAGCCATTCCTGAGTACATGTGTTCCCAGGTTTCTGCTGGGGCAGAGCTGCAGCTTCTAAGCCATAGGCGGCTCTTTCAGTCCGTACATGTGACTCGGAAGTAAAATGGACAAAATGTATAGGCTATCATTCAGATCATGGTGATTTCATTTGTTTGTAAACATATTTACAACTCTTGAATGATTTTTAAACTGTTGTGAGGGGCAAGATGGGTTCTTCTCTCTCAAAAATGTGCCCACCCCTGCGTGAGAGTATCATATAACGATGCCACTATATGTATGGCCCTCCTCTCAAAGGGGCTACAGGAAGTCAGTCCTTGGAAAAGTTTGAGTGAATCCTTGAAGAGGGTAGGACTTGGCAAGGACAGCCACAGGGACAACAGAGTTTGTAAAGGCCTAAAGGTGAGATCAACTGGGCTATAGGTTTGTTTGTTTGGGAGATAGAGGGGAGAGAGATAGGGTGGAGCTAAAATAGGAATTCCCTGAATGTTGTTAAGGCTGAGGCTGGTGCAGGTGGTGGTGAGGTAGCATTGCAGGATCCCCAGCAGGGTAGTGAAGCATTCATTGATTGGAGGAAGGAGAGCTTGGAAGTCAGCTGGGAGAATAAGAGCACTCCAAGGCTGGGATTCCAGGAATGTTGGAGAAGAAGCAAAGGTTGCAGTAGAAACATTGGATTGGGACCAGGAGAGCTGGCTTCCAGCTCTGGCCCCAAATCACCAAGATCTTGAATGAGTCACTAGGATTTTCCTGAACTGCAAAACCTAAAAGCCTTCTATGTGACCTTCCCAATCTGACAACTGACAGTTGAAATTTGAGCAAGGGCATTGGGAGAAGAGGAAAGAGGGGACTCAATCTAATGAGCATTTAGATTCTCATTAGATTGAGTTCCCTCTTTAGAACAAGAAAGTGATGAACCCAAGCCAGGAAATCAAGAGGAGGGAGTACAGGGCCCCAGGCAGGGAGAAATGGGGAACTGGCGGAGAACCTCTGGTTCAAAGATTGGTGTGGCAAGTCTATTTCAGTTCCCCCTTTCTTCCCTTTGCATCACCTTATTTGAGGAGGGCAGGGCCACATAGGACACTCCCACTCAGACCACATCTTCTGAAGGGCCGGTGGCAGCGGATGGCTTCTGACCTTCCCCTTTCGAGGATCATTCTTCTGTTTCCCCATCCACCTCGCACCACTCTGCCCCACCCTTCCTCCTGAGCACAGGGCTAGGGCAGAAGGCAAGAGAGCAGTGGCAGTTTAGAGAACTCTACATGTCGCACGCCCTGTGCTGAGAGCTACGATGTATCACTATCATTATCTTTATAATCATTCAAGGAGGCCATTGTTATCTCATTTAAAAATCATTTCATTTGGGGCTCACACAGCTCTTATCACAATCCATGCATCCATCCACTGTGTCAAGCACATTTGTACATTTGTTGCCATCATTTTCTTTCTACTTGAGTCCTTGGTATCAGCGTCTCATTTTTGTTCCCTTACTCACCAGCCCCCCTCCCTCACAAATCCTTGATAATTGATAGATTTTTTTTTCATGTCTCACACTGAGCGCTATCTGCCTTCACCCATTTTCTGTTGTTCAACACCCCTGAGGAGGGGGTTCTATGTAGATCATTATGATTGGTTCCCCTTTTCTCCCCCTACGTTCCTCTTCCCCTCCTGGTATTGCTACTCTGATTATTGGTCTTGAAGGATTTATCTGTCCTGGATTCCCTGTTTTTCCAGCTCTTCTCTGTACCAGTGTACATGCTCTGGTCTAGCAGGATATTTAAGGTAGAATTGGGGTCATGATGGTCAAGCGGGGAGTGGGGGGGAGCATTAAAGAACTAAAGGAAAGTTGCATGTTTCATCGGTGCTATTCCACACCCTGACTGACTCATCTCCTCCCTGAGACCTTTCTGTAAGGGATGTCCAATTGTCTATAGATGGGCTTAGGGTCTCTAGATAAGATAGGCGGGATAAACAATCTGGAGGAACAAACAACAGGACCATGGATCCAGGGACACATGGGAAAAGTGGGGGGTGAGGGTGGGCAGGGAAGGAAGTGGGTGTTAAACCCAAGGACAAGGGAACAACCAGTGATCTAAAATCAATGGCAAGTAGGGCATAGGATGCCTGGTGGGGCTTGATCAAGGACAGTGTAACAGAGAGGAATTACTGAAACCCAAATGAAGGCTGAGCATGATAGTAGGACAAGAGGAAAGTAAAAGGAAATAGAGTGCTCGCTTCAGCAGCACATATACTAAAATTGGAACGATACAGAGATTAACATGGCCCCTGCGCAAGGATGACACGCAAATTCGTGAAGCGTTCCATATTTAAAAAAAAAAAAGAAATAGAAGAAAGAACTAGGAGGCAAATGGGCATTTATAGAGGTCTAAATACAGACATGCACATATGTAAATTATATTTATATATAAGGATAGGGAAATAGGTGTATGTACATATATTTATATGATAAGTATTAAGGCAGATGGACCCTGGGCCTCTACTCAAGTACTCCCTCCATGCAAGAACACTTTGTTCAGATAACCTGACATTCCGTGATGCTCAGCTTCCCCACACAAAGACAGAAGACAGAATGGGTACATAAGCAAATATGAAGAAAGCTGATGGTGCCCGGCTATCATAAGATAGAGCGTCTGGGATCTTAAAGCCTTGAAGATAAACAAGCGGCCATCTAAATGAAAACAAAATTCCACATGGAAGAAGCACACCAGCCTGTGTGATCATGAGGAGTGATGGGAACAGGTAGCAGGCATCAAAGATGCAGAGCAAAAAATCCTATCAACGTGATATGTGCGGAGAGGAGACCAAAGCCCCTCTGTAGACAGTTGTTATCTCACTTAAACGAAGACGCTGTGACGGCGACTAATTACCATGCCCACGCTACCAAATGGGGTGGCGAAGTGAGGATGGGAAATTAGGTCGGACTCCAAATCATTGCAGCGCAAGCGTCCGTCGCTCACCTCCGGCCTCCCAGATCCCAATTCTGAAGTCCCCTGCCGCCCTCTCGCCGCGCCCCGCCCGACCCAGCGGCCCCGCCTCGGGCGCCCCGACGCCCGCGCGCCCGGTGAGGCGGGGGCGGGGCCGGCCGCGGCAGGTGGGGCGGGCCGGGGGCGGGGCGTGCCGGGAGCGGCGGCCCCGGCGGGGGCGTGGCCGGAAGCCTTAAAGTGGCCTGTGCGGCGGGGCGGGCCGTTGAGGCGGCGGCCGGCGGCGTTCTCCTCGCACCCGAGCGGACCGCGCCGCCCTCGCCATGTCCCTGGCGGCCTCGGCGGGCCGGGGGCCGGGGGCCGTGTGGTCCCCCACCCACGTGCAGGTGACGGTGTTGCAGGCACGGGGCCTGCGCGCCAAGGGTCCCGGCGGCACGAGCGACGCGTACGCGGTGATCCAGGTGGGCAAGGAGAAGTACGCCACCTCGGTGTCGGAGCGCAGCCTGGGCGCTCCCGTGTGGCGGGAGGAAGCCACCTTCGAGCTGCCGCCGCTGCTGTCGCCCGGCGCTGCCCCCGCCGCCGCCACCCTGCAGCTCACCGTGCTGCACCGCGCGCTGCTCGGCCTCGACAAGTTCCTGGGCCGCGCCGAGGTGGACCTGCGGGAGCTGCACCGGGACCAGGGCCGCCGCAAGACCCAGTGAGTGCCGCGCGGTGCAGCTGGGACAATGGGGGGAGGCGGGGTCCTCGGCGCTGGGGCCCTTTTAGGAGAGTACGGGGCGCTGTTGTGTTTCTAGGGGCGCAGGGCGAGAGCCCTGGGAGGGCGCCCTTTCACCTGCCTCACCTCCCTGCCCCTCCTCGCTCCGCGGCGTCTCTCGGCTTTCCCCAGCGTGGGAGCTTTCTCAAAGTCACATCTCTGGTCGCTACTAAACTCCTAGCACAAAGTAAACACTTAATTTTTGTTGAGGAATTGAATCGACGTGTGAGCATCGTGTACGCGACGCACTCCTTAGCCTATGTAGAAAGTCCTCTGGGTGCTTCACTGGCCTGGGCGCTTTGAGGGGAGACAGGATGTGCCAGGCGATGGGAATTGACTTCCACTGACACCTGGCCTTCCAGGGGGACAGAGTAGAGGCATTATTGTGCGGGTAGCAGTCGCCTCGCCCCCCCGCGGGGTTGGGGAGGAGAATTTGCCCTTCCAAAAAGAGTGTTAGACACACTTTGATCTTTCCTTCACGACTGAAAAAACATTCACCTGTTCGCCCCAGCCTCACCGCAGTAAGGATTTCCCGGTGATGGTGATGGCTGCAGCCAGGGTCAGCCCTTGGCCAAGAGGAAGTAGGCATTGTTGCTTTTTGGAGTGTGTCCGGCTCCTCTTTGGGGGGCTTACTGGTGATGGACAGCTGCTCTCTTGAATGTCCCTAGTCAAAGGATCTGTGTCGGCATTTGCCTCCCACACAGAATGCTGGGCAAAACCCAGTCCTCGCCAACGTGTGTCTACTTTGTTCTCATCCACAGGTGCGTGGAGAGCGGCGCTGACCCCAGTGGCCTCGTCTAGTATTCCCAAAGCTAGCCTTGCTGCACTCAGTTGGGTCACTCCCTCTCTTGAACCTTAAAAATAGAAACCAAGCGTGTTACTGTGTAAATCTATAGTTTACGAAGGACATTGATTCAATTTGTGTGACTTATGGGAAGGGGGCCTTCAAAAAGGTGGTGGAAACCTGAAATTAAAAATAAGAGTTCCCCCACAAACTTTTTGGAGCTCTCTCTTATAGACACCCAGGTTTCACCTTTCCCTTGAGAGAAAGAGAGAGCCGAAAGCTGGAAGGTTTGAAGTTACCAGGCCCCCTATTCTGTAAGGTGGGTCCAGTTTCAACATGCATGCTTAAAAATGCAACAACATATCTGCTAAAGTTGAAGGGACATTTCTGAACTGAAATCAGATAAAAAACCGAGAGCCTTGATGGGAGGCTGGATGAGGTATCACTTGGCATCAGTTTACAAGCCATAAGGTGAGCAGTATCTTCATTCAAGAGAGGCTGAAGCAATACTAATTTTCCATCTGATTAAGTGACATTGGGAACCTGGTGTTGGCTTCCTTTTCAATTTCAGCTGGGTGCTGTGGACCGTCCTTTGTCTTGTCCTGCCCCCAGGATGTGTGGATATTCATTCCATTACCGCCATCTGTTTCTTCTGTGAACATTTTATCCGCTGGAAAGCTGAATTGGATCTCCCAGCCAGAGATGGGGATTCCAGATTCCTGGGTCTGGTGCCAACCTTGGGCCTGACTCATTGTTGGGCTTCAGACAGCTTGTTCCCCAAGCACCCAAGTTTCCCTATTTGTAAATGGAGCTTGTTGCCAGCCTTAATTGATGTTTATAAGATGGCTCTGGATTAAAGGGACCAGTGTGTAGACTCAAAAGGTTCTGTGACTACTTAGCAAGAAATGAGAACCTTTGTAAGCTCCCCTTTTCTGGAAGGGTTCTGGCTTTGCATCTTCAATTTTCTCATTCTCTCCAATCTTTGGTAGTTACTCCAGTCTGTTATAAGAGCTAACTACAACGTAGGACATGGACTGACTTATGGAAAGTTGGTGCTTCCTTGATGCTTTTTGATAACTGCAAACCGTTTTTTCTTTGCCCCTTCACCAGTAGGCCAAACTCTATTTCTATTTCAAATTCTAAGCTTTCTATTCACCACTTCTTGGCACTTCCAAAGAGCTGGGACAAACCTGCTGCCCTGGATGCCTGAGATAGCTGAGATTCGGAGCATGTGATATGCAGCCTTTCTCTCAGAGCAGCACCAGCCAGGCGGAAGTTCAACAAAAAGAAACTGGTTGGGCTAGAAAAGTCATTTGAACTAGTTATTAATGGTTTGACTCCACCTTAGACAGTTAAAATAAGAAACAAAAGCTCAATTCTTGGTTTCGCACACACATGTTTTAATCTCTAGAAAATAAGAATTGCTGTTACAAAGACTGGCTTTTGTCAGAAGCTGAAACCCAAGAGCTAACTTTTAATATTTCTTTTTGCCCGCTTGATAAGCTCCTATCTGCCATACTTACTTGGATCAAGAGGCTATGCTTTGTATCATGATTCATGAAATCGTGGACCTCAGATTCATTGTGATGACACATACCCTTAGAACAAGATGCTGGTATTTTACAGGATATAGCTAGTTAATACAGATAGGTCCTTGAGTTAGAAGGAATTGGAATGGATTGGTTCTGCATTTATATATATTTTAAAAGACCTAGGCTAATGGGAATCAGCCTAAACTCACTGCCATCAGGTTGATGCTGACGAATAGCAACCCTGTAGGACAGGGTAGAGCTGCCCTGTGAGTTTCTGACACTATCACACTTTACAGGAGTAGAAAGCCCTGTCTTTCACCCGAGGAGTGGTTGGTGATTTTGAACAGCCGACCTTTTGGATCATAGCCCAATGTATAACCACGGGGCTACCATATGAGAGGTAAAATCAGGTGACCAACATGTAGGCATCTCTGTTCCGCTCACTAGGCTGTAGTTCCCTCAGAGCAATAAAATATGGGAAAATAATCATTACAGGCAGATTAAAACAAGTATTTGAATGGAAACTGAGTATTATAAATCTTTTAGATAATGAGTTATGGAGGGTTGTTTTTCTGTAATTATCAAAGATTCGTGAGATAATCTGCATGAGAAAGGAGTTGGAATATTATAAAGGTTAGCTATTTTGAAGGGTAGTGCTGAAATTTGTTGCCAAAGAAAATGTGGGCTATTGAAAGGAATCAAGGGCTGAAAAATTCAACACTCACTGCCACCAGGTGGATTTGGACTCATAGCAATCCTGTAGGTCAGAACAGAACTGCCCCTGGGGATTTCCAAGCAAGGCAGATATTTTTTTCTGGGAGAGCTGGGTGTAGAGAAATATATAGATAAGCACAGAGATCTGTGGTTCACCAATTGCAATCAATTGGTAGCTGTGCTTAAGCTTCAAAGCACATATAGGGTTTTGTAACAGTGGAAAATCCGAGCACTGTTGTTACTGGTTACATTTTTCTTTTCTTGGAATTCCCCTTAAAGAGTACGTTGGGCCTTCCTGGAAACCCTCCTACCGCTCACCGTGTCACCGTCCTCTACCACTCTAGTGTAGGAAACTGATCTGGTGTTGGTTCTGGGCTAAACAACCCTAGCTTGTACTCGGAGGAGCCCAGTGATGTCATGGGTTATGTGTTGGGCTAGTTGCAAGGTCAACAGTTTGGAACCATCGGCAGCTTCTCTACGGAAATTTGAGGCTTTCTCTGTCTGAAGATTTGCAGTCTCAGAAACCCACAGGGCCAGTTCTGCTCTGTCCTCCAGGCTTGCTGTGAGCCGGAACTGGTGCCATGGCAGTGAGTTTTGTGCACCCTACGTGGTGTAGCAGTGGAGTGGCATGACTAAGAAAGGGGAAGGTCCCCCACAGTCTCAGCGTGGGTGATCCGAAAATTGTGCCCTGGTGTTTGTTTCATGGTATTATTATTGGTAAGACAGCAGGGGCAGAGTTCTGCTTTTTTCCCTTCTCATTCTCTTTCAAGTCCATTGATTGTTCATTAAGGTTTTACAATCCCTCCTTGTATGCCAGAAGGAGTGCTGGTGGTCTTCAGTAAGTACTGGACTGCTCCCTGCAAGGTGGGCCATTTAAACCCAGCGTGGGAGAAGGATGAGGCTGTCTGCTCTCAGGAAGATTTGCCGCCTTGGGAACCCGAAGAAGCAGTTCTACTCTGTCCTGTAGGGTCACCATGAGCTGGAATTGAGTTGGTGGCAGTGAGTTATTCGCTAGTGTGTATCCATTGTAAACAATGGTGAGCACAACAAGCATGATCCCTGCTCTCAGGAAGCTCAGCCTTGTACAGGAGAGCTAGACATTAAACAAATGAACCTATAAACAAATGAGCATATATTGTGATAGGGGTATCATGGAGAAACAGCAGGAAGGATATGATTTAAGTAAAGAAGGAGACAGGCCTGAAGAATACAGAGGGCATTTTCTCCTGACGAGTGGAAGAGGGGGACTGGCGGAAGGAAAGCCATACCTGGGAAGCTAGAGTGGTCTAGAAAGAGACTGGAGAGGAAGGCAGAGCAGAGGGAGGCCTTCCAGGCGTGGCCAAGCAGAGGAATGGCGTGATCCCTTTTGTCAGCGACCACTGTGGTATGGGGCGGACGATGGACCTGAGCAGGCCAAGCCAAGCACAGGTGGGAGCCTGTGGCAATCTGGTGGCTCCATGACACAGTGCTTGGCTGCTCGCTGGTTCAGACCCACCCGGCAGCTCCATAGGAGGCGTGGCGATGTGTTTCTGTAAAGATGAAACCAAATCGAGCTTGGCCATGGAGTCGATGCTAATTCATAGCGGCTCTTTAGGGCAGAGTAGAGCTGCTGCTCTGGATTTCCGAGATTAACTCTGTATAGGAGTTAAAGCCTCCTCCCTCTCCCAGGGAGCGCCTGGTACTTTGGAACTGGCGCATGGAGCAGGGCTCCTCCCTGGGAAACACTGCGGGACAGTTCTACTCTCTCTCACGGGCACACGATGAGTTGAAATCGTCTAAGCTGCGTCCAGTGATGACCGTGGCTTGGTCTAGGGTGGTGCCTGTGCAGATGGACAGAAGTGGGTGGGCTTCAGACATATATTTTGGATGTTCAGTTGGCTGATTTGTGCCGGATTGGATGTAGGGGAGGGGGCAGTGGGAGGAAAGGATGGAAACAAGCAAACAAAATCAGCAGAGCTCCGTGTTGAAAGTGAACCAGGAAGTGGTGCCTGCTTTCTTTTCCCATTGTCACTGTGATACTAGAGTGAGGTCACCCTTACAAAGACAGATGTGGGCAGTGACACCAGCCAGCCGAGTCTTCTGTCGGAGCAGGAAATGCCATTGAAACCAGGGTGTGTATGTGTGTGTATTTACAGCCTTGGTACAGGTCACGTCTTTGTTTTGTGATATGATAGCTGTTGTGATTGCAAGGTGTGCATGAACACAGCTATGAGGTCAGTGCGCTGCTTAAGAGAAGGACCAAGTGTGTGTGTGTGTGTGTTTATGACATTAAGAACAACCCATCAATGCAAACCAGCACTCCGAGACAGGTGAAGGAAACACCCAAACATTTTTCACATCAAGAAGATAAGTGTAATATTGTTGAGAATGAGGGGAGCCAGAGCAGAGAGCCCAAACCCATCTGTAAACAACAGGACATCCCCTCGCAGAAGGGTCACAAGGAAGGGTTAAATCAACCAGGGCACAGTATCGCACTGATGAAACACACAATATTTCTTGCATAAACTTCCTTCTGGTTACAAAAATGCCTATTGTATTTTGACAGCTACCACCAAAGGGAAGGTTTTTATAAGTAGTGTCTGGTGTGTGATTTCAATTGTAGTTATTAACTAAAAAAAAGTTATAATTATATTAAAAGTACTAATACACGTGCTTATTAAAATACCATCAACTCCAACACATATTTGTTGACATCATTCTTCCCCTTAACTATAATCTTAGATATAAAATTAAAACATTATCGTTCCAACTGCCATATGTCCTAGAACATCAAGCTTCCTGCCCTGTGCTTTTGAAGGGACAGTGATTTGACCTTCTCTTCATGTCAGAGCAGTGCTTGGGAGGCCCTTAGTTCGGGGTCTCTTACAAATCCCAGCCCTCAGGACTTATGAATAACAACAGAATGAACACCCAGGTACTTGCATGTCAGCAACCCGAAGATTATCTCGATCTTGGATCAATTTGGCTAATAGGTCTTGTCCCCTCATTCTCCCCAACAGAAGTGGGTGGGCTTCAGACATTTTTTGGATGTTCAGTTGGCTGATTTGTGACGGATTGGATGTAGGGGAGGGGGCAGTGGGAGGAAAGGATGGAAACAAGCAAACAAAATCAGCAGAGCTCTGTGTTGAAAGTGAACCAGGAAGTGGTGCCTGCTTTCTTTTCCCATTGTCACTGTGATACTAGAGTGAGGTCACCCTTACAGATGTGGGCAGTGACACCAGCCAGCTAAAGTGCCTTGGATCAGACCTCATGCCCAGCTACTGGACACAGATTCTGACTCTTAGAGATGCTACAGGACAGGTAGAACTGCCCCAGTGGATTTTTAAGATTGTAACTTTTGGGGAGTAGAAAGCCTCATCTTTCTTTAGCAGATCTGCTGATGGTTTCGAAGTGCTGACCTGGTAGTTAGCAGCCCAATGCTTAACTGCTATGCCACCAGGGCTTCGAAACAGGCACTTGGCAAAGGTCTCTGAGTGAGCAAGAAAGGGGTGCAGATCCCATCGCTCAGGGCTGCAGTAATTTGAGTTGGACTTGGGGAAGCCCGTTGATTCTTACGTGTAGCCCAGGACCAGGACTGGCCCAAGTCTGAGGTACAAGCTGCCGTGTTCAGCCTCCCAGTCTCCCCGTTCTGAAGATGGTTTTTCCTTGTCAGCTCAGTCCTTTTTCTAAACACCTCTGGGAGCAGGGTCCCTTCCCCAGCTTGGTAGCTAATGATGTCTTTGGCAAAGGAGCCAGGTTTATCCGCTAATGAAATGAGAAATTCCTTCCCTGCAGGGAGAAGGCTATGGATAATCTGTTAGAAATCCAGGGCTTTAGTCTCCAGGGTGCCCCTGGGGGACACATTGAGGAATGTGCCCTCAGAGAGGGGAAAGGCCGCTGTGATTAAGTGTCTTTCCCTGAATGCTGGCACCTGCATGGGTAGAGTGGAGGCATTTAAAAGAATTCTCCGGAAAACATTTCTAGAGGAGAGTGACAGCCACACACTCCACTTCTTAAAGATTTTTTGAAGGGCGTGGCTAACCTCCAGGTAGAACAGTTAAGGCCCCAGAAATCCCTGTGTGATAAAGAAGGGGGGTCCTGTGGGAAGGGTGCTCAGCAGGCCATGCCCCGAGATGGTGTGTCTGTGCCAGGAACCCGTTCAGTGATTCAGGGGTGTCTGTGCCTGGAACCCGTTCAGTGATTGCGACCGAAGTTCTCCGTGACAAACGAACGCTTCCTCCTTACCAAGCCTTTGGATTGAGGCCATTGCCGTGGGTTTGGGGTGAGTCCTTGAGACTTAGCCCGGAGACCAAGGAGAGTTCACCCACCAAGCACTCTCCCAGCCCACGGGGCGGGACACGTTTATGGGCTAGGGAGTAGACTGGACATTCTTTGATGTCTGTCGTGCTGCAGTGTGTCTGTCTGTCATTCTCTCTTGTTTTGACAAGGGACAGTGATCTTCCTGTGCAGGTAATTTTCCATCCCTACAGCCTCTTGCCTGGGAAACAGTGACGGGAAGGTGCGCGTGGCTGCCAGGAACACCGTGAGACTTGGTATACATGCAGCATCAGTGGCATTTACACCGGGCAAAGGGCGGGGTACCTAATCTGAGGGTAGACTGTTTCCATCTGTGGCCCTCTGAGCTCTGTTCAAGTGTTGTAGAAAGTACTCAGAGGATGGCGGCAGGAGTGGTAGATTTAGCATTTTTCTTACTCTCTGAGAATTGTAAAGTACTGATGGTTGGCATTTCCTTTAGCCCAAGCTTGAAGGAGGGTGGTATCTCTTGCCATTTAGAACAGCGTATCGTATCTTGAACAGCATGCGCTTCAGTAAATTAGGCCGCCTTGGCACACTACCGAGATACTTGGGGAGCCCTCTCCTTCTGTGTAAACACTGATGGGTTCTAGCTGAGGATCATTACAAGAACGTTTTTTTGTTTTTTTTCCAATTCGTGTCTTTCAAGTTTTGAGAACCACCGTCTCGTGATCTCGTGGGCACATAACTGATGTTCGGTATACATTTTGCTCTGAGTTGGCATCAACTTGATGGCAGTGTGTTTGGTTTGGGCCCATACACACTTTGCAGAATACCATTTAGCTGTTTCAAATGAGTGGTGAAAATGCCTACCGTGCACACATATAACGCAGGGATGCATAATGTGTTACAGGTTAATTTGTGTGGATTCTGGTAGTAATGATAGCCGACACTTGCCACGACACTTGCCACGTGCTCACTGGGTGCTGGTTTCTAAGCACTTTACATACTTTACATAAGCCATTGATCTGTTTCAGAGGAGACTCCTGAGCCACAGGGGGATGACTGGCACCAAGTCTCTTAGCTAGTCCTTGTTAAATGTTAGGAGTGTTCTGCCCAGGAAAAGACTATAAGGAAATGCACGCACAAAAATAATGCCTAGATTAGCATGCATTTGAGTGATCCCCCACTCCCCAACATTTTTAATAACTGTTTTATTACTTTCCTATGGAATTTCTAGAAGATCAAATAATGTACTAAGGAATTTATTCCGTGTTATAGTGACCCTACAGGCTGAAGTAGAACTGCCCCTTTGGGTTTACAAGGCTGTAACTTTTTAAAAACAGTTTTTTCGGCACTTAATCCACATCACACAATTCAATAGTTTAATCATATCAAGGAGAATTGTACAATCATTATCACAATCAATTTAAGAACATTTTCTCCTCCCCCCCATGATTAAATCGCCTTTAAAATGAGTTGTGTAATCACCTTCCGTTCTAGTGCTCCCTCCCCCCCATATTTATTGTTTACTCCTGAAATCCCCTCTCCCTCCCCACCTCCCCCCACTCCCCCTGCATCCCCTTGCATCAGTTATTATCTCTGTGTGTCCACTCCTGAGCTTCACAAACTGGTAAACCCAACAGAAACAACAAAGAACAAAAATGAAATGAAGTGGTAAGAATAAAACAATAGTAATATAAAGATAAAAATATAAGCTTTGAGTAAGAAAAAAAAGACCACCATCAATATTTTAAAAGCTAGGGTAGAAGTTTTGTCATGGAGCAAGCAAGAGATCCCCTAGAACATAATCAGGATTACAGAGATCTGTGATCATAAGCCTGTACCTTTTCCTGTGGCTGGAGGGGATCTGCCAGTGGCTTAATCTAACTAGATACTCACAGATGGGTTTGGGGCTCCCGCTGCCCTCCACAGCCTTCTATAAATTGGGTGTTCACAATTTTAGCTCTGATACTTTGCCCTTTGTCATATTTGAATTTTGTAATTGTCATCTTTGGATTACACAAGCTGGTGTGCTTCTCTGTGGGCTTAGTTGACTCCTGGCTTAGATGGCTGCTTGTTTGAATCCAAGCTTTTAAGACCCAGGCACTATTCCGATTGGTAGCCGGACACCATCTGCTTTCTTCAGCACACTTTGCTGTAGCGCCCTTATCTTCAGTGATCATTCTCTGTAGGTGAGTATCAAGCAGGACCATGTTATCAGAACTAACTATTCTTGGATTGGGGCCAGAGTTCACTGGGGGCCCAGAATCCATCTGCTTGTCCCTGGGAGCTGCATGACTCGGGTTTACTGTGGCCGTCCAGGCTGTAAATCTTTACGAGAGCAGAAAGCTTCATCTGTCTCCCTTGGAGCAGCAGGGGCGGGTTCAAACTACAAACCTTGTGGTTTGTAGCCCAACGTGTAATCGACTAAACTACTGAGCTCCTTAGCAAATAATAAAGATCCCAAACCATTTTAACCTGCTTTTTCTGTGTTTCTGTTATGTTTCTTTCCCTGGCTCTCAGGGGTGACCCTGGTGGGACTGTAAATAAAAATCCTTCCAGTGCAGTGACAATGGCTGTGTTCAGGGTTAAAAAAGAAGGAAAGAAAAGCTGTTTGCTGCTCTGATGATTTATCAGATCTTTTAAGGAAAGCACAGTGAGCAGAGTGGTAGTTCTAGGAAGACGAGACGGGTTGGTTGGCAATTCTGTATTCAAAATTAGGTAATGAGGAACTCGTTCAATAACAAAACTTGTTAAACGGCGTAGCTTCTGCTGGGTGCACGCCCCGGCTTTCAACAGGTCCCGTGTGCTGTACCTTGCTTTCAGGCCACCAGGACAAGACCCTATAGAATGACCCTTTTCAGACGCTTCCTGGGCGTTCTCAGCTGCTAACCAAATGATTACTAGCCTTGTTCGTAATCCCGTAGGGAAAACAACTGGTGAACTACCTTTTAAAAATTCCTTCACCTGCGAAACCTCGCGTGTGTCTTCAGGTCCAAACACGACATTGGTCCTGCTCTGCCCTTCCTGCTTCTTTCCTCCCTGGAGGACACAGTCCCCGGTGTCATGCTGGGTTATGGTGAGGTGACTGATGCTGCAAGTCAGGGTTGGCATTTTGAACAGGAAGCAGGCA
This sequence comes from Tenrec ecaudatus, assembly GCF_050624435.1. Classification (NCBI taxonomy): domain Eukaryota; kingdom Metazoa; phylum Chordata; class Mammalia; order Afrosoricida; family Tenrecidae; genus Tenrec; species Tenrec ecaudatus. The sequence goes on from NC_134537.1 coordinate 101,191,066, forward strand.
GTGATGCCATGCCGGACCCTTAGTCAGCGACCCCTGCAGCTGACCACCAGGACATCTCTCACCGGGGCCGATGGCCCTCCTCCTACAGCCTCCTGTGCGGAAGGCATCCCGTTGCCATCATGAGGACTCTGTGTGTGCCAGGGTGGGACTGGCCCTCTGGCTTCCCAAGAGCTGATTTTTCAGAAGCAGATGGCCAGCCTGTCTTCGGAGAGGTCTTTGGGTGGACTCCTTAAAAAACCAAACTCAATGGATGTGTGGATTGTTATAAGGGCTGTAAAAGGCCCCAATAAAATGATTTATTAAAATTTTTAAAAGGGGCATGGGGAGGAGACTAGCCAGTCAGGGTGCAGTGTAACAACAACGAAACATACAACTTTCCTCTAGTTCTTAAATGCTTCCTCACCCCCACTACCATGATCCCAATTCTACCTTACAAATCTGTCTAGACCAGAGCATGTACACTGGTACAGATAGCAACCAGAAACACAGGGAATCCAGGACAGATGACTCCTTCAGGACCAGTGGTGAGAGTGGTGATACCGGGAGGGTGGGGTGGAAAGAGGGAACCGATTATAGGGATCTATATAACCTCCTCTCTGGGGGACAGACAACAGAAAAGTGGGTGAAGGGAGACCTTGGGCAGTGTAAGACATGACAAGGTAATTTCTAAATTATCAAGGATTCCTGAGGAAGAAGGGAGCAGGGAGGGAGGGAGGGGGAAAATGAGGAGATGATACCAAGGGCTTAAGTGGAGAGTAAATGTTTTGAGAATGATGAGGAAACAAATGTACAAATGTGCTCGACACAATTGATATATGTATGCATTGTGATAAGAGTTGTATGAGCCCCTAATAAAATGATTTTTAAAAAATTTTAACCAGAATCACTGCCATTGAGTTGATGCTGACTCACAGAGACCCTATAGGACATGGTAGAACAACCCCAGTGAGTTTCCAAGACTGATTCTCATGGGAGTAGAAAGCCCTCTTTCTCCCTCGGAGCGCCTGGTGGTTTCAAACTGCTCACCTTGCAGTGAACAGCTCGGTGTGTAACCTCTCCCTCACCAGGGCTCCCTCTGCACTGGAAAGGATGTAGTATTCATTTTGTCCAAGTTCTTCCAGTCTCCTGAGAGTTCAAATTGGCCAAGAACCTCATTTCTTAAATATCCTTATTTGTGAAGAAACTATGTATGAGTTAGCTTCCAAAAGTGCATAGAAAGGGGGGATTTAAAAATCATGTCATTTTCCCATGGACTGTTTGAAGACCACTTAGATTTTAGCAGTAGTTTCTTTTTATGTTAAATTATATCCCCATGCTTCAAAGTTAAGGAAGAAGAGGCTACAGTTGACCCAGTCTTACAAATCCTTCATGATGCTTGCTGAGGGTAACCATTTCAGGGCAGGATCTGGCCTCTTTGTACTTCCTGTGTTTGGCAGGTGGTAGTTACTGGAAAATACTCTAAAAAACAAGAGGAAAATACTCTGCCGCTCTGAAGCCATCATTTCTCTGTCTGCCTTCTGGAATGCTTTCAAAGCAAACCACGTCTGCTTCAGCTGCAGAAAGATTACAGATTGGTTTTGAGACATAGCAGTCAGCCCTTCACAAGCACAGCCCTGCCTGTCTGCGGGGACGCACACCAGACTTGTCATTTTCCAGCAGCAGGAGCCACACTGCTCAGCCCAGGCCACATTCCAGCGAAGTGCCCACGAGGCTAGCTTTCCGTGTCTGAGGAACGGCACCCTCGGAGGCACACTGGCAGGGTTGCATGGCCTTAGCCATTTCCACGATGACTGAGGACTAAGAAACGTTGACAGGGCGGGTCCAGGCACGAGGCCCCCAGGCTGGTCACTTGGAAAGACAGCTTTGTGACCTGCAACCTGCTCCTGCACGTTTCTTCCCTACCTCTAGCAAGTCCATCTGTGTCAAAAACACCCGCCACCTCCTGTTGGTTCCGATTTAGCACTCTCTCTAGGACAGAGCACAACTGCACCATTGAGTTTCCAAGGCCGCGCTCTTGGTGGAAGCATGCTGTCCCGTTTCTCCTCCAGAGTGGCTGGTGGCTCCACCCCACAACCTTTCATTTAGCATCCGTGTGCTTAGTGCACTGTGTCACCAGGCCTCCACTCGCTTTTCCCCCCAATTGTTAATTGAGTGAAGATTTTCAGAGCAGAACAGTTTTCCACTTAGAGGTTCATACACATTTTGTTTCATGTCCTTGGTTGCAGGCTCCACAATGAAGTGGCTTAATTCACTTCCTGTGTTTCCTGTTTCCAAGCTCTCTCCTTTCCCAACCTTCTGAACTTTATCTTTGGGTAAATGCTTCCTTTTTTTAAATCTCAAATGGTTGATTATTCTAAGTCACTTTGCTATTCCCTTAATGGACCTGCCTTTTGTTTGGCTTACAATTGAGCCATGGGGTGGGTTCATTTCCGGACCTCAAGGGTAACTAAGGGCTATAGCCTAGGAGTTTCACCAGTCTCTAACCAGTGCGGTTTACATTCTTCTCCCACTCTAACTGCACCCCGTTCCTTTCAGGGCAGTTGGTAGTGGCAGCCAGGCACCATCTGGTTCTCCTCGTGTCCGGTTGGGATCCATTGGACAAGTTGCTCCCATGCCTTTGATTGTCTTCATTGTCTTCTCCTCCGGGCGCTTTAGGTCACTGAATCGCAGGCAAGCTTTTAACACCCCAGTTGCTGCTCACCAAATGTTTTTGTGGGCTGTTCCCTCAAGGTCCTCTCATTCTCGTCTGCTCAGTTGTATTTCTTTTAAGATGCCCTTTTGAAAAGTTAAATGACATCTGAGATATTTTTAGTTCTTGCCTGGACTATGGCCAGAACGAACAGATGGATAGGCTCTTTGGAGAATGCACATTTTTGCTGGTGTGTGCCCGGGTCACCCCTGGGAGGAGGCTGAGGCACAGTTTCAGGAGCAGGAAAGGTGAACTGCATTCTACACATTACATGAGTCCTGTTTTTACCCCGCGTTTATATCTGGCCATTGACTTCTGAAAATGTAGGCTTCCTATTCCTTTCTTCATATTCGGAAATTGTTTTGGTTTGAAGGGCTGCATTTTAACTGGTGATTTGCTCATGTATGGAATCATTTAATTTTGTAATAAACTGAAGCTTTTTTTGTTTTTTTCCCAAGTGTATTGGGGTTATGACTTTCTTTCTGTGCTCTGCCCTTTGGACCAGGAAGCCGGGCCCAGCCCTGATTCCTGAGGTAGCTCAGGCTTCCTGGGCCGCCCTGGAAGGTCATGTAGAACACAGGCCCGTCCTGCCATTACCGACAGTGGGGCCTGGGCTGGTCCTCTTTGAACTAATTCCAGGTGGTACAGGAATTAAGTGAACTAAAACAAGTGCCCGGGAACACTTGAAATCGAACAGATGCTTGCACGCTAAACCTCTAGAAGCGACCGGTTCTGGGTTTCTCAGGGTGAGCCCTGGCACCTCTCCTGGTTGTTATCAACCTAGGCCCATGTCACATATCCCTTGCTTCAGCAGTTTTGGAATTTAACGATAAGGAGAGTGTGATAATAGAGGACGCAGTTCCTGACCGTCCCCCAGGCGAACACTTGCGTGAGTGCATACCTGCCTGCAGGCCCGCCTGTGGTTAGTCTCGGCCACCTGGTGCTTAGTCTTTAGGTTAGCACAGGTGCTTGTGAAAATAAGCCGCAAGAACAGTTGGTGCAGTTTCTGTTCACACCTCCGAGTGGGGTGGAAGTTTCCAAAACAAATTCCACTTTGGTGCCCAGGGATTGGATTGTGAACATCAGGCAGTAATAGGCCCCCGGGGAGTGCTCTGGGGCTGGCTGCAGCTTCCCTCCATATGGACACCCTTTGGCACTGACTTGGGAAGCCAAGCCTGGTCCCAGGCACTGTTAGTGGCCTTGTTTGAGTCTTGTTGGCATAGTGGTTACAAATAGGGCTGCCAACTGCAGGGTCAGCAGTTCGAAACCACCAGCCATTCCACAGGAGAAAGACGGGGCTTTTATTCTCATCAAGAGTCACAGCCTTGGAAACTCACAGGAGGAGCTTTACCCTGTCCTATTGGGGGTGGAGGGAGTGTGGGTGTCTTTGAGTTGGAATTGTTGATGGCAATGAGCTTTTTTATTTTCAGAGTGGCTTCTCATCCCTGGCGGGGTGGTGTAGCGGAAGCAGCTGTGTAGACCAGCTGATGGGGTAGCCCCGGGCTGACCTTCCCACCCTGGAACAGGACAGCCGCGAGAGGTATAAGTGTGCGGGAAGCACTTTCCCCTCCTGCGGTGACCCAAGGCTGCTGTAGTCACCTGAGCCTTGGCATTCTGCTTTCAGCCACTTCCCCTTTTCAGGTGCCTACAATTGGTATTTACAAAAACTTTTCATCGCCTAGGCTACTGTTCAGCACATGACTGTAAGAAGAGAAAAATACAAATAATCCTCTCAACAGCAGAGGGACAGATATGCAAACGAGTCCAGACTGGGTCCTGGAAACTATATTGGATGGACATTAAGTGGGGAGAGAGGTAGGGGATGACGTTGTCCATAAGGAAACATCCCCCCCCCCCAAAAAATAAAAATGAAAGACAGCATCCAACTCATCTTCCCCCTCCAGCTAAAGATTGTGGTTTTGAGAACCATAAGTGATGTTTCCTACAGGTTTAAAATGGGTGTTTATTTCACAGTATCAGGTTGTGGGTGTACTGCGTTAATCCAGTTTGAGATCTTGATGGCCTTGCATACTGGGTTTATGTAATCTTGAGATTGACTGCTGGCGAGCTCTGTGGTTTCCTCCTTTCTGCTTTTATCTTGAGACATTTCCATTAGAAGCTTAAACTTAGCCCCCAGATGAATGTATCTCTCTGTTGCAAAAGATGACCGCTGGAAGGACAGTTGGGTAAGAAGATAGAGCGTGCGGGGAGGAGAGAGAACGTGAGCTCTGGAGGGGCCAAGCTGATTGAGAATCTTGGCTGTGCTCCTCAGACCATGCTACAAATTACCTACCTTCGAATACGACCTTCAGTTTCTTCATCTCTGAAGCAGGTAGACTATCCACTTCACCATTTTTATGAGACTTAAATGAGGATGTCTTAAGGGTGTCCAGAGCCACTCACACTTACTGCCATCGAGCCGATGCTGACTCCTAGTGACACTAGGGACGGCGTAGAAGGCCCCTGTGAGTGTGCACGACTAGCTGTTTATGGGAGAGAAAGCCCTGTCTTTCTCCTGCAACCCCATGTATAGCGGACGCCTTCTGCCCCTTTTCTGTACATGTAGAATAAGCTAAGATCATGGGGGCAGTGATCAAGAAGACTATGTACTCAAGGGAAAGAGGAAGATTTGGACAAAATCATTTCCTTAAAGTCCACATCCCTCAGCTCTTAACTAGGTGACTGGCAGGGACTCTGGAAAGCAGGTTTTCCGTTTGTGAGGCTCTGTGGGCTCTGTCTGTCTGTCTGTCCTGTCGTCGTGCTGCTGTTACTCGGGCGCACATTCTTGCAGTTTCCCAAAGGCATCAGATTCCCAATAGAAAATGTATGCCAGAGACGAACCCTGTTTTCTTCAAGTGCCTGGCATGTAGTGGGTACTCAAATAAAAAGATTTGCATCTTGGAAGTCATTTCTCCATCTGCCCCCTGGAGTGTTTTAAAGGAAAAGCAGGTTGCTCCCACTGCAGAAAGAGGTTCGAGACCGCAGTTAGCACTTACCTGGTCTAAAGCAAGCAGCGGCAATAATGCCATTTGCCACACCTTGAAGTAGCTTGCCAAATGGTCGAATGAAATACTTAAGCTTAAGCTCTCCCTCTCGCTCTCTTTCTCCCCTGATTGCTAAGCTAGGGAAGAATGCCTTCTTTCCCCATCTTTCTGTCTCTTAAATGTTCCTCTTACATATTTCATTGCTTCTAGAAGGGACCATACTGTAATACAAGCTCTTGATGTCTCAGCTTTTTTCTTTTTTTTCTCTCCAACCTGGGCAATATCTCAGCTTTTATGTATGGATTTGCACATTATTTTCTTGGTTTTGTGTGATCTTTGAATTTCTACTATTGAAGAAAAACACAGATCTTTGCAGAATATAGTTTTTATTAATTTTTTTGAGACCTAACTTTACTGAAACCAGATTATAGGTAATTTTGTAGTAAGTACATCAGACCAGATCTTTGATGTCTGGGTGTCTTCTCAAAACCTCTGTCTTCATCCCCGACCCCACCCCTGTAAAAACAGAGCAGGTGGGAATCCAGGACAGATGACTCCTTTAGGACCAGTGGTGAGAGTGGTGATGCCTGGAGGGTGGAGAGAGTGTGGGGTACAAAGGGGGAACTCATTATAAGAATCTACGTATAGCCTCCTCCCTGGGGGATGGACAGCAGAGAAAAAGGCGGGGAGAGACGTCAGTATAATGTATGACAAAATAATAGTTTATGAATGATGAAGGGGTCATGAGGTGGGGGAGTGGGGAGGGAGGGGGAAATGAGCAGCAGATATTAAGGGCTCAAGTAGAAGGCAAATGTTTTGAGAATGATGATGGCAACAAATGTACATGTGTTTTTGACACAATGGATGGATGTATGGATTGTGATAAGAATTGTACGAGCCCCCAATAAAATGATTTTTAAAAAATAGAGCAGTTTGCAAATAAAGTTGGTAGTGGCAGAGAAGAGAGTCCAGCTGGGGTTGCAGGTAATTTGTGAAAAAGGTTTTAATGCATCCATATTTACCATTATTCATTTCAGACTCTTCAGTTCAAAGATCACCTCTCAAGCTTTTTCCTTTTCACTTTGCAGGTGGTATGCGTTGAAATCCAAACCGGGAAAAAAGGAGAAGGAGCGAGGAGAAATTGAGGTTGATATCCAATTTATGAGAAACAACATGACCGCTAGCATGTTTGACCTTTCCATGAAAGATAAGTCTCGGAACCCATTTGGGAAACTGAAGGACAAGATCAAGGGGAAGAGTAAGGACGGTGCCTCAGATTCCGCCTCCGCCATCGTGCCCAGCCTGACGCCCTCGGTTGACAGCGATGATGAGTCCTCCACAAAAGACAAGAAGAAGAAATCCAAGATCAAGACCCTGTTTTCTAAGTCCAATCTGCATAAAACACCGCTCTCCCAGTCCATGTCCGTCCTGCCTACTTCCAAGTCAGACAAAGTGCTGCTGCGTCCTGGAGACTTTGAGTCCCGGTGGGACGACGATGACAATGAGGACTGTGAGTTTCTGCTCTTCCGACAGGGTCTTCCTTCCTTCACTTTGCCTACCTTGCTGTGGGAAGAAACAAGTGCATTTGTGTGTGTGTGTGTGTGTGTGTGTGTGTGTGTACACGCATGCCCACCGCAAGGGTGTCCATGGACACATAAAATACACACTTTAAGAGCAAGATTTAATTCCACTCTTAGTTACTAAAATGATGAAGGTGGTGGGCTATCGTAATCTTGGGAAGGAAGCCCTGCCTATCTTCTAAGCCCTCTGTTTCTAAGAGAGTTTACTTTATAAAAATAGTCTCTGACTTAACTGCCTCCATAAGCTACGGGCTCCTTTGTCATGAGACCATAAGAAGTGGTTGGTGCCCCATGAACCCTTTCTGTCCGTTTCAATCTTGAGTTGAATCAATGAATTTTGATCAAAATGGTAGAACTATACTCTCCCAATTATCATGACCCCAATTCTACCTTGCGGACCTGGTTATACCAGAGGATGTACAGCGGTGCAGTAGGGATCTGGAAGCACATGGAATCTAGGACGGATGAACCCCTCAACACCAGCGGTGGGAGTGGCAACACCAGGAGGGAAGGGGGTGTAGAAAGGGAGAACCGATCTTGGAGATCTATGTGTAACCTCCTCTCTGGGAGATGGGCAGTGGGGAGGTGGGTGAGGGGAGACGCCGGGCAGTGTAAGATAAGATAAAATAATTATTTATAAAATATTAAGGGACCAGGGGGAAGAGGGGAGCGGGGAGGGAGGGGGAAGGGGGGGGAAAGGGAAACCGAGCTGATTCCAGGAACCCAAGTGGAAGGCGAATTTTGAGAATGACAAGTACAACGAATGTATAAGGGTGCTTTGCTCAACTAATGTATGTATGGATTGTGATAAGAGTTGTATGAGCCCCAATAAAAAGATTTATTAAATAAAAAAAGTAGAAATGTAGAAGTTGCTGAATGGGTGTATATATGACACCCCCGACAGCACCCCTCAAAAAGAGGCCTGGTTCTATAACTAAGATGTATTACTGGCCTTTGAAGTTAACAGAAAGCGCTTCCGGTATTTATTGAATTCCCATCATATGTTAAGGGTCCTCAGTGGTGCTATGGGGGTAAGTATGGGGCTGCTAATTGCAAGGTTGGAGGTTCAAACCCATCAGCGTGTCCATGGGAAAGAGATGAGGCTATCTGTTCCATGAAGATTTATGGTTTCAGAAATGCTGTGGGGTATTCCTACTCTGCCCTATACGATCACTGTAAGTTGGAATCTACTGTATGGCAGTGGGCTTTTTTCTTACCGTGTGCTTTAGCCCTCAAAGGATATCTACCAAGAGTGCCGTCCTTCTTGGTTGTTTAATGCGGGCTTTCTCACCTGCGGCTCCAGGGGCATTTGGGCGGAATGAGTCTTTGGTACAGTGGGCTGTGCAGTGCAGTGTTGGATGTGTAACCGCCTCCCTGACCCTCACCCACTAGATGCCAGTAGCACTTTACTGGGGTGGCCAGATATTGACAAGTTAGCTCTCCACGGCCAGATGTTAACCGTTTGACTTCTTATGCCCTTTGATTTTCTGTTCTTCTCCCCGTAGTGATGACTCACAAGAGAACAGCAAGTGCAGACCCCAAGCAGCTGACCCAGATCAGCTTCACCCTGCCCAGAAAGGAAGGCCTCTCCTTCCTTGGTGGCCTTCGGTCCAAGAACGATACTCTTTCCCGCTCTAATGTCTGTATCAACGGGAACCATGTTTACCTGGAGCAGCCTGAATCCAAGAGCGAGACTAAGGACAGCACCCCATCCTCTTCCCCATCCCCCCAGGCCTTCGGGAGAAAGCATTTGTTTTCCTCCTCAGAAAACCTGTCTCCTCGTTCCTGGAAGGAGTCTGGGGAAGCAGGTGGAGCGGCTTCTGACCGGCAGTCCTCTGAGTCATCCACAAAAGACTCTTTAAAGTCCATGTCTCTACCATCCTACCGACCGCTGGCCAGTGGTGATGTGCAGGGCAACACAGCAGCGGGGAACGCAGAGGCTGCCAAAGAAACCAAGGAGAGCAAGAAGCAGGAAAGCAAGAAGCCCTCTCTGCTCTCTCTGGTGACGGGAAAGAAGGATGTGGCCAAGGGCAGTGAAGCCGAGAGCCCTCCCCTCAAGGGGAAGGAAGGCATGCTCCTGGAGAGCCACACAAGGGAGGACAGGCCAGAGCCTGTCAGAGACGTGGCGAAAAAATCCGAGAAACATCCTCCAGCCGCTGTCTCTGAACGGAGTAGATCACTGAACCCCTTTGAAGACATGCAGCTCACAGAACCAGAAGCTAAGCCAGAGCCCACACCTGACCCCGCACCCCCCGTCCCTGCGCCACGGGCCCCGCAGACCAAGGCCGTCAAACCTCGGTGAGTCCTGGCTCTTCTCCTGCAGGGCCTTCCACCTCATTTCCCAGCCCAAAGCTGCTAGCCCAGCAGGCATGACCTGGCCATCTCAGCCCTACAAGTAGAGCCCCGGGCAAGGTCTTGCCATGGTTGGTAGCAGGATCTGAGGGCTGCCGACCAAGGGTGCTAGGTTTGGGTTGTGATTCGTGCAGAATGTGTGCTTATTGGGCTCTTGTTGCAAACCTCCCTGTGCGGCAAACACCGCCTCTTCGCTTTGCTCACTGGCGCATGGGTGTGCTTGGATGAGTGGCCCGTGGCCCACTCCTGAGTGTGTTGTCCAAGTTCTCTGTGTGCTTACCCTGCCTCCTATGAGGAGAAGCCCAAGCAAGGCCTGAGGACCTTCTGCTTTGGGGCATGACTCACATTCATACCGACGAGCTCTCTGTGGCCTGGGGTGTGAAAGACTTATCCACCCACCCACCCTTTTTTTTTTTTTGGCGATTCTGCTTACTTTGATCACACACACACACACACACACACACTTCAGAACTACCATGCCTTTTCGGCTGTGATAGACACATTATCTTCTGCTTTGAACTTTCCCGATGTGCTCTGCCCTGTGCTCCTCGAAGGCTAGGGCTTCGCGTTTATCACCAAGAGGAGGCAGGCTGTGACTTTACTGGATTTCCCCGTTTCTGTTGCAACAGACCTCCCTCCGTGTGGCAGACGTGCTGGGCGGTACAAGTGTCCCTGTTGTGGGTCAAGGACTGGTGCTCCTTCCTTAGTTTCTTAAGGCTCTGTCCCAAATGTGAATGCGTTCCTTCTCCCCTCGCGAACGGCTAGAGTTTAATTTGTCTTTTGGGCTCTCGCGATGCATCTGCAACTGACCAGCAGATTTTATTTTGTCCTTTTTACAGACTGGAAGTGTCTCCAGAGGCTCAACCCAAAGCCAGGCTTCTGCCTCCCCCTGACTCACTTATCTTTTTCTCTGATCTCTCTGCTGGCTCTGGTCAGACCCTCCTCCCTTCTGAACTGGGGCTTGATTCAGAGCCGCAGTCCTCTGAAAGCTCTCCTGTCTCCTCCTCTTCCTCATCTCCCGTGGTAGCACCCCTCTCCACATCTACTCCTATTGACAGCCGGCCTCACGCAGACAAGGGCCAGGCCAGTTCTGAAGAACCATCTTCGCCTCCTAAGCCAGAGCTGCAAAAGGAGCCTGTGCCTGAAGTCCCAAATCCTGTGAGACCGCTTTTCCCACAGCCTGGCACTCCAGCACATCCAGGGGCAGAAGACAGTGCTGAGGAGAAGACCGCTGCACGAGACCCCAAGCACACCAGCACCGAGGAACCCCAGAACTCTCCCCCGCTGCAGCCTGACATGGAGCCGCAAGAAGAGGGGCTTCAGAGGTCGTCCCCCCCGAAGGAAGGCTACCCCCATTCCTCCGACGAGCCCCGAGTGTGCCCACTCATCCCTGCAGTCAGAAGTGGCAGAATTGGACGCTCAGCAGAAACACCCTGGGTCGGGGAGAAGGGAAACTGGGATGCTGCCGCTCAGTCTAGATCTTTGGTGGGGAACACAGTTAGAGGGGGTCAGGTGGCTACTGCGGTTCAAGAAGCGGCACCCCCTCTTCCAATGGTGGGCTTGGTCCCCCCAGTTGACCCGGTGACACAGAATCGTGAAGTGGGGGGTCTGCATGCCGGCAAAGACCAGAGGAAAGTCAAGAAGCGGGTATCTTTTTCTGAGCAGCTCTTAGCGGAAGAGGAGGCGGAGCAGTCCCCTGGACAGGCTGACGAGGGCAGCGGGAACCCCCAGGAGCTTCCCGGGGAAGGGGCTGCCACTGGCAGGGTGCAAATCAGGGAGCCCCCCGAGTCTCCCCACAGAGGAGAGCCAGAGTGGGAGGCTGACGCTGAAGACAAGCTGCTGAGCTGTGCAGCGCTGGCTCCCATGGCAGATACAGGGGCGACTTTCCCGGCGGGCCCCCAAGGTGACGCCAGTGGCTCCAAGAAAGACACTGCACTCCTCGGGGCAGAGGGAGATGACAAGGATTCCCTGGTGGACGAGCAATGTCAGAGCAGAGCCAGTGACCACGAAGGCCTATTGTCTGACCCCCTGAGTGATCTGGAGTCGGCTGCAGACGCCAGCTCCCCAGTCATGGCCGACCTGAACCTAACCCTGCCTTCCATTCCCGAAGTGACATCGGATGACGAAAGGGTGGAAGACCCCGTGGAAGTTGTCAGAGAGATAGCAAGGCCAGCCGCTTGGGAGGGAGGAGCTTCCTCCTTGAGCGTGTTTCTCCCCTCTCCCGAGAACAAAGGGGGACCGAGTGGCAGCAGGGGAGCCGGCCCCGGGCCTGCAGTGCCTGCAGAGAGCCTGCATGATCTCAGGCCGAAAGCACCCACGGCACCTGTCACAGCTTCTTCACAGCAGACCGCAGCTTTAGGAATTCACAAAGGACAGCTGGGCAAGAGCTTGAGCGTGGATAAACAGCTGCCAGGTGGTGGCAGCGGTGGCAGCAACAGTGAGGAAGAAGATGGGAGGCTAGGCCAGCCTCCTGGTGAGCCCCTGGACCGCCCTGTTTGCAGCCCCCCCTGTCCTGAGCCCTCTCCTGCCGCACACTCTTTCCCCAGCTCTCCACATGCCCACACGCACCACACACGTACCGCAGAATCTCAAAACAAAGCACCAGCAGAGGGCTCCGCTGCTAAGGTGGACCGTTCTGGCAAGAGGAAGCCGCTTCTTCAGGCCTGGGTCTCGCCCTCAGAGACACATCCAGTCTCAGCTCAGCCAGGCACTGGAACCTGGGCAGCCAAGCACAGGTGAGAGATGGGCACGATTGATTGTCTTCTTCCATGGGAGCCATGTTTCTCCCCTAGCTTTTTACCTGCCTGGCTTCTGGCTTTCTAACTGCACACATGTTCCCATGTTGGAGCCCGTCTGTTTTGCTAGCAGGGCCGATTTTGAAAGGACTGTTCCCGCGCGACACCCCTGAGTTGGTAGCAAGAATGCAGTCGTCGTCTTCAGAGAGCGTTCGGGACTTGTTCTGCAGTCAGATACCGTGGCTAGTATATTCATGGTCTCAGAAACCAACTGAGAGCTCAAGGGGCAGACGCTGGCAGCACGGAACTCCCAAAGCAGAGCCGGGGTCAGGCTGACATGTTTGTTTAGAGGTCTTCCCTCCTGAGGACCACGGGCCCTGCGGGGGCTTCCACTGTGGAGTTCTAGGTTAGCGTTACCTCCCAAAGTAGGAGACTTCCCGTTCATGTTCTCCCGAGGGCCGTGCAAGATAAAGGTCTTGTGAGAACATCTAGGTCCCTGCCCACAGGTGTGCTTTGCCAGCTTGTCTGTGGCTGCCTGGTTGTGACTTCTTTCGTTCCACAGGAGTGTGTGTAGCCACTGGGGCGTGTTGGACCAGAGATGCGAGCAGAGCTGCTCGCGGGTCGTGCTTCTTGTCCTGCGGGCTGCCTTCTTTCAGGTACACTGTTTTTCTCTTGTCACTGTGGAGCGGCCTAAGAGTCCCTGTTCTTCTCTGTAGACTTCATCCTGTGAAGCCAATGAACACAACAGCCACGAAGGTTGCTAACTCCAGTTTGGGAACTGCCACCATCATCAGTGAGAACTTGATCAATGACGCCACGATGAAGGTATGGCTCCTCTTAGAAGTTGGCATATAGTATGGTAGCTAGGAATCGACCCCCGAACACCTTCTAGAGTCACCACTACGCACAGCTGCTGGGCAGCAGGTCATGCCAGACCTAGTTTAAAATCGTACTTATGGTGCACTCTGGATACCCCTGGGAAGCCTCTAGGTTTTCTATTCGGTAGTTACTCTCTCCCTAGTCGTTACAACTCTTTCCAAATCATTTCAAACTCACCAAAAAATTGCCAGTGTAGTACAAAGAACTCCTGTGTGCCCTTCACCTTGATTCACTGGTTGGTAACATTTCACTGCATCTACTTCAACATTCCCTCCCTCGCTCTGTCTCCCTTTCTTGCTATGTATATGGATACATGTATCCATGTCTTAAAGATAATGACATGTTTTGAGATCAGGAAGTCTAACATTAACATGATGTGTTGTTTTATTTTTTTAATCGGCATTTCAGTTATTCCGGTTGTCCTAATAGTGTCTTGCTTCGTTTAAGTGTGTTTGTTTTCAGTCCCCCAGTCCAAGCCACTGTCACTCACTGCATTGAGCTGGCTTGGGCCGTGGGTTGTGGAGGCGCCGCTTTGTCGGTCAGACACTGAGGGCAGGGATCCAGAGGAAGAGCTGCTCCAGGGGCTTCTCCTGCCTGTGGCCTTTCAGAAACAATTCACCCAGCCTGGCTTCCAAGGTGCCTCTGTGTGGACTCGACCTGCCAGCCTCTGGGCTAGCCGAGCCCCTCATGGTTTCCGTGCCCAGCGTGCCCCGCGCCCCCGTGTTGCTGCTGCATGCTGTCCGCTGCCTCCATCCTCAGGGCCCTGTAGCACGCGGTAGAAGTGCCTGCCCCACAGACTTTGCTGGATGGGATTCTTCTGGGTGGCAGATCGCCACGTCCTTTCTCCTGCGGAGGGGCTGGTGAGGTCAGACTACAGTCAGCAGCTGGGCACTGAACCACTGCACCCCCACGGCTCCTCCTCGGCCCTTTACTGCCCTTTCTTCAGGAAAGGACTGACTGGCCATCTGTCTCCTAGGACAGCGACTCTGCAGAATGTGGACTTCGCTGTTGTTCTGTAGACATCCCCTCAGTCTGGGCTTGTCCGGTGTTTCTTCGTGAGGGCGCGCAGGGAATAGTCATTCTTGACAGGCGTTAGCTATGCAAATGCCTTTCCATTGTCGGCATGTCACTTAAGGGGCCCTGGTCTGGTTTTGTCCTGAGTGTTGGTAGTGCCATTCACCCTGATGACTTAGTTTAGGTGGTACCTGCCAGCTTCTCTCCGTTTACAACTAATAAGTAATTTGTGGCGGAAGAACTTGGGACTCTCGCTTCTTGGCCTCTTGGCCAAGGTCCAGTGTAGAATCTGGTACAGTGGAGATCCTGGTCCCTCCAGACGCACAGTGTCCGGTGACCAGTGCGGTGGTTACACAGTGACCCCGTTCAAGGACTCGGGGTCTCTCTCTTTCACTTAACAGTGTATCGAGCTTTTTCCCCTCTTTGTGACTCTTTTGGAATGGATGTGCCCCTATGTACTTCTTATTGGATAAGGAGCTTTGGTGCGGCTGTAACTGAAATACACGTCAGCTAACCAAGGAGGAAGAGGAGGCCGTCCGCCGTGTCAGTACTTACAGACTCGCTGGAAGTGGGTTGGGGTTGATTTGGGGCATTGAGGAGGGTTCTGTTTGCCCTGTGCATCCAGTTACAGTCGATGGTCAACAATTTCTCGCCTGGGACTTTTTTTTCCCTCTTCCTTTAGATTGCTTCATTAAAACTCGATTGCCAGGAAGAGTATTATTGGATTAGAGAGTTTCATCTCTCAAAAACATGAGCTAACGGTGAAAAAATCCTCCCCATAAAAGCAAATCCAGTCCCTAGATTATAGCTCTTGTGGTTTCTTCTTTGGAATGTGTCCTCATCCTTCCCTGTTGGTCCTCCAACCAGAAGGACCGCGAACACTGCCTGCTTGCAACCCCCTGGTCTCCCCTGACTCATCGTCACACAGAAAAGAATGATGTGCTGTGCTCGCTTCTAGTATCTGTGCAGCACAGATACTAGAAAAGAAGGATGTACTGAGGATTTGGTGACCTTGAAGTTTGGTAAGAATGGTGTTGTATCTCAGATTGGTGGAGAGGAACTTCTGGGGACTGTATCTACAAGCAACCTTCGGCTTTCAGTAATTGTGGATATTTACATTCCGCTGGAGCTAATTGGTACTGACACAAGTTGGCGTCCTCTTGCCCTTCCTTCTCTTTGGTGCTTACTTCCCAAAGCCAGCAGCTCTAGCCCGCTCCGAGCACTGGCTCTGCCTTAGGCCCAGTCCATAAACTGTGCTCTAAACCCGCCAGCTCAGCTTGGCCAGCTCTGTACTGTTGCAGGTGAAAAAGACAGGGACCATTTGCCTTCCTGGAGTTGATAATATTTACCAGGAAATTAGGCAAAAGAACAATACAAAGATAACATAAACGGCAGTAATGATAAAAACCAGGATCATTCAGTAGCTTCCCACTCCTTTTTCCTGGGAATGCAGCTTGGCTCCAAAGTGAGGCAAACACCTAGCTTTGGGGAAGTTTGCAGACCCTTGGCTCCAGTTTTATTTACCCTTCAAAATGCATTGAATCTGGTGCTTTTGTTCTGGCCCCGCTAGGGACAGATTGGGGCCCTACAGGACAGAGTAGAACTATCTCACAGGGTTTCCAAGACGAATCTTTCTGGAAGCAGGCGGCCACATCTTTCTCCCATGGCGCGAGTAGCTGGTAGGTTTGAACCCCCAGCTCTTTGGCTGCCTCCGGAACACTTACCCACTGCACTCTCCCCAAGGCACCTTCAGCAGGGAGACACACTTGCTTTCAGACAAAGGCAACTGCTGATTGGTTACTTCTGCCCATCAGCAGCAAAGCGATCTGTCCTGGACCACGCCTAGTAAATATTCTGGAGACTCTGATACTGGCCTACCAGGTAGACACTTGGTAACAACGCAGAAGTCAATATTTACTTTAAAGCAAAACAAAGCACCATTCTTTAGGATGTTGCAAAGTGCCAGAGGTTTCAGGGAAATGGAATTGCAAAAGCAAAGTTATGAGACATCAGCTGGGTCACGACCACAGTGGCTCCACCCCCTTTATTGTTGTTTCAGGGGCTCCACCCTTTCGAGATGACGTATAACTAGGAGGATATTATTTACTCAGGTGGCTTTAGCATTTCCCTTTAAAAATAGTGCATCCCAGGACCTCTAAGAACCATTGTAGGTGTATGGAAAGTGTTGGGACACATATTTGAATGTATCTCATTATCATTATACTATGTAAAACATCCAGTGTAAGAGCCTGGTGCAGGAAATGCATGATAGTAGGCCCCATTGTTTTCTGCATTAGCAGGTATCCTCTTCACAGCTGCTCCCTTTCTGTAAGGCTGGATTGTTTTGTAATTTTTAAAAACCAATACATAAGCAGGATTTTTAAATTTTTTCTATACTTACATACATATGTATCATGACACACACCCCCCCCCACCACCACCACTTGGAGAACAGAATGCACATTCAGTAATACAGGAGTGTTTTATGCTGGTTGTCTAGAGAAACAAAACTAGGACACTGCCATAGCTGGATAAGAAAGGACTTTATCGCAAGTAGTGACTGCACACAGGTAGCAAAGGCACCCAGTCCAAATGAAGCCCCCGGAACTGCAGGCGGATGCCGCAGAAAGGTGAAGCGCGCAGCAGCGAGATGGAGATGCGGTCTTGTGGTTCCGAGTTCCCAGTGTCTCTCTCATAAAGGCACACCCTCAAGGAAGCGTCCTCAAGGCTGAGTGCTGATTGAAAGGTTGGGCTCCAGCCCTACATCTTCCTCTAGGTACAAGTTGACACAGTCGAACCAATCACACATAGCTATTCGACAGCTTGTATAAAGCCCCTTCAGTGTGCATGCCTTTTCAATTCTAAGCACTCATCCTAAGGAAACTTTAGAGATGTGGGCAAAGATTTAAGACCTTCCTGCATTTTAATTGAAAACAACCTAAATATTCAGCAATAGAAGATGGAATTTTAAGCAGCCACTAGGGGGATAAAAACCCACACAATTTTGCTAAAATTCAGTGATGAGAAAATTCATAAATAAGTTTAAAATAAACCCCGAACTCGCTGGGTTTTTTTGATACGATGCTGGAGCTTTAAAACATCAACAAACTCGGGAAAAGTAAGAGCCCTAACCATGTGTCAGAATTTGTAGGCAATGATGGTCCCCCCATCTGTAGCTGAGATTGTCCTATGGTGAGCACATGTATCTTTTGTGTTTTCAAAAGAGAAATCCTATTCGGGAGTGGAAATCTATTTTAATTCATGCATCTTGGTTTAGGTCAGATGCCGCACACTCAGTGACGTCCGCCCTGTTGGCTTGCGTAATCGCTTGCCTGTGGGTCTCCTGAAGCTCTGCAGCCTCTCATCCAGGGAGCAAACCTGGCATTGTCCCCGGATGCTGCCAGGGCCTAAGGTCGCTGCCCCCGGGAGCCCTGCCAGGTCTCCTGTCTTGCTGTCAGCCTCTTTGTTTTTCTGTTTCACAAACTCCCTTGCTGAATCTCTCTCATTTTTCAAAGAGATAAAATCCTTAATTGTCAGAGAGAGAGCCCCAACCCTCTTGAGGACGGTCTTGGCTGTTGTGCACAGACTGCTGTTTTCCTTGATATGAAATGTAAACATGCCACTTTGGGGGTCAGTGTTGCCAGAAGTTCTCTGTGAATGTGTGCTTTCAGTGAGCTGAGGGGGTGGGGGAAGGGTTAAGGGAGCAGCCACTTTTCAAAAAGCTGCCTCGTACTATTAATGTGTAGTGTGCATTTCTGAGCTTTGCCTCCCAGCCAGGGTTCCACATCAGGGATGTCTCCCCTGGGTTCTGGGGTAGTGTAGGGTCCTGCCATGCTGCCACCAGAGAGTGAGTCAACTCCCTTCTCTATTTGATGGCTGCTTGTTTGTGGATGCCGCTTTCTTGTCCTTCCTGTGATCAGGCCTCAGAATTCTGTCTCACGACAGACAGTGTAAGACACGAGTAACAACAAGAACATAGAACTGATCAAGGATTTGGGAGGATGGGGGAGAGAGGGGCAAAAAGAGAAACTGATACCAAGGGCGCAAGTAGAAAGAATCTGTTTTGGAAACGTTGATGGCAACATAGGTTCAAGTGTGCTCAATACAATTGAATGATGGATTGCTCTAAGACTTGTAAAAGGCAACACCCCCCCCAGTAAAATGATTAATTTTTAAAAAGTGTTTTGAGGTTGCTCCCTGACTTTGCACTTGTACATTTGTAGACTCTTGAGCCACAGATCTCAGGGTGGGGGCTGGGTTCTGCGGGGAGGGGACAGCCCTGGGGACTGTCCCGCTCTGTCTTTGGGGACGCTGTGAGTTGGCATCTCCTGGATGGCAATGTGTGGGTGGGTGGAGGCAGCAGACTGGGTACAGCATGTTACTTTTTATTCAATCCTTATCTTGTATTGCCTCGTGGCTTGGGCCTGGTCAGATTGCAGTTGGACTTCAGTTGGCTCGGATAATAAATGCCGGCAAAGTGCAAGTAGCCCTGAGGAGAGTGCGTGCGCTTTGACTGGGAGGGGAACATTGCACTCAGCCGTTGCACGGGCTGCCGGGACTACCCAGAGGGTGCGCCATCGAAGTGAGTGTGGACACTGTGTGGCGGCGTTTTTCACTAGTACGCAGTGAGTGCAGGTGGGGTCCCTGAGTGGCCACTTCTCTCTAATCACGGAATTCTCAGAGATCCTGGGCTAGAGGCCCCCTGGGGCTGCAAGGAAAGAGCTCACCTGTCTGGCTGGGTCCGCTTGCTCATGGTGCTCATCTCTCAGAGCCGCACTGACCCTTGGCCCTGCGGGGTGTTCACAGAGGCACCAGTATCTCTTTGGAGTGGTCAGTGCTCCACAGCTAGATGTCTTCAATCCTGAGCCCAGAGCCCAGTCCAGGCAGCCACCACATGGGAGCTGAGTACGGCTAGAACCCCCTCACCCAGGGTGGTTCTTGCACTTGGCAGACTTGGCTATGAACCTGAAAGGTTAATGGTCAGTCCCACCCAGAGGCTCCTCGGAAGAAAGGCCTGGTGATCTATTCCTGGAAAATGGGCCATGAAGAGCTTTATGGAAAACACACAAAAATCTTTATGGAGCACAGTTTTGCTCTGACACACAGACCCCATTGTAACTGGTGAGATGAAAACACAACAGAAAGCGGAGGGTGCAACAGGGAACTTTAGGGACCAACAAAGCCCAGACTCTCCATCCTCGGGCTCTTTACGAAAGTGGGCCACTCCTGGTACCAACCGAAACCGAAAGCGCAGATGACTAATGCCATTTTCCTTTTTTGTACCTAGTGTGTTCAAGTGTTTATAAACTTCTATTGCGATTTAGGTGGCCGGTTACAGAGCAGGCGCTCAGTCTCACATTCAACAATTGATACCCATTTCACTTCAACTCATGTTTCAATCCCTGCATTGTACTATTACTTATCCCGCTGACTTCCCGAATTCCGTCCTGCTCCTCAACTAGCCCTCTGCCTTTGGGCGTCAATGCTGCCTGCTTTGATCTTAAGTGGTGGGTTTTTCTAACGGGAAGGTGAGGTCCATGGTCTGGGAGATCGAACCAGGTCCTCTCCCCACCGGAAGCCTGGGTTAGGCTCTGAGGATTTTGCATTCTGGTCCACATTTCCTTCCCACTCAATTCCGGACCTTCAAATTCGACCCTTTTCAGAGCAGTTGACGATTTGTGTTTCTCTTAAATCTTTGGTTTCTCTATTGACGTCCTAATTTTCTCTTCCCGTTTCCCCTCTCCAAAGAAATACAACCCCTCGGACCCTGCTTCCGCGTATGTGCAGCTGACCCACGATGAGCTGATCCAGCTCGTGCTCAAACAGAAGGAGACCATCAGCAAGAGGGAGTTCCAGGTCCGAGAGCTGGAAGACTACATTGACAACCTGCTGGTCAGGGTCATGGAAGAGACCCCCAACATCCTCCGCATCCCAGCTCAGGTCGGCAAAAAGGCAGGGAAGATGTGAGCCGCCTGAATAAAACACGGAAGCGTTTCTTGTGAGTGTGTCTCCACCTGCGCTCAAGGTCAAGAATTCCGGGTGCCTGCTCGCCAGCAAATAGGCTTCCCGGTCAGAGTGGAATCTACCGAGTGAAGCCTGGTTGATTCTCACAGTGACTCTCTTGCTGTACCTCCCCAGGGCTCTCTCTTGAATACCACTGTGCCTTTAACCATGCTACAGGGAGTTGATGCCCACCAGATACATGGCCGTGCTAGGCTATAAATAGTTCATGCCCACCAGATACATGGCCGTGCCAGCTAATCCTGGGCCAGCGATTCAGATGGCACAGGAGGTACTGATGTATTTTCACTCGGGGTTTTCTTTCGCTGAGACGGGGCGGGGGTGTAAAGTGACTGTCCTCCAGCCACCAACACTGAGGATGAACCGGGAGGGAGCCTGTTGGTGCTGTTACACGCACTCTCCTGACGTGTGAGTGCTTCGGCTGTGACTGCCGGGCTACAGAGGCTACATTTTGATATCACACGAACCTACGGGCTTTTCACACCTGGCTCGTGGCTTTTTGTTTGTTTTTGGCCCGAGCAGAGGAGTTTCTGGAAAGCCTGTGTGTGTGTGCCTTTCAGATTTTAAGCAAGTTGCCTTTCCAAAACTCCAGCTTTCGCTAAACCCTGGCTTTACACTAAACTGGGGGCCATGGCCCTCCCCCAGAGCCGGGGCGCTCAGACAAGGGAATGGAGTGTCCTTTCCCTCACGTAGGCGAAGTTGGTCTAAGTGTCCCCTGTGGAGATAGCACGGTTCCTGCTTCCCGTCTCCCAGGGCTTGGCTCCTCTAGGCACTCACGTAAACAATTCTGTCAGGTATGGGTAACTCCTTTGGCCATTTCCCCGTGTCTCTCGTTGGCCCCTTGATTTCCTTAGGATCTTCCAGAGGGGGTGGGGGGGAGACAAGCCCGTGTCGCAATGCCTCCCCTTGGTTGTCAGGGGGTGTGGTGTGTCAGGCCCTGAAGGGCTTGAGCCAGGTCTGCATGGCTGTCCTCTGGACACTGGTCAGCCCTGCTGGAACTGACGTCCATGACGTCCAGGACACAGGAAGGAAGCGGTGGGGGGCTGACAAGATGTGGACGCAGGTAGAAAGCAGATGTCTCGGCCTTCTGACTGCTGCTGCTTTTCCCTCATGAACAGACTCGCAGACATCTTTGCTATGAAACTGTGAAGAGCAAGAGGTTGAGACTTGGTTTTGCCCGGCTCTTTTGAAAACAAACAAACAAACAAACAACGAAATTGGTGTATCCCTCCCCCCTTTTATGGGGGCTGGGGTGGGGGAGACACCCGCCTCCTTAGATAATAACCCCAGTTGCGGTTTCCCAGCTAAGCTCATTGTTCGTAACCTAGCAGGGGAATCAGAATGCTTCCACACTGGTTCATTTTTCTCTCCTGGCTGTGATAGAACCTCATCCGATCTTGACATCTGCCCCGAGGGGAGAAGATCAGAGGTCAAGGGTGGCTGGGATGCTGAAGCTCAGCATAGAGGAGAGGGGGAGGCTGGGTAGGGGGTAGGCTTCAAGATGGCGTTTGCTGACATATTGGAGCACTTTAATCTGAAGGATAATATTGTAAAATTGATTAGCTTTTCATTATCTACAACCATTTTATTTAATACTCTCCTACAGTGCTAGGGGCTACTGTGGGCTTCTTAGATGGCCTATATTTTTATAGTGCTATGAAATATATATGCATCGCTTTCATGAAAATTTTGTATTCACGTGAATTCTGAACACGTGCATGTATATATTCTGTATTGCTTTAAAAAAAAAAACAAAAAACAAAACTTGATATAAATGTATTTTTACTGTGAGATCCCCAAGTGCCCTAGGGGGCAGCTGTACCGTGAGCCGCATGGAGACCTGCGTTGTTAATGCGCGGTGGTAGGGCTTGGAGGTGTCTGCTGCTGGACCCTGGGTATGTCATTTGGTCCAAGTTTGAGAGGGACGTCCCCGGGCAGGGGAGTGAATTCCTGTGTTCTGGAAATGCCACTTGGGAACTCTGGAGAATGAAGGACAACTGAGTAGCAGGACCTCTAGTTCCAACCACTGCGCGGAGAAACAGGCTGTGGGCAGCCTTCCTGTGCCTGCCTCACTGCGGAGAGCGCCAGGGGCCACTCAGTTAACCAGCGTCCCTGAAGACCTGACTTTGAGGAGGAGTTCAGGAAAAGGCAGAGCAGCTGCCCTGAGCCCACAGCTGTGGGGGTGGGGGTGGACCACTGCAGCACTGGTGACCGGTTGTCCCCGCCGGCCTGGGGTCTAGGAGAGCCACCTTCTGCCTCGAGCCACCATGGATGCCCGCAACAGGGGCGGGGGGAGGCGCATGCGCTGCAGGAGCTCCTTCCAGGAAGACCAATCCATACAGACACCCGATTCAGTACCAAGCACCAATGTGCTCTGTGACTTTGTTGCAGGCCAGCCTTTGCCCACTTGTTTGTCACCGCGTCCCTGGACCTTGTGACTGGTGCCCCGGTCCATCCCTGTGTGAGCCGCACTAGGGGAACAGTGGGCCATGCTGGCCGGGCGGCAGGATGAGGCATGAAGGAGATACATGCAGGCAGCTGCCAGCGTCGCTAACAGGAATATAAAAGGGCACAAAGCGGGGAGGGTCCGTGACACGAAGCCACTTGTGTCTTGAAGGCTAGGGACAATGTTACATTTTTGCAGCGCCTCCCTTCCCCTCCCTGGATCCCCTCTCCCAACCACCCTTTGGTTTCCCCATTTTTTAGCACAGCTCATTAATGACCCCTCTCAGCTGGAAGACCCAGGTCGAAAGTCTAACCTCCTAGTACCCACATCAAAGTCAGCTCTGTGGTTTCTGACTCCCTGCTATGTGAGCCAGCAAACAGCCCATCACCCCAACAGAAGGATCCCCTAGTGTTTGGGGATTATAGAATTGCCCATTTCTGGCTTTGTTACTTTGTGAACTTTGGATTTCTTGCATTTTGTTTTTAAGCAGTAACCTAAACTTTCCTAAGAACACTAAATAAAATGGTACATAACTACCTTTCAAAAATGTGTATCTGGCGTTTAGTATGGGTGCAATAGAAATTCCTGCTTCAGCCCTGGAAATGCTGCTTGGGAACTCCGGGTTTTCCCACCCCTTTCTCTGCAGAGGAGGAGACATCTGTGATCCCATCACCCTGGCATGTCCCTCAACCGCACCGGAAGGACCCAGGCTTTCCCAGCCATCCTTTGAGCTTGTGCCCCTGGTGGGCAGAGCGGGGCCTTTCCTCTCCCTCTGGCTGAGCTCAGGAGCCACAGGGCCTCCCACCACCACTCCTCACCACCACTTGCCAGAGGATGGAGTCTTGACTTGTGATTCTAATTGGTTTTAGATCTACTCCAGGCCTGCAACCAGGTCTCTGGTCATCTACTTAGTCTGCTCAATTCTGAGTGGAGGGCTATACAAGGAGTCTCCCGAGCCACCTTGCCCAGACTGCCTTCCTCACAGCGAGGGGTATGCCTGCCCCACAAGTCCAGACCAGGGGCAAGGGCTCCGCCTTCTTAGGGGAGGAGGGGGTAAGCCGGCTTCTTTCTTAGAAACAGCCACACTATAGAAGGACCAAGGCAGGTGGTGCGGGGGGCGGGGGGAGCTCCAGGAGAGGGGTGTCGGACCTCCCTGAAAGCAGCCCTGGTTTGGGTTGGAAAGGACCCCGTCAGTGTCACTGGTGAGGCACCATGTCATCGTATGAAAAAGTTCTCAATAAAACAGCCACCTCCAGGCTTGGGAGGGAGTGGGGAAGATAACTTCTGAGGAAGAAAAAGTAAATTATGCAAGTGACCGGCTTTTCCCTTCAAGATTGTTTCCCTTGCTTTGGAAGTTCTCAAGATTCAGTTTCTAGTGGCAACTGCCACCCAGCTTTGCCCTGTTCTGTCCTGGTGACCCCTCACACAATAGTATCCTGCCTCATCCTGCACCACCGTGATCCATTGGCTGACTTTCAGAAGTGGGTCATCAGGCCTGCCTTGTCTTAAGGAGTCATCCTGGCATCACTCACAGGTAGGGGGTAGCTATGAACGAAGTCCCTTGGCCAGAAATTGAACTCTGAGTCTGCCAACATGAAGGCAAGAATTCTACCCCACTTGATTCCTAAGGAGCCCTTGTGGTGTAGTGGTTATGCGTTGAGCTGCTAACCCCAAGGTGGGCAGTTCAAAACCACCAGCTACTGTGAGGGAGAAAGATGAGACTTTCTACCCCCCATAAAGAGTGACAGGCTTGGAAGCCCAAAGGGGCGGTTCTACCCTCCTACAGGGTCGCTATGTGTCAGAATTGACTGATGACTATGTTGTCATTCCTACCACTGCCATCAAACCCAGCCCTCGGGAACAGACAACGGCATCTTTAAACCCAGTCTGAGAGGGGCTGCCCACTTCTGAGTTTTCTCAGCTCAGCTGCTAATAAGAAGTTAGAGACCACCACCCAAACCAAAGCCATACAGGAAATGATTTTAGGGAATATGAACAACTGATTTCTGAGCAGAAGGATGGGAAACTCCAGAGGTCCGGGGCCTTGGTGTGCCCCTCGCCTGCCTGCCAGGTGGCCTTGGAGTCTTGTCCTGGCTGGTGCACAGGTCCCCTCCTAGGTCATCTCGGTGAGCAGTAGACCCTGCCCTCCACTCCCCAGTCTGTGCAGTCTAGGTTTTTCTAGTATTATATGTGTTTATTCTTAGACCAGGAAAAGCAGAATTTCTCCACCTTCAAGAGGCAACCAGCATTATTCATGTTTATCCTGTTCTCCCCATCCTACAAAAGGATATGCTTTAAAACAAAGACCGGGTCGCCCAGGACTTGCTGCCTTGTATGTTTCCCTTTCAATCGTCTTCAGGCTTGGAAGCCGAAAGGGACGGTTCTACCCTCCTACGGGCAGTGGTTTTGAGTGCGCCCCTATGGGACACCCTCAGCTACCTCGGGGGAGAAGGGGGTCTTGGAAAAGCTGAGGTCCGTGGTGCGGTTCCTGCCCTCACCACAACCAGACTGTTGGCAGGATCTGAAGCACAGCCCCGGCCACGCTGGGAACACAGTCCCTGAATCAATGCCCCCCTTCCTTAGGCTTCTCTGCAGGTGCCTTCTTGGGGCTGTCCGTCCTGGGGAGGCAGCAGGTACCCACCTCAGGCGCAAACCTGGCAGACCTAGCTGTGTTTGCCAGCACATCCCAGAGCTGCCTTAGGGAGGGTGTCCTTCCTCTCAGCCTTGCTGTTTTGTGATATTTCACACCAAGCTGGTGTTAGGAGTCCTGGGTGCCGTCGTCTTGCGGACACTGAGCCAGTCCCGAACAGAATGGAGAGAAGGCAGAGAGGGCAAAAGCCTTACCTATCAGGTGCTCAAGGTGCCCCAGTGGCACAGGGGCTTAAGCATCAGGCTGCTATTCTGGAGATCGGTATTTCAAACCTACCCACTGCTCCTCGGGAGGAAGATGCGGCTGGCTGCTTCTATAAAGATGGACAGCCTCAGAAACCTTAGAGAGCAGTTCGATTCCTTCCTATAGGGTCACTCACTGAGTCGGAATCAACCTGAGGGCAGTGGGTTTGGGTTTTTATATGAGGAGCTCCCTTCAGGTTAAATAAACCTTGACTACAAAAATAAGGTCCACTTATTGGGGTGGCATGGTTACGAGTTGGGCCGCTAACTGCAAAGTCAGCAGTTCAAAACCACCCGTGGAGCTGGGTATGACAGAGGAAGGGCGCTGGAAGGCCTGGTTGGGCTCCACGGTCCCGGCTTCACCGTGCGTGCTCGGAAAAGCTGCAGCGGTGGAGAGGAAGCCCAGCCAGGAAGGTTCCCAGCCCTGAGCCAATGCCAAGCTCACTGCCCTGATAGGAGCTGTACTCAGGACTCAGAGTGAAACTGGTTTAGGGTCACAGGCTCAGTAAACTGAGCCGAGCTGAGTGCAGGAATGAGGCCGAATTAAGGACATGGAGGACAGTCCTCCCCTCAGGGCTTGCTCTAGATTCGCTGACCCTGCCTCTGCAGACTGCCGTCCCATTTGGAGCACCTGACAGGCAGTCTTCTCTGGGTGCCAGCCCACCGGGTCCCCCCACCCCTGTGCCTCCCAGCCTGTCCGCCCAAGACACTTCTGAGGGATTTGAGTGAGGACTGAGCCCACCACACACACACCCCCTCCCCACTCCACCCCACACTCCCACCCGGCCACGGTATCTCCTTGTTAGCCTAACAAATGAAAACCGTTTTTATTTCTAGGCACAGGGACGGGGGCACACAGTCCTGTCCTTCCGCACCGTCCAGAAGCACGGTGTGTCCCAGCAGGAGCGCCCGCTTCCCCTCCGGCAGAGTGGGCGCCCTCCTCCCGGGGCTCCTGCCGGTCCCCGCGCCCGCCTCCGTCTCCTCCGAGACCCGAGGACCCTGTGAGGACCCTGTCCAGCCGCTCGCCACCTGCGGGGGTCGAACGACCCTTTCACGGGGCGAGACCATGGAAACACGTATTTCCGATGGCCCTAGGACCCGAGACAGAGACACCTCCTCTCTCCGTCTCCGGTCTCTGGGCGCCCCCGCCCGCCCACGTGCAGATGCATCCACAACCCGCCTGAAGACGGTACCTATGCCGCACCGTGCTTCAAGACAAAACTGCATTTATGTGTCATTAGAAATAAACACGTCACAATATAGAATAACATACTGTTTTTGTGATTAATCACTATGCTTTAATGATGTTCCATTTGTAACAATGAAAATACATGGGGGGGGGGGCGGAGAAGGGAGGGAATCAATCACAATGATTGACACCTAGCTACACACCCATCTCCAGGGGGAAAGAACAGAAAACACCGCATGGGGGGAGGGAAGAGGGAAAAATGAGGAGCTGATACCAAGGGCTCACTAGAAAGTAAATGTCTGCAACTGAATGAAGGCAACATATGTGCAAACATGCCTGATGCCATCAGTGGATTGTAGGGATTGTAACGAGATGTAAGAGTCCCCAGTAAGATAATTTTTAAAATGCAGCCTGCATATTATTTACATTACGATTCATAACAGTAGCAAAATTACAGTGATGAAGCAGCAATGACAATAATTCTATGGTGGGGGTCCCCACAGCACGAGGAACAATATTAAAGGGTAGGCTATGAGGAGATCATGCCCTGGTGGCTGGAAGAGTGACTCGCTTCTCTACCACTGATGGTTGCTAGTTAAAAGAACATAAAACCTTCTTCCATGTTACAATGAGTATTATTGGAGAAAGTGTAAGCTCAAGGCTTTTGCCATGGAGATATTGGTGGATGGCTCTGTAACAAAATCACTAAAAGAAAAAAAAATGGTTCTCAACTCACAGCCATCGATTCTGACTCGTAGCAACCCTGTAAGACAGGGCCGAACTGGCCCTGCGAGTTTCTGAGACTGTGACTGCATAGGGAGTAGAGAGGCCCGTCTTCCGCCTGTGAGGCAGGTGGTGGTTTCAGTCTGCTGACAGTTATCAGCCCAACCAAGAGCTGCACAAACCCGGAAAAGAGAGAGGTCTGAAATTGTTCAGTGGAACCATTAAGGAGCCACTCCCAATGCTGATTACAGTCCTTTTGGGGACACATTGCCCTCCACTCAGGATGTCTGGTTGCTAAGTGCTTTAAAATTGATGGACGGCTCAAAAATAGAGGCATGCACACACACACACACACACACACACACCACACACAAGTATGTCCTACTATCTGCCTGCTGGGCAACAAGAGAGAAATGCCACCTCATTCGGGACGTGATGGGGCAATCTAAGGGAGGGGCCTCAGGAGCCGAAACCTAGCACCTGGTGCTGTGCCGAAGCCCCTGTGGTGTGGGATTACAGTGGGTAGATCAAAGGTTAGGAAATGGATTTTGGGGGATTAATGTTTCTTGGTTCAGGAGTTTGGGCAGGAAGAAAGGAGGGGTAGTGTGATCCAGCCCTGTGTGTTGATGCTAAGTACCATCAAGTTGATCCCAAGGCACTGCTTTGGGGTGCAAGATGGAGCCTCCTCTCTAAAGGAGTAGGCTTCTCCCATGTTGAGATGGCAGTCTCTGGGCAGGGATGGTGCCCCTCCGTCTGAGAAGCAAGAGAACCAAGGGGAGGGAAAGGGGACTGAGACACTGTGTAAAAAGATTTCTGTCTTGTCACTGCTTTCTTTCGGAACGGTCAAGACTGCCTTCTGAAGGTGCCAGTCTTTAAACTATTCTTGTCGATATTCTAGAAGACATCGTGCTTGGAGAGGGTCAGTGAGACAGAGGCATGCCCTCAATAAGACAGATTGACACGGTGGGTGGCTGCAACATGGGCTCAAATGCAGCAGTGAAGATGCGGACAGGGCAGGACTGGACCACGTTTTGTTCTGTTGTATGTAATGGTGCTAAGAGTCCAAACCAACTCGAGGGCACTTAACCACCATCACAATCGATTGAAGTTCCACAACTCTCCATGAACGTCTGCTGACTGTCCCGTGGGGCTGGTGTGGAAGCTTGGGTCAACTGTCGGGGCCCAGCTGCAGGAGGATGAGGGAGGAGAGGCTTCGGAGCAGCTGTGAGCAGAAAGGACTTGTGAAGCTTTTTCCAAATTTTGGGGAAAGTGACATGTGATGCTTGTATTCTAAAGAAAATGAGGCATTTTTTGGTCAGAGATGATCACTGTTGTCTAGGGAATTCGCAATTCCATTGCTTCTGACTCTCCAAAGAGCTGACATCGGCCTGCCTGATCGGATTCGTTCTTTTTGAGCCTTGGGTCCTCTATTGGAGGAGCTACAGGGACTTGGTACTAGGGCCATCTAGTCACCTAGGTACTTGGTCTGCTCCTCTCTTCAGACTGGTAAGCACGGTTTATCTTTTTGAGGTTTTTTCCTCCCTCTTCTAGCTCTAGGTTTCATAATGGTGCATTGGTATCCTAACGAAGCCAGAAGAAACCTGTATCTTCAAGGGAGCATGCCTATTTGTTAATGGGCTGACAAAACACACTTCATTCTAGGGAGGAGCTGTCCACGTGCATTTACTCTTCTCAACGCAAAGTGCTGACCTCATTCTCCAACACCCCCCCCCCCCCCCCCCCGTTCCCAAATGCAAGGTTGAAAGTGAGGCCATGATAGCTTCCAAACTCGGTTTATGCCTGGGGCTTATCTGAAAATCTCCATTGTCGGCCTGAGAAACACAAATTCTCCACAAACACTTCCAGCCCTTGCTATGATTACTCCCACCTGCATCTGTGAATGCACCATAGACAGGCCTTTGTGCAGTAAAAAGCGTGGGGGCCGCCTCTGGCCTCCCTGTTGCCATAAGCCTCCACTCTCCACCCTTCTTTACCTGTCCTGACACTAATCTTCCTCGCACGTTACTCTACTTCTATGGTGGGCTCAGTAACTCTTTGCAATGACCACACAAAACTCAGGTCGTACTTGCACTTAAGACGGCTTGTTAAGGAAGTGAACAGATTACCACAAGATCAGTAAAAAGTAGTCTATAGTCACTGGTCCACAGCAATGCCTCTCCTCAGCCTGCAGCCAAGTTTCTCTTTGGGCCTTAGCTTCTCAGCCATGCAGTCCCCTAGCTTCCGTCTCTGTGGGCCAGGATGCCAGCCTATCTGATGCTCTGTCTCACAGTTCCACAGTCTTGGGCCCAAAGAGGAGAAAGTACCTTCTAGTCTTGGTGATGCCCCCCTGAGTCTCTGTGCCAGTCACTGCTACATCTGGTCTTGGAAGCCTCCGCCCCTTCAGACAGAGATCTTAGAGGTTGCCCTTCCAATGGTCCTCATATTTCCGTGTCTCAGGTGACTCTTACACACAAAGGAATGGCTTTGGATAGAGGTGAGCTTTTTGTTTTTCAGCCAACCACACGCCCAAAGAAAACGACGGATGCTGTTTTAAGTCACAGTCTCTAGTAGTTTTACAGATGCGCCCCCAGAAAGCAAAGGGTGTGATTTGGTTCACACCCTCTACGGAGGTCAAGACTTAACCCAAGCTTAATTCTGTAACACAGAACTCCCTCCAGAATGAGACCACAGCCATAAAGCACAGAGTCTGCAATGATATTATGTGTAGTACATATAACCGTAAGGGATTAAGACAAGAAGGGCTGTATTAACTGACTATCTCTCACTTGGCTTGTCATTGTCATTTAACTGAACCTTTTTATATTCTAGACACAACTAAAACAAAATTCCAAGCTTTAAGAGATTTTAAACGAGCATAAGTAAGATGTATTTACTTGCAAGAAGTACATTTCCTTTTTGGTGACTTTTAAGATATGACACCCCAGATTCTCATTTGTAAGCTTGGTTTTGTGATTCATGTTATTCTATTCATTTCTGTGATGACATAGCGAGGGACACAGTTTTGCTCAATTGTTTGATAGATCCTATTACAAGTCAGGAACTTTGGGGCCAGAATCAAATGTTGAGCCTCTTAAAGCTCGACTTTAAAAATACCTGCATTTGCTTGGACTCTGCAGTGTACCAAAAGGCCTCAATGCCTCCGCTCTCAGGGTGTTTTAATTAAACTCCCTTACTCTGAAGTTGACAAAAAGAGGTCTCAAAGAGGGGAAATAACCTGCTTGGGCAGGAAGCCCTGGGAAATTGGACACGTTTTCTTGCTCTCTTGTTACAATACCTTTGACATCCTTTCTACTGTCTATCATTCCCTGGCAATGGGAAACCAAGAATCTCCTATTTATGACCCTGGCGCTTTGTAAAGGAGGGTTGTTCAGGGCTTAGAATTTCTTGTCTGTTCTATTCGTCTGTAGAAAGTAAAAATTCACTTCCCAGCGATCCCTCCTTCGAAACAAACTATGGAAAGCCAGCGAACCCCGCGACACGGCGCAACCTCGGAACCTCCTCTCCGAGCGAAGGTTTCCGCACGGGTCAGCGGGGGAGCGGCCGGAAGTGACGCACCACCGCGGCGGGTGGGGCTTCACTCCTACCGGAAGAGGCAAGTGCAGGCCTTCGGCAGGTCCTCTCCATCTTGTTGCGTCGTCGGTGCCTCGGAGTCGGGGCCCCTGCGCGCCGGCGGGTCCCCAGGTCGGCCCCGGCAGGCTGCACGATGCCGGGAGGACGCCGCTGCCCCGACTGCAGCTCCGCGGCGCTCGTGGAGGACTCGCACTACTCGCAGAGCCAGCTGGTGTGCTCCGACTGCGGCTGCGTGGTCACCGAGGGCTTCCTCACCACCACCTTCGCAGACGAGGGCAACCTCCGAGGTACCCACCCGTGCGCTCGGAGGCGGGCAGCCGGGTGACTCGAAGGGTCGGTGCTTTTTAATCGCCCTGTTGCCTGCGCGCGCACCGAACCCTGCGAGAAAACAGCGCAGAGTAAACGGATCAACGGCCGGAGGCCCGGATGGCGCTTGGCCCTTCGCGTTCGGCCGGCACGTCATACCGAATCCGGACTACGTAGTAGGCCCGATTTAAGTGCTGGGTGGGTGCACCTTGCCTGCGCTGTGTCTGGTGAAGGCCTATGGGTTAAGTCGTTTGTAGCACTAATTGGCATCCTCCCCACCCCCATCCGCCGCGCGCGCAAATTCCTGCCCACGGCAGCCCTCAAAATCTGCAGCCAGGAAAATGGCCGGAGTTATAGGCCCCGAAAAGGCGACCGGAAAGTTTGAACCGTTGATCTGTTTTAGTGCTGGGCCCTAAAGGCTAAGTAGACTATTTGATGCCCCTTGCCTTTACAGAGGTAGCATACACCCGAAGCACCGGAGAAAATGAGCAAGTTAGCCGCAGCCAGCAACGAGGTAAGAGTTGTGACCAGTGTCTTTAAAGGACCTTAATGGACAAGTCCCTCGGCTGGCTTTTCCAGTTTGCCGCATTCCTGGGTTGGAGGGGGGGGGGGGTTGAATGCTGTGGAGCCAATACCAGCTCCTAACAACCTCACCTGACACTAGAACTTCCTCATACGGGTTTCAAGGCAGTAACCGGTTTAGAATGATACAGGTTGCTGTATCGTTCTCATGCAGAGCCACTGGCAGGGCTGACCAGTGCACCAACAGGGCTCCTGGGTGTTGAGCAGAGTAGAGAAGAATGGTATTTGGAAATGAAGGATGGGAGAGGATGGTTCTTAGGGGCAGCGATTCAGAATATGATTGGAGTCTGCTCAAGGGTATGTTTGAGGCACCTTCGAGAAGCCTGGATAAAACTGGTCTGGCCCTGATGAATCAGGCCTCCGAAAAGGGTGGGTTCAAATGTGATTTCTTTGCATAAATGTCATTGTGTCTTTGGGGGTGGGTAGGGGTGGGGGGAGAGACCACTGTCACTACTGTCATTGTGGATAGGTACATTATTTGTGACTGGCATCTGAGGCCACATTAGCAGAACTTTTTGGAAGCTGCACAGTTGCTCCTTTGACCTGCCCCACCCCCTACCTGCCCCTAACCAAAGCTCTGGGCTTTCTTAGGCCTTCGCCGAGTGAGAGACCTCTGTCGAGTTTTGCAGTTGCCATCGACATTCGAGGACACTGCAGTTGCTTACTACCAAAAAGCATACCGCCACCCTGGCATCCGGGCTGCCAGGCTGCAAAAGAAGGAGGTGTTGGTGGGCTGCTGTGTCTTGATCACCTGCCGGCAGCATAACTGGCCCCTAACCATGGGAACCCTTTGCACCATGATCTATGCCGACTTGGATGTGTTTTCTGGCGCCTACATGCAGATAGTGAAGCTTCTGGGCCTGGATGTGCCATCTCTGTGCTTGGCGGAGCTGGTGAAGACATACTGTAGCAGGTACCTGCTGAGTTGGGAATCACAGGGTTGGGATGGCAAGGGATTGGTGCCTGTTTTGTTTCTCTGACCATTGGCTGCATTTTTTTTCTCCTTTGTGTAAACCAAAGCCTAGCTAAAAGGATGCAGGAGAGAAACACTTCTTATTTGTATTGTCCAGTACTAATAAGTTCAGCCCCATTTTATATTTGTGATGTTATAGTAGGTGGCCTGATGGTCTGGTGGTTGCGTACTTGGCTGTTAGCTGACAGGTAGGTGATTGGACTCAGCAGCCTCTCCTCGGGAGGAAGATGAGGCGGTCTGCTTCAGAAACCCCGTGGGGCAGTTCTACTCTGTCCTGCTGGCTTGCTGTGAGGATCGTCATTGGTGTCAAAAGTGTTCAGTTTGAAGCTTGGTTTCTTACTAGCTAATGACTGTGGGCACGTTTTTCCCCCTAACTCTAAATTGTGGGTTCAGCTGTTCAAAACCAACAGGTGCTCCATGGGAGAAAGATATGGCTACTCCTGTAGTTACTGAACCCACAGGGACAGTTTGCTTCTGTCCTGTGGAGGGTCCTGGGAGGCAGAATTGCCTCGATGGCAGTGAGTCTGGTTTGGAATTGTAAATGGAGTTGAGAGAGGTAGTGGTGTGAATTGAGAGCATTTGTGAAGCTCTCAGAGTAATGGCTACCAGGGGGTGTTAATAGCTGCTAGCTGCTTTCTGTATTCCCTCTCCCTTCACCTAAGAAGCAGAAGGCTAGCCTGGTGGAAACTTGCTGCTCAGCAAGCTTGTGTGTTCTTGAGGGAAGAGCCTCTCCATCTTGAGTGCACTGTGTTTCCTTGGAAAAGAAATCCTTTCTGAGACCTGCCCTCATTTTGGTCGTTTCAGCTTCAAACTGTTCCAGCCCACCCCGTGTATGCCAGCCAAGTTTGTGGAAGACAAAGAGAGGATGCTGTCGCGAACATTGCAGTTAGTGGAGCTGGCGAATGACACGTGGCTGGTGACTGGGCGACACCCTTTGCCAGTCATTACTGCAGCTGCTTTCCTGGCCTGGCAGTCCCTACACCCATCAGGACGTCTGGCGTGTTCCCTTGCCCGGTTTTGTCAAGTGGCAAATGTGGATCTGCCCTACCCTGCTTCTGCCCGCCTGCAGGAGATGCTGGCTGTGCTGCTGAGGATGGCTGAGCAGTTAGTCTGGTTGCGGATCCTGAAACTCAACAAACGCTCTGTGGTGAAGCACATTGAGGACCTTCTGCAGCATCGCCACACTCTGATCCACAAGGCCTTTCTGGATGGAACAGGAGAGAGGGAGGCCCAAGCGAGGGGGTTGCAGCCAAGGATGGAAGAGGAGGTGGGGGGTAGTTCCTTAGGTTTGCCTCTCGGGAAGCGCCCAGCTGGTCCTGGCATTCTCCTCCCTCCTTGCATGCTGAAGCCCCCAAAGCAGCCCCGTCTCCCACCCACTGTTCGCACAGTCACTGGAGATGAGGATATTTCTGATAGTGAGATAGAGCAGTATCTGCGCAGCCCTGAGGAAGTTGAGGACTTTCAGAGAGCCCAAGCTGCTGGACTGGCCACCAAGGATGCTCCTAACCAGCCCTGATGCATACCCCACATGGGCTCTTCATCCCATTCTGACAGCAGCTTGATCATGGGTCCAATCGTTTCTAGATAAATCCATTATTTCTTGGGTTTTGTTTGTTTTAGTTATTTCTTGTGTGAAGGAACCCAGAGCGGCTGTAGGGAGTGACCGTGGGTACTCCCATGGTGGCCAAAAGCCACCTTGATGTCCGAGAGCAAGTTACATACATTCATTTGCAGGGGGGTGACTTTGTTCTTACACCACTGGGAAAGTATTAGGTGCGCTTCTGCTCCCACTTTGAATTAGACACGCTGCCGCCTCTGCAGGCCTGATGGGCTCCCTGCTATTGGCAGAACCTAGGGCATGCCCAGTGGTAGCACCCCTCATGAGCAGGCACAGTGTCCGTTCACAGGTGTTGGTCTTTGTGTGTGTGGTGGTGTGAGATACCTCATAATAAAAGAATCCTTGGTGTACTTTGGTTCTAGCTCCAAAGGTTTTGCAAAATTTTAATATATTAAAACAAGAGGCATCTGCTAGAAAACATTCCATTGTATAAAACCCGAGTTTTTAAAAACGTGTTTTCTTTGGCACTTTTCAGTCCCTCCCTCCCCTTTCCCCAGCATATTGCAAAAAGCTCTCCAGTGCTACGGCATTGGCAGGGTATGTAAACAGCAGCCAGCATATGTGGAAGAATAATACAAAGCTTTTTCTTTCCCCTAATGTCTGTGCAGCAAGCATAAATAACAGGATCCATGCTAAGAAGTGTGGGCTCCCCTCCTCTTCCCTGTGCTCTCTTACCTTATGATTTGTGCTGTGGCAGCCTTGAGCCTGGGAGGGGGCCTGGGCCAGGCCTGATCTGTTCAGGCCCAAGGTTCCCTCCACCTGCATTTGCCCTGTGACAAAAGGCACTGCGGTGCTTGCTTACAGGTGCTGGTGCTGCTAAGTGGAAGGCACAAGGACCCAGATGAGTTCAGGGGTTCCAGGCGCTACTTTGCAGTTTGACTTGGGTTGTGAGTCGGGAAACCAGTTTGATGTTTTGGGGGTTTCACTGGTTCTAAAGATTGTGTTATTGGGCACGATTCTTCCATGTGGCCTCAATGAGGCAGGGGCACATGGTTCCTCAATTCCTTGGGTCTGGTAATGGACATTGTTGCTGCCAATAACCACCTGCAGCCATTCACCAGAGCCCCTCTTCAGACCATGTTCACTACCATACACACGGAGGCCATGACTACAGTCTACCCCAGAGCCAAGGACCAGCACCCTCTACTTCCTGCAGATCAACAACTGGCAGTTTTAAGTCAAAGCTTTGCCCTAAAGTGTGCCTCTGAGCCCTGTGTAGGTTTGTGTGCTGCTCAGAATGTTTTTTTTCATCCCTTCCCACAACCTCACCCCTGGATAATTTCTGATGCTGTCTTGCCCCACCCTCCCTTGCATAGTTAACCTGAAAAGCAGCACCTTGTTACCACCCCCTATTCTTGTCACCTGGCTCATCACTAGGCTGGCCCCTTCCTTAGCCAAAACCTGGGTGGGTAGAGGCCCCAGGTCTAGGAAGGCAGTGAATGAGCAGAGAAGGCAGTTCGCAGACTCCTACTGGGGTATCCTGATGAGGCTGCTGGCGGCCATTGAGGGTGGGTGGGTGGGTGGTGGAGTACCTATGGAGGAGCCCACCTGGGCTGCGCAGCCCTTCTACCCTGGTTGTGGATAACTACGGGCTCTGTGAGGGCTTTCTCCCCAACACCAATGGGCACCAATACGGCGACCAGGATTAGCCAGGGCCGGACGGAAATGTATGATCACACACACGTCCAGCGATTGTCGCTACCCCGAGGGATTACCCTCTTGGGAAGTGGTAGCTTCTTGCCTCCAGGACTAGGGCAGGTGCGCTCACCCGCCCCGCCCCTCAAATT
The DNA here is from genome assembly GCF_050624435.1 of Tenrec ecaudatus. Lineage (NCBI taxonomy): Eukaryota > Metazoa > Chordata > Mammalia > Afrosoricida > Tenrecidae > Tenrec > Tenrec ecaudatus. Next base: position 101,227,427 of record NC_134537.1, read on the forward strand.
TGTTTGAGAGACACCTTAGAGGGGCTCGAGGCCAGAAGCCCAAGGCCAGCTTGCTCTCCAGTGTCCATCCCCATCCTAGACGGTGGTCTCGCTCTTCCAGAGGCCCGTCTTCATGCAGCCGCCGCCGGTGGCCTCCGCGCCCGTCATGCTGAGGTCGTCGTACTTGCCCACCTTAGGGACGCCGTTCAGACTGGCCGCGTTGAGCGGGTAGGAGCGGCGCTTGCTCTCCTTCTCCAGCGCCCCGCCGCCCTTGAGGCTGTCGCGGCTGGTGCAGCGCCGCTGGCCCGGCCGGCCCGCCTCGGGGAGCGGCGGGGCGCTGGTGTCGCTGCCCTCGGACGGCGTGAGCGTGGGCTCGCCCTCGTGCTGGCGCCCGGCGCCGGGGCTGTTGCGGCTGCTGCCCGGGTAGCTGTCGGACGGGCTGTGGTGCAGGCTGCCGCTCTCGCTGCTCAGCAGCTCCGAGGCCGCCGCGGCCGCCGCGCCCCCGCGCAGGGCCTTCAGCCGGTTCTTGCCGCCCGCTTCCCCCGCACGGTGTCCCTTGGCCCGACTCTTGTGCACTCGGCGCCCGTGGGGCAAGTTGTTGGCGTGGCGCGGCGCCAGGCTGCCCCGCGGGCCCGTGGGCTCCGGCTCCCCTTCCCCGCGGGGCGCCGCCGCGGCCTCGGCCCCCTGGCTCTGGGCCAGCTGCAGGTTGGTGAGCTTGCAGGGGCCCGGGCCCGGGCCCGGCGCGCGGCCGCTGCTGGCGCTCGGGGACGACTGCAGGGAGGCGGCGCCCTCCGCGAACCCTGGGCTCCCGTCCGCGGGGGCGGCGCCGGTGGCCGCGGGCGGCCGGGTCGCCGCGGCCGAGGCCGGCGGGCAGCAGGTGCGCCAGGAGGCCCGGACGTCCCTGCGCCTGGCGCAGTGGTGGGTGAAGACGAAGAGGCCCAGCGCCGAGGCGGCCAGCCCGTACAGACAGCTGCACACCACGCGCGGCAGCCAGCGCTGGGACACGGCCAGGGCGCCGCAGGCCCACATGGCCAGGTATAGGAAGTGCGTGGTCACCAGCGCCCCCAGCTGGGCTCCAGGAGAATAGAGGCCGTCACCGCTCTCCGGGGGCCCGGGCGTGGCCACCCCGGAGCTCCCCGCAGCCAGGAGGGACCCGGAGTCGCTCAGCAGGGGGCCGCTGCTCCTAAGCCTGGTGGAGGCCCTCAGCTCCTCCCCCGGCTCCAGAGAGACCCTGCTGTTGCGCCCCTTTGGACTCTGGGCCAGAGGGCCCCGTAAGCGCAGCCCCGCACACAAGAAGTAGATCCAGGTGACCAGCAGAATCAAAGCCACGGGGATGTAGAAGGCTCCGAGGCTTGGACGCCACACCAGCCAGCAGCTGAGGGAAGACAGAGGCAGCGGGGAAGCGGGGGGACCCGTCAGGCCAGAGTGGTGGAGGAGGCCGCGAGGACAGGTGAACAGAGAGCATGCGTGGGCGTGGTTTGGGGACTAGAAGTATCCGGTGCCCAGTGGGCTGGTTTAGAGGCAGGCAGGGCGGGAGGGTGTGCTCACTACGGGCTGCGGTCCTGGTAGTTGTGGATGTTGACGGCCGCTGTGATGCCGCAGATAATGAGTGGAATCCCGCCAGCAATCAGATAGAACCTGGGGGGGGGGGGGGAAGAACCAGCTGCTCAGAACCCTGGGACCTTCCAGCCCATCCAGTTGAAATCCTCTCAGATTTTGCCAGGGACGCAGGTCTGGTTGGTTCCTAGTAGCTCCAGCTAAGCTTGTTCCAATGCACAGAAGTCTGTCTCAGATGTCCTTTCTTGCCCTAACCAGTACAGGAGTGGCCCTTGGGAGTTACTGTCTCCCCCAGTGTTGGCAGGGCTGCAAAAGCCCTAAGATGAATCCCCTTTGTGAGCCAGCTCAGGCCTTGCTACGGCTTTCCTTAGAGAGAGAGAGAGATCTTCCAGAGCCCTTAGAAACACCAGGCACCCTGCCTCCCCCACCCCCTGCCCCTCGCCCCTGGGGCCCTCTCCCACTGCATGACTGGCAGGTGGACGTGGGTACCGGAGCATGGGCCGAGGAGCCGGCAGGGCAGAGTCCCCTTCTGGTGGAGGCGGCGCCCTCCAGGTGAGCTCCTTGTGCAGGACCCGGGCCTTCACCCCCATCCAGAGCAGTGTGGACAGTGAAGAGTAGTGCAGAGTGATGCCCACCTGGGGGGTGGAGGTACTGTGGTAAGGGACCATCCCAGAGCAAGCCTTTTCCACATCTCCTGTTTCTGGTCCCCAACTCCATACTTCTTTACTCAGCCCAGCCCGCTAAGCAGCCACCCTCAGGCTCTGACCCTTCCGCCCCCAACCCTCTCCACCCCCTGCCATGGGCTATCGGGCTAATCCCTGACCTCTCCACTGCTACCCACCAAACTCCACTTGAAGTCCCATCTCCTATTCCCTCTGACCCCCACCCAGGCCGGTCACACAGTAACAGAGCTGGGGCAATTAGCATAGCCTCCTCCTTCCTGCATAGCTGCCTAAGCTGATACTAATGATCACTAATGGGCACTAATCATCACTAATTGGGGAGCTGGAGCCGCCACCACTGCCCCTCCCCCACTGAAGCCCCTTTTGCTTACCGCCTGGCAGACCACCTGGTAGTTGGTGAGTGTGATGCCCCCCGCAAAGACGGCAGAGGTCATGGCCATGTGGAAGCAGAGGTTCAGCAGCATGTGCCAGCCTTTCCGGGAGACATGGATGGAGCTGCCCCAGAAACAGTCATTTGTTAATGCTGCGCACCTGATCCACAGTCAGGTCCACGGGGTCTCCAGGCCAGTGGGAGAACCAAAGGCCAGAGGCAGGGGTAGGGAAGAGAACAGAGGAGGTGGTGTGTGTGTGTGTGGGTTGTTAACCCCCAAAATATGGTTCCCAACCCCAGAACCTTCAGAGACCAGAGCCTGAGAAAATCATGCAGACCCACCTGAGAAAGAAACATGAGCCAAAGCTTAGCGAGACTCACTGCCTGCCCACCGGAGCCCACCCTTCCTGCAGGAGCGCCCACCTGTGGTTGAGGATGTAGGTGATGATGGTGGAGAAGAGGCAGAGCAGTAGCAGGGCTGTGCAGGGGTACACAACAGGATGCAGCCCTGCACCAGAGCCCCCGACCTCCCGCGGGAAGGCACTCAGCTCCTGGGAAGGGCGGGAGAGGAAGTGAGATTAGGAAGCCAGGAGGAGAGCCTGCCCCACAGAGACCTCACTAGCCCCCCTGGCCAGTTTTCCTTTCCCAAACCGTTCCACAAGGAAGCCTACATTGGGGTGCCCCCTCTCAGAAGATGTCTGAGGTCGTCTTGACAACTCACTGTCTCAGGTTAGATTTGTGAACAGTCTCACTTGGTCTGAGCAATCAGAAAGAAGAGAATGAGGGCTCTGTCATGAAGACGGCTGAGTCCTGCAAAGTTCCTGGGAAGGCTGTGCGGGCCATGTGATGAGGATGGGAGACCCAGTGAGTGTGGAGGGATAGAAAGTGTCCAATACCCGCCCCCCCCCATGGCCCCCCTGCTTTAAGGATCTGCCTCTCAGAAAGTGCAGGGTTTGAAGTCCCAGATCCACCTCTCCTGATGTGGGAGTGGAGGCAGGATCTCCCTGTCTCCTGCAAGGCAGAGATGTGGCGGGGCCCAGGGAAGCAGCCCTCAACCTGTCCTGATCGCAATGGGGCTGGATCTGGCTGCTGGCTTTCCTTTCTTTCTCAGGTGATCCCTGTACCTGTCCCCACCTCCTCTGCCCTCCCTTTTGCCTTGCCCTCTGCCTCTGCTTCACTTCACCCACCATGAGCACAGCCACATTGCCCAAGTGCTGGCAGCGCAGGTAGCTGACGTTGGGCTGGCTGGAACGCAGCTGGCAGCCCTCGGAGCTCCAGCCACCAGCTCCCCCGGGCCCTTCCGAACTCCATGACGCTGCCAAGGGTTTGGCCCCCTCAGCCCAGTGCCGTAGGGAAACTGCCACTGGCTCTGTCAGGTTTCCCACTCCACAGCCACCTACAGGGGAGAGGGACATTGAGACACACACCCAACCTGGCAGCGAGGTGGACCCAGGCAGGACTAAGATGCCATGGGCAGAGTCTGTGCACACCTGCTGGGGGCAGGGCACTGAGACAGGCCCATGGGATATGGCTGGGAGCAAGAGAAGGGCCAGGCTCAAAATTCATTGTTGCTGGGGAGACACCATGGGTGAAAACAAATGAGGGGCTTAGGAAAGTTTGTGACAAATTTTCATTATCTCAATTCCATTCCCCCCCCCCAAACTTTTATGATGGGGTGTGTGTGGTCGACTTCTAAGTGATAAATGATTGGTGCCAAATGAGTCGAGAAGACAGGACTTTGGGATTGGGGTGCCCAGTGAGAATGTCCCCCAGAAAGGAGAAACTATTCACAAGCTCAGTCTTAGTCCAGCATGAGAGGGATTATGGGCACTGGCTCAGAGAGATGGGGAGGAGGATCCCAAGTAAGGGAGACAAATTCCGTACCGGGGCTTCCAGGTGCCTGTGCCTGGCATGTGGGACACATACTCCCTACACCACTTCCTCCCCTGACATTGCTGCTCACGAGAAGCTTTGACTAGCTCTCTGGCAACTCTTCCTTAGCCTGCGGGGCTCCTTGGGAACCCTGTGCCACAGGCCCTCTTTAGGTTAGACCAGTCCCAGTGGGACTCCAAAGTGCTGGGCTTGGTCACAGAAGCTTCACGTCTAACTTGCTCCCATTGCCAAAGAACTGCATGTTGCTGAGCTGCACTGGGCACGGGACATGTCCAGCTTCCACACAGGGCCTGGCAAGGGGGGCGTGTCTCTGGAAGGATCCAGTGGACTGCAAACATATATACCTACACTCTGTCCTGGAGCCTGGGACATAGTGGTTACTTGTTAGGCTGGTTCAAAGCCACCAGCTGCTGCTTGGAAGAAAGGGCTCTTAACTCCTGCAAAGAGTTGCAGTCTCAGGAACCCACAGGGGAATTCTACCCCGTCCTGTAGGGTCAGTGAATGAGGTCAGTGAGTTTGAGATCCTGGGTTCTAGGACCAGGAGATGAACCCACTGTATACTGTAAAGATTCACAGCCTTTAGAGATGGTAGAGAGAGAAATATATATGTATATTTTATACATATAAATATATTCTTATGTGTTGGGGCAGGGTTAGCATATATTTCCTGAAAGGCCTTAGGAGCCTTGACACCCCAGTAGCCCCACCTAGCATCCAGGTCATTTTCCCAAAGGACACACAGAGCTCAGGATCCGGATCAAAGGCACCAGGGATCTTTGGGCGAGTGGTTGATTCCGGGGATGGGGAAGGAGGAGTGCATGCCTAGAGCATCTTGTGGTGCCAGGAAATCCTCAGAGCAGGATGGTGTGCGTTATCAGAGCCAGCTCTGAATGGCCAAAGCCAGGACCACGTGAGACCAAGTTGAGAAGTAATTGTGGATAGATCTAAATAAATGGCACTGCACATGTCCTCTGTAGGTGAAGGACCGCTGGGGGTGCTGTGGTTAAGTGCTTGCCGGCTAGCTGGAGGGTTGGGGGGGGGCGGGGGGGTTGTCCCTGCCAGCTGCTGCACGGAGACGGCTCTGGCATCTGATTTGTAACCGTGCTAGCTTTGGAGGAACACAGCCCCCAGGCCTACGCTCTGTGTCCTGCTTTGGTGAGGACTGGCTGGGGTCCTCACGAAAAGTTCACGAGCAGCATTGAAAGTGTAGCCTGTGGTCTCTCCAGGTCCAAAGAAGAGTGCAGCCCATCAAAGAGACAAGGGGACAGTGATTCCCCCCGTGGCCTACCGATCCCTACCGCGGCCTACCAATGATCCCCCCCCCCCCCGCCGCGGTCCCCCAATGGCTGTGAGAACCTCAGCCTTCAGGACGACCCCGAGAGCAGAGGGACACACTGCTGTCTGGAAACCACTCTCAAAGGGAACGCAGCAGAGGGGAGATGGTGGGGATAAAAATTCAAAATCCCCCAAAAGGCCAGGCTTACTGGTCAGACAAGAGACTGGTGGAAGCGCGGAGCCTATGGGCCTCAGTCCCGCTTCAGGACTGAATTCACCCCTGAACTCAATTCCAGCTCAGTCATCGACTGCGGGGCACAAACACACCAGGGACGTTTGCACTCCTTAGAAGACTTGACCTTTTGAGACCAAAAGGGCAGTGTTTGCCCAAGGACGACATTCGGAAAGGCTAGGAAGAGAAAAGAATGGGAGCAAGAAACACAGGAAGGAAGCGGGGAGGTGACAGTGCATTGTGGGGACTGCATTCAAGGAGATGAAATAAAAGTGTGTGTGAACTGTGCCGAGTGGAAAACCGACTTACTCTATAAGCCTTCTTCCAACTCAGAAGAAAAAGTGAAAAATCAAACCAAAAAAAGATCTGCAGGCTTGGAAACCCAGTGGGGAAATTCTGCTCTGTCCCACAGGGCTGCCGTTAGTCAAGATGGATTCAGTGACAATGCGTTTGGTTGTGATTAGCCTGGTAACCGGTCTGGGACAAGACATTGTGAGTTAGATGGAGCGTGGGTGATGGGGTAGCTGCGTATGGGTGCAGGTGCGTCTGCCCTGTTTCCTATATGTCAGGTGGTGAGGCGCAGGTGAATGCCTCCTCCCTGCCCAGCATGGCTTTCCAGGGCCCTTGGTAACCTTCACAATGTGGGCCGTCCTTCTAGGTCCATCCAGGGCAGTCCCACCTTTGGCCACAGAGGCCAGAGCCTTTTTGGAACATACCTTGCCTGGGTTGCCGGTTCAGAAGCCTCTTATAGCATCTGTAAGGCTGCCCTGGGTGATTATTTCATTGCTCAGTGGTCAGCTCTGCGGGGAGCAGGGGTCACATGCTGTATTTCTTTAATTCATTACAGCACCAAACACCAGGCTGGGTTTCCCTCAGGCCCCCAGAATCACGGTGCTGGTGAATTGACCCTGTGTATCAAAATCCACTGCCATGGAGTCGATGCTGAGAGCGAACTTCTAGGACAGGACAGGACAGAAGCAGCCCTGCGAGTTCCCGAGACTATCGCTCTTGGTGAGTCTTTCTCCCCAGGGGCCGTGTCTAGCGGGGTAGAATTGTGCTTCGTGGGGGCTTTACACAACTGACTTATGTGCATGCAGGGAGAACAGGAAGGGAGATGGTATGTTTGGGAGGCAGTGAGTCAAAGGTGTGTGCTTAGCACCCTCTTGAAATGTAACAAATCTGGAATGTCAAATCGACTGGCTTTGACCTTCTGACCACATCCCTGCTGGGCCCACACCCACACCACCTTGGGAAATGGTAAGGGCACCCATCTCCACTGCTAACTCCACCAGGACAGCAGGGCCTGCGGTGGTGAAGGAAGGGCAGGGGGAAGGGGCACAGGGCAGAGTCTTGGGCGAGGGGAGATGCTGGGTGGTAGAGGGAGGGAGTCCAGCCCCTTACTGGTTCCGGCAAAGATGACGGGGGTGGCCACGCCGCGCCTCTTGCCAGACCCAGCAGCTCCGGGGCGGGAGGTGTTACTGTGGCTGCGGAAGAGGCGGCCGTTGCGGAAGACGAGCAGTTGCAGGGTGCAGTCTGGGGGCGTCGGGGGCGCCAGGGCAGCCGGAAGGGATGAGAACAGACTTGGGGGCAGCTGGATGGAGGCCAGGGCCACGCTGTTCTGGGGGGACATCAGAGTTCCTCAGAGACACCCAGGAACCCTTAGGTCTCTGATGTCTTCCTGTCCCCGCCTTTCCCCACCCCGTGTCCCGCTTATCTGAATCCTGCTTCCTCTACACCACCAGGCATGCGGACTGGGCACCTCCCCTGGGAGCCCCACACCTCCTCCCCCAGTGCCCACCTTGATGTGGAAGGAGGACAGGGAGACGTTGGGCCTCCCGGTGGTGCAGCGGAAGCGGAGATGCTGGTCAGCCAGGGGCTCTGGCTCAGGCGGGGGATTCTGGCCAGGGCTGCCCAGCCGGGCTGCGGGTGCCCCCAGCTCCCTCCTCTGGAAGGCCGTGCAGGTCAGGCCCACGTAGCTGTGTGGCTTGATGAGGTAGGCCTCCAGTGCCACATTCCTTGAGTTCTAGGGACAAGAGCTTGTCACCCCCTATCTCAGTGAGAGATAGGACAGCCCTCTTGGTCTCCTCCTGAGATGGTGCATTCCCTGCCAGCATGTCTGTTCAGGTGGTATCCCCTCCCCTTTGTGTCTCACTGCCCAGGGCAGCCCTGTGTCTGCCGCAGGGCCTTACTACCTTCTGCTGCCCCCTCCCTCAGTATGTTCCCTCGCCCTGTCATTGATCCTGCTTCCCTAGGAGCCCGGGCTAGTGTCTGTGGCCAACTAAGCTCCCAAGCAGGGATCTCTCTTACCTGCTTATCTCCTGAGGGAGAGGGCACACTACATCTTGTTTGTAGGAGGTGCCGACTACCCGTGCCCACCGAACGTGTCCCACTCTTCTCACGGAACAAAAGACTCGACAAGCCCCTCAACCGCAAGGGCTGCCTGCCTGCCCTCTCACGAGCCTTCCTCTGATCCCGTGCCCCCTCTTGGCCATCGCTCTTATTTCTTTCCCTCAGGCTTTCCCTTCAACAAAGGAGCCCTGTGGACACAATGGTCAAGCTCTTGGCTGCCAGCCAAAATGCCCAGGCTCAAACCCAGCAGCAAGCCGCTGGGAGGAAAGATGTGGCGATCTGTCCCAGTAAGGACTGCAGCCTGGGGAGCAGTGCAGGGCGGTGCTGCTCTGTCTCTCAGGGCTGCCGCGACGAGTCGACCAGCATGCCCTCAGCTCCATTCCTCACCACAGAGTTGTCTGCAGCTCCCCGGTGGCACAGAGCCCCTCTCCTTGGCTCTGCCGCAGATAACTGAAAAGCTGATCATGCACGACTCAGGGTCTAGAGTGTACCGTCCTGCTTGGGCTCATGGCAGGGCATACTGGGAGGGAGGCCTTGACCACATAGAGAGGGCAGTGTTTCCTTCTCCTGGATGGCGAGGGCTGGCTCTGCTGGGCTCTGCGTTCCCTCCCAGGGTTACGCCTCTCAGAGCTACCTCCCACCAGGACCCAGGTTACCACAGAGATGTGCTGAGCATGGGGGCTGAGCACGGCCCCCCCAATGCGCTCCAGGGCGCTCACGATGCCGCTGCAGGCCTTGTCCTCGCGCTGGGCCAGCCACAGCAGGTGCTCGTCCACCAGCATCAGGTTGCTGGCCATGTCCACCATCACCTCCACCAGCTGAGAGGGACAAGGGAGCCACTGACGCAGCGGCAGGGTCTGCGACCCCGGGGTCTGGGCACGAGGAAGCTCGGTCAGGTCACGCGGCACTTTCTAGTGAGACCTCACCTCTTTGATCTGGTCCACGTAACCCAAGAACTTCTGGATCATCTGAGCCACATAGACTACATCCATCATGTCCGAGAAGCTGGCGGCCTCGGCCGTGTACACACGCAGCTGGTGGGCCAGGGTCAGCGCGTTGGAGGCGTTGATAGGCATCTGGGGGTGGGGAGGAGAGTACGGGTGTCATCGCCCCCAGCACCATCTCTAGGAAGCCTCTCTCCTGCGGGCTGCAGCCCTGGGTGGCAGTGCCTGGGGGAGGGGATGGCACCACCAGCTGGGGTGACTCAGTGTCCAGGGCACATATAAGACAGGGAGCACTTGGTACACAACTGTAGGCTGCCCAAGCTGGCACCACTGGTCCAAGGACAGCGGGCTGCCTACTTCACCCACAGCCCCGCCCATAGTTTGCCCTTGACACGAGGTTAAGAAGCCTGGGGTTGGGGGGATATCGGATGGAGAGGCCAGATTCACCATGCTTTGCGTGTATGGCTTTGTAGGATCTGAGCCCCCTGCAGTGTTTGGGAGTGTGTGTGTGAGTGGTTGGGGGGGCAGAGAGAAGCTGGAGGAAAACACCCAGAGATGAAGTGCGGTGCCCTCCCCCTGGGGGCACCCGGGAGCCGTGCAGAAGCCTGGCAACTGGAGGTCAGCAGCTTCTTCCTTCCTGGCCCTGCCCCCCCTCCCCCCCCCCCGCTGGGCTCTTCCGCTCCTCCCTCCTCACCAGCACGAAGGTGTAGAGCACCCGGGTGATGTCGTTGGTATACAGGCAGTGCGAGTAGTCCCCGGGCTCCCAGCGGCCAGCCCGGTCACACCGGCGGGAGGCTCGGGTCCCAGGGGCGCCCCCGCTCAGGGGCACCGAGGTGAAGGGGTACTGCAGGCAGGACTGGTAGGCTGTGATGCCAGCCAGAGTTCGAGGCCACCTGGGGGCAGAATCCGGGAGGAGGGAGCAGATGACCCAGGAGCCTGTGGTGCCAGACCCCCTTGTGTCAAGGAGAGCGGGGCTGGGGGGGGGGGAGCTTGGGGGCGGGTCTGAGCGCCACTTCTAATTATGTCTGTTCGGACAGTTACGCTGTCATTGGTCGGTGGTGGTATGAGGGCTAGATTCAAGTCACTTAACCTCTCTGGGCCTTGCTGTCTTGGGAGGGAGAATAAACGCTTGCCCCACTGAACTTAAAGAGCCACAGGGACACTCGTGCGGGGGAGCTTTTGACGAGTGCAAGGTACCAGTATAAACAGTGTGCGGAACAGAGAGCTTTTCTACAGAAAGAAGCTGCCGCAGGACTCGGCTGATGGGCAGGAGAGGTGGGGGACCTGTTGCAGGTGGTCTCGGATGCAGCAGTAAGGGGGCTGCTGTGGGCAGCACTGAGGACAGAGAGAGGGGTGGGTGTGGGGCTCTGGGGAAGCCCTCTGCAGAGCAGACCCAAACCTGAAGTCCCCGCGGTTGTTGGCGACACGCTCTGCGGGGCAGTAGGAGGCCGAGGTCTCCAGAACCACTATCTCCACCTTCTTGCTGGCGTTGCCCTGGGCGGTGGCCACGGCACACTCCCATTCCCCCGAGGCCCACACGCCGATGTGAGACAGGGTCAGCTCGCTGGGGACGGAGAGGCAGATCGGTGAGGCCCCCTCAGGTCCAGCCCCCTCACCCTCCCTGAGAACCCCCAGAGGCCCAGGGCCAGCCCACTGTCAGGGGTCCCCGCTCTGGGGCAGGCTGGCTCCTAGCTTCCAGGTCCTGGGTGGCGGTGGTTAGATTGAGGGAGGGGTACAGATACGTGCTCTTTTATTGTGATTATGAAACTTGTTTTCTGCACTCGAATGACCCTGTCTTTCTTTTGGAGGTGAAGGAAGCCCGGTGGTACCATAGCTAGATGCTTGGGTGGACACCCCACCATGCCTGGTGGTTGGAATTTATAGGCACTCTGCCCTGGGAGAGACGACCGTCTGGGAAACCCTATGGGGCAGGCCTACTCTGTCCCCCATTGTTGTTATGAGTCCATTTTGATTTGATGGACCTGATGGAGCCCTGGTGGGGTCGTGTTACATGTTGAGTTGCAACCCACATGGTGGGCAGTTCAAAACCACCAGCCACTCTGAGGAGGAATGACAGGCTTTCAACTCCTGCAGACAGTTACAGTCTCGGAAAGCAGCAGGGGGGTCGCTATGAGGCAGCACAGACTTGATGGCAGTGAGTTGGGTGTTATTTTTAATGGCGATAGGTGTGGCTTTTTGTTTTTGTTTTGGAATGATGACAACATCATGAAGAGCATACCTCTCCTGCAGCTATCGCAAAGGTGAAATCTGATCACAGAGGTGAGCCCCATTATGTGCATGGTAAAACCCCCTAACCAAACCCCCTGCCACCCAGTCGATTCCCTCTCACAGGGGTCCTATAAGGCGGAGTAGAACTGCCCTGGGGGTGCTGAGGCTGTAAATCCTACTGGAGCAGAAAGCCTCATCTTTCTCCTGAGGAGCAGCTTGTGGGCCTTGAACCACAGACTTGTGGGTTAGCAGTCCAACACTTACCTGACAGCGCCGCCAGGGCTCCTTGGACAATGTGAAAGCACTAGAGCAGTATCACGTAGGATCGTTCCCCCCACCCTCCAGAACTTTCTATTCTCTGTCAGACCATTGATGACTCCGTGCTGGACTCTCATAAACATGCATCCACATGAACACGTGTCCAGGGGCACGCGTGGGCACAGCTCCTTTGGTGGGTGGGTGATGGGTGCTGTGGCCTGGGAAGGCAGCAGGGTCTGTACCTGGTGATGAAGGTGCAGTCGTGGACGAGGCTCTCCCCCAGGAGGACACCCGCCTGCTCGTCACCTTCCACGGGGTCCCGGTTGTGGTACCAGTGGATGCGCGTGTCGTTGCCCAGGTAGCTGGCAGAGCACTGGAAGGGCAGCCGGTCCCCCTGGAACACCACTTGGCGCAAGGATGGGATCAGGTGGTGTGTGTGCAGCTCCAGTGCGCCCTCTGCCCAGGAGAAATGGAGCAGTGAGACTGGGGTGCTATCCATGCCAGTGAGGAGCCAGGGGGCAGGGGCTGGTCCCTTTTCCCTCCATCCTGCAGCAGCCAGGAGAAGGGAAGGAGTCTCCAGAAGTGAGAGGGAGGAGAGGAGCCCGGGTGGGGTGGGGGGTGGTGTTTGACCAAAGGAAGAAATTGTTCCTTCTACAGCAGGCGTGGCACCCCAAGAGGTGGGACCTGATAGGGACATTAGCAAGGAGGACCAAGAGGAGTTCAGAAGAACTGGCCGGGTCGCAGTGAAACCTGAGGGGGAGACGCTGCCCTGGAGAGTACAGGCCGGCCGGCCAGGAACACTGGAGGCCAAGGCAGTGCTGGCTTGCCCACAGGGAAGGTAAGCACGGGCTTCATGTGCTTCCTTACTAGTCTACATTGGACAACTTTCAATTTTTCCCCATCACATCAAAGATTCTGCTTCTAACCTGGCTGGCATCGACTCTGTCCCAACCCCACAACACCTTCCTGCAGACCCCACGCCAATCTTCAAAGTTCCAGGCCTGGACAGGGACGGTAAGCATGGGCTTACTTGTGCTTACTTACCAATCTGTAGTAAGTAGCCAGAGATGTGGTGAGCACCATATGAAACTGTTCACTACAAATGAGCAAGTAAGCACAGATAAGTCCGCGCTTCCCTTGCTTATTGGGTAGCCCACCCGGGCTGAGTACATCGTGAGCAGGTGGGGCTGTGGGCTGCAGGGAGAGGCGGGATTTCCTGTCCTGTTGTCTGGAAGGAGGCAGCGCTCGCTCACCGCAGCGGAGCTGTGCCTCCCGGAGGCCGCCCAGGGCTTGGGCGTGCAGGGCCCTGGGGTAGGAGCAGAGTGTGCGCCCCGACAGCTGCAGGGAGTGATTCCGGGCCCAGGACAGGAGCCAGCGCAGGCGGCAATCACAGGTCAGAAACTCGGTGCCAAAGTCCCTGCAGAGGGCCGTGGGGTAGAGCAGAGCAGGTGTGGGCCCTGGAGAGGGGGCGAACGCAGGGGCTGGGCCGGACAGGGCTAACCTGGGTGCGTGTGCCCTTCCCCCACACCCACCCAGCAGCTGTGGGAAGTTAAAGATGGCATCTTTTCAGACCCTGTCTGTTCTGCCTACTCCCATGGGTGGCCAGATGCCTGCGTGCTCCCTGCTGGGCTAAGAACGGGCCAAAGGGCTGAGCCTTGGACTGGGAAAGATACTCACACAATCTTGAGGGCTGGCAGCTCGTCAAAGACCCCTGGCTGTAGATGGGAGAAGATGTTCCCTGATATGTTCCTGCGGGCGGCCAGGAGCAGAGAGGCAGGCTCTTAGGTCAGACAGGAGAGGAGTGGAGGGGGAGACCTGCACGGGTTTGTGCTCCCTTCTTCCGCCCAAGCCCCCCTTCCTTCGAGGTGAGCCCCCTCCCCTCACTCACAGTCGGAGAAGCCTGGGGAGGCCTTGGAAGGTCTCAGAAGTAAGGCAGCCAATCCGGTTGTTGGAGAGGTCTCTAGAGAGAGACAACCTCAGCAAGTCGGCCACAGGGTGACATGTGGCCCTGCCTGGGCGAGGGACACGCAGGGGGCTGGGGCTTGTGAGGCAAGTTGGGTGCAGAAAGAGATGGGGCAGGGCGGGTGCTCTCCTCCCACCCCAGCCAGCATCCAACTTGGGAAGGAGAGGTGGGGTGTGAATATTGGCTGCTGGCTCCTGGGATGGGGGGTAGGGGTGGGGGTGGAGGGGTCTGTCTCCAGGGATGCCAGGAGGGGCTGGGGAAAGGCAGTGAGGGGTCAGACTGGCCACTCACAAGCGCTTCAGCTCCCCCAGGCCCAGGAAGGCCCCCGGCTCCACCTTGCTGATGACGTTGTTCCTCAGGTCTCTGCAGGAGGCACAGAAGGGAGCCTGCACACCTGTCCTCTCCTCTCAGCAGGCACACTGTGCCTGGGAGGCAGGCCTTCTCATGGCCACCAGGAACAGTGGTGTCTGTGTTTAGGACTCAGAACTTAATCTCCTTCCGCCTCTCTTCTCTCCTCTGCACTGGATGGGAGATGGGATAGGAACCCTCCTCTCAGATAAGAAGGTCCCTACGTGTTGAGAACGGTTTGTACTCTGCCTCTGACCAAAAGGTTGGTGGTTCGAACCCATCCACTGACACTGGGGAAGGAAACGCCTGGCCCCTTGCTTCCATAAAGATTGCAGCCAAGGCTACCACACAGAGCAGCTCTGGAACGCAGCCGGCCACAAGAATGCTTCCGACAGGTCTCCTCAGCCTCCCTGAGGACCAGAAAGGGGGACTGGTGGGTCAGAGAAAAGTGAGAGAGGAAGTGGGCACCAGATGCTGGGATGGAAGGGCCTTGGGGTGGAAGTAAGGAGTGGAGTGGGCCCTGAACCAGGAGCCAGAAGGTCCTTTTTCCCCGTGTCCTTCCCCTCTGCGCTGCCTGAGTCGCTCACAGGGCTGCTGTGAGCCTCGCTTGGAAAATAAGTGTGTCCATCTCTGGTGAATTGCAATTCACAGGTAACCTCTTTGAAAGCAGGCTGGCCACGGGGCAGCCTTTTAACAGCCACTGATCCCTGCACATGTTTCCATTTGACAAATAAGGAAAGCCGGCTCAGCTTGAGAGCCGAGTGGACTCTGTTTCCATTTGACAAATAAGGAAAGCCGGCTCGGCTTGAGAGCCGAGTGGACTCTGACCTGGCTCCCTCTTCCTGGGCAGGGCTGTAAATCACCTGGTTCAAGCCCCTTGTTCTTCAGACAGACCCAGGGAGGGTGAAGGCTTGTTTAACATCCTAGCATCCGCAGGCCCACCTTTCTCCCTAGGGTCTCCCTGGAGCCCAGAGTGCTGAGGGATGTGAGGCTCCGGCTGCTCAATGAAGTGGCCTCTCTTTAGGGCTGCAGGAGCAGAGCCACATCCCCCACCCCCTCCAGGGCCCAGTGTAGACAAGTCCTTGTCCTCAGGCAACTCCTGTCTCTTCACCTGCCAAGCTACCAGGGCCCACACCTGCAGGGGCAGTGCTGAAGGGACAGCTCCACCCACTGGGGACCTACTAGGGCCCCAACCAATACCTGAGCCCCAGCCAGCTCTCCCTCCAGGTTGTGAGGCAAGAAGCACCTCTGACCAAGCGCTGAAGGGGCCCCCCTCACCCGCTATGCTGATGACCTGAAGAATCACTTGTTCCCTAACTCAAGGGCAACCTAGGGTTAGGACTTGCTCCCCGTCCTCCCAGCTCGCACCCCAGTGCCAGGAGGTTACCAGGGAGTCAGGGGGTGGGGGTGGAGAGGGGAGATTCTTGGAATAACCAACATGCCCAAAGGATCTGAGGCCCCTGTTGGGAAATTGACAGATTTGTTCCGCATCCCCACCCAGTCCAGACTCTGCTATGCCTGGCAAAGCCTCAGGGACCTCTTGGGATGCGGGATTACAGGCAGGAGGGAGTTAACAGAGCAAGCTGGCTCCCTGCTGTGGGGAGAGGAAGTGGGTGTCCGGGTTGGGGAGGTGCTGTCTCCACAGGAGGCCTGTTTGCACATAGCTTCAGTCCGGGGCCATAAACACATACAGAGAGAGAAAGAGAGAGAGACCTTGCTCAGGCTTGCCCAGGGCCAACAGTCCTCTTAGCTCCCTCTCCTCCCAAGGACTACTACTCTCCCCACCTCTGAATCTTCTTTTGCAGAAAGGGGGAGCCTCCAGGAAGGCCAGCTTTCCAGGGAAGGGATGGCATCAGACCCAGGCATCCTGGGAGGTACCCGGCGCTGTTACATGCCCAGAGCGTGTGGGCCAGTCTGCAGACCCCAGAAGCACACTCATTACATGCAGAATACAGACAGGACACAGGACAAGGGTCTTGCCTGCTCAGGGTAGTGCTTCCTGTCAGTCACCTCCCCCTTGGCTAACCAGACCCTGTCTACACTGCCCCACCCCCGTGCTGGTCTAGCAAGTGCCCCCTGGCCCCTGTTGGGGTCTGGCCATTCTCAGGACTCTGCCTCCCACCCCCATGCGGGGGACGGACAGACGGCAGAAGGAAACACATTCCTCATTGTGTCACTTCCCTTCATGGGCTGCCAAGGGGCCGAGGCCGCAGCCCCCCACCCCTTCCCTCTCCGCTCACTTGTGTTTATTCTCATTTCCTCCCCATCCCCCTCTCGAGCCCCCACCCCGCCTGCCCCACTGATGCTTTGCAGATGGAAGCAAGGAGGCTGTTGGGCCCAGCCCCTCTCCCTCCCTGCCCTCCATTTCCTGCAGCCTGAAGCCAGGCGGGGCCGCTGTGCCTCTGAGAGGCATTTTCTCCATGGTTCACACCCAGAGTGGCTTCAGAGGTGCCCTGCGCATCGCCCTGCCCTCAGGAGCCAAGCTGCTTGCCGGTCCCAGCCAGACCTGGGTCATCTCCTGAGGCAGCTGACCTCGGAGGGAGGCTGCTTCCTGGGCTGAGCAGCCCAGTGGCATCCTGACTTTTGGCAAGTGATATCTCCTGGTCCTTCACGGAAAGGAAGGCAGTTTTTAGCTGCACCCTGCTTAGCCATGAGAGGAAATGCTCCCATGGAATTTGAATATTGTCTAGACTGGGAAAGCCCTCACAGATAGGGGGTTGAGTCCTTGAGTGCCAGAGTCGGTTCAGAGTCACAGCAAACCCTTGAACAACTGACGGGACATGAGACACGGCCACTCCTGCACCATCCTCACACACATCACCACGTTTGAGCCACTGATCGACCATCTGTTCCACGACCCAAGGCAGAGTCGGCATGTCACAGGTTGTTAACGAGTCTTCCTCCAGTCCGGATGTCCTGCTCTTTTTAGGCAGTCCAGCTTCATGGATTATCTATGGAATGAGTAAGGATGGTGAAAGGATCCAGCCCCGACGCACACCTTTCCTGACCTTAAACCAGGCCGCACCCCTTCTTTCTGCTTGAATGATGGCCTCACAGCCTCTACACAGATTCCACACGAGCACAAAGAACTGTTCCGGAATGCTCATTCTTTGAAATGTTATCCGTAACTTGTGATGATCTAGACAGTTGGATGCTTTTGCATACTCTGAAACACAGGTAAACATTTTTGCAGTAAAGACACATCCAAGGTCAGCAGTGGGCATGTCCCCTTCTGGATCCAGTTTGAATTTATGTCCAATCCTCTTGATAGCCTGTTGGATCACCAAATATGGATCTGTTCCAGTTGGTTGGCCAGATAAGTACCTTTTCAATTTCTTAGTTTCCAGTGGTAATGCATCCGTTTCTAGAGCCTTGTCTTGCTCCACAGCCCTCAGGGCCACTTGGAGTTCTTTGTGTGTGTGTGGTGGTGGTGGTGCCGGTTTGGGGGGGGGGGGGAGTTGCATGAATTTAGTTCCAGCATTAAAAGGGGTCTAACTAGGCATTAAGAAATTAACTTTTTATTGTGAATTAGGCGAAGGTTTATGAAGCACATCATCAATTGTACAGTCCACATTTTGGTTCAAGTCATCCATTACAATCTCCTCAATATTCCATCACTCGTCTCTCTCCTTTGTTACATGTTTCCGTACCGCTGCTGTCTGAACTTGGGTAAATACTGTCCTTTTGATGGTAAATGATTGATGATTCTAATGTGAGGCTGACTGCAGTCCCAGGGTTGAAGATGACACAGGGCTGTAGCCTGAGGTTCTCCCCAGTCTCTGTCTGACCAGTACGCCTGGTCTCTGGGATGGTGAGCTCTGTTCCACACGTCCTTCCCACTCTACCCAGGACCTCCAGGGTGATCCCATTGAGAGCAGTGAGCAGCGGTTCTGGTCTCGGCATGTGGAGCCGGATGTCCGTGTGCTCCATTAACCCATTGATCAGTGGTTTCCATATGCCTCTGAATTTTCCTCACTCTATCTCCTTTGGACGGGGAGAGACTAATAGTTCACCTGAGATAGCCACGGACAAGTTCTAAAGACCCCAGTAGGATGGCAAACATTGTCTTTTTGAACTATGATACACCAATTGACTTCAGTGCCCCTCAAAATTGTGGTCCTGACAACTTGGACTTTTTTCTTCCTTCATTGCATACATTCTTAATCACATGCCACCTCTGGAAATGGTTGGACACAGCCCGATTCTTCTTGGTACAATGAATCGGTACATCTCTTTGGCATTCTTTGGATGCTCCTACCTTGTTTAACATTTTTCTAACAGAATCCTTCAATAGTACAACTCAAAGCTTGAACATTTTCTTCAATTCCTGCAGCTTAAGAAATGCCGGCCGTGCTCTCATCTTTCGCTTTCCTAACCCCAGGCCCCTGCGTTCTTCGTAAGGCTTTAATTTCCATCACTCCTTCCAGTCACGCTAGCTGCTCTGCGGTCAGAGCAAGTTTCGGCATCTCCTCTGCCATCCATTTTCTCCTCTCCTTTCGCCAAGGAACCCTGGTGGCATAGTGGTTACACGATGGGCTGCAGTCCACAAGGTCCACAGCTCGAACCCACCAGTCCCTCCTCAGGAGAAAGGTGGGGTTTCCTACTCCTGTGAGTGGTTACAGTCTTGGAAACCCACAGGGACAGTTCTTCCCTGTCCTATGGGGTAGTGATGAGTTGGCATCGACTTCATGGCAGTGAGTTTGGTTTGGCCTTTGGTTTGCTTTCTTCATCTAGTGTATCCTTGACATCATCTAGCAACTCATCTGGTCTGAGGTCATTAGTGTTCACGTTTATTCTTGATATGGTCTCTAAATGCCGGTGGGATAGATTCTATGTTGTACTTTGTTTCTTACAGACTTGTTTTAATTTTCTTCAGGTTCAACTTGAACTTATATATAGGAGCAGCTGATGGTCTATTCCATAGTTGGCTGTTGACCCTGTTCTGTTTCCCAATTAGCACATCCTTTTGAAAATATGAAGGCGCCATGGTGGTCGTGTGATTATGCATTGGGCTGCAATCTGAAAGGTCAGCAGTTCAAAACCACCAGCTGCCCTATGGGCAAAAGACGAGGCTTTCTATTCCCATAAAGAGTTATAGTCTCAGCCCCAAATAAAATGGTTTTAAAAGAAAAAAGAAGTTAATTAGTAAAAGTTCAATATATTTTATGTTATAAAAATAATATAAGATGACCGTAAAAAAAAATTAAAGTCTTGGAAACTCCCAGGGGCCATTCTGCCCTGCCCTATAGAGTCGCCCGCCGTGAGTTTGTTTTGTTTTGGAAGATATACGGAGGCTATGGCTGCTTGTCTTAGAAAAATGCCCCGCACCCAGAGGGTCCGTGAACCCAAGGTGAGAAGCTGCAGTACAGACTCTCCAACCTGACCCTTCCTTCCCTCTGAGGTGAAGGCGCATAAGTGAAAGCAGTCTGGGGGGTGGGGGGTGGACACAAGGGCGCTGCCCTCCCTCTGTCCCCACAGAGCCTGTTTTGGGAACCTGGTGAGAGTGCAGGGTGGGGGTGGAGCCCCTCATAAGCAACCCAACAGGCCCCCCTCCCCCGGGGCTCCCCTCCTCCCAGCCCCACTCCATGACAATCTGGTGGGCCATGAGAAACTGGCAGGTGGTGGGAGTTCCCGAGAGCCAGGCTCTTGCCTTTCATATCGGGGCGCCCTGCGTCCTTCTCTGAAGAAACCCAGGAAGCTGCGTGCCTAGGCTCGTGTCAGGGCCGTGCCACAGTGAGCCCAGCACCCAGCTGGACCTCACAGCGATCTCAAGCGTTTGTGCTGGACGACAGCACCAGGAGAGTGAACAAAGACAACCTACCCAGTGACACAAAGCCCGAGAGGGCTTGAAGTCGTTCGGGGAAGCTGTGTAACGCCTTTGTTCCACACATTGCTTGAAGTCCCCTTGTCCACCCTAGAGAACGGTGTCCAGTAAGAAGCCGTCGTTGATGGTTCAGAGCAGCATGACTTCCTATAGCTAAAAGTCGAAGCAGCCCAAATGGCCATGAGCTGATGAGTGGGTAATCAAAATGGGCGATACTCCTGCCAACTGGCTATTATTTGGCCTCAAACAAGAATAAAGTGCTGAACTTTGCGACGGCATGGACGAACCTCAGAAACGACATGTGCAGTGAAAGATCCAGGTACCCTAAACGACAGATTGCACGTACCATTTATATGAAATACTCAGAATAAGCAAATCCGGAGAGACAGAAGTAAATTCGTGGTTGCTTAGGGCTGGGAGTGGGACAGAGGGATGGGGGGGAGTAACTGCTAATAAGCTAAATTTTCTTGTTGGGATGGTAAAAACGAATGTTCTAAAATTAGATTATGGCGATGGTTGCACAACTCGGTAAATCTACTGAAACCCACTGAATTGTACGCTTTAAGTGGGTAAGCCTTATGGTATGTAAATTATATTCAATAAAACTGTTTTAAAAAGAGTGGCTATCTGAGATGTAAGACAGCATGTGCCAGTGGGAGAGGGAGTTTTTGTATGTGTGTTTGAGAGAGACTGTGTGTGTGTGTGGGGAAGGGGGGTGTTTGGGGAAGAGGGTGTGTATGTGACAGTTTGTATGTGAGTGTGTGTGTGTATGTGAGGGTGAGAGAGGGACTGTGTGTGTCTGTGAGAGGGGGTGTTTGGGGAAGAGGGTATGCATGTGACAGTGTGTGTGTGTGTGTGTGTGTGTGAGAGAGAGAGAGAGAGCGCGTTTGTGTCACCGTGTTCTGATAGGGTGGGGTGACACAAAGTTGGCTGTCTCTGGCCCCCACAGACCTCCCTGCTTGTGGGTTTCAGGACCAAATGATAGGTTCTCAAGCCACAGAGCTGCTTTCCCTGGGCCCTCCAGGACCTTCCAGGGTTCACTAGAAAGTGGGGGCTGACTGAGAACCGGGCCAGAACACCACCCACCGCAGGTAGAGAAATGTTGGTGGCTGGGGGAGAGGGAGAGAGAGGTTCTGGCCGCAAGGGGAAAGCCCAGGGGAGGCCGAGCCTCCCTCTCCACCCTGCATGCCTCTTGTCTAGGACATCATCTGAACTCCAGCTGGCTGTCACCACGCCCATGCCAACTCAGGGGGCAGGGCAACTCCTCCTCACGGGAGGAGGAAGCCTCCCCTTGCTCCCAGATGGCATCCAACAGGTATTTACTGAGCACCTACACTGTACCTGACTGACACGGGGCCACACTGGCTGGTTCTATCAGCCTCCCTTCCCGGGGCCCTCAGCTGCGGGAGGCTTCTCGGCCACATTCCTCCTGAGTGTTGGAGGAGATGGAAGGAGGGGAGGGACGCAGCCCAGGGGCCCCGCCTCCAGATTAATGGAAACCACCTGGCCCTAGTGCCTACTCCACCCTAGGCCCCCACTTTGCCATCATTCCCAAGGGCATCTGCTTCTAATGAGTGCCCGGTACCCGCTGCATACCAGCCCCCGGGGCTCATTAATCTCATTAGGCAATGACAAATCATCCTGGGGCTGACCAGGTTCCCCTCCCCCAGCCTTTGCCTAGGCTATCCCACAGGGGGTGGGGGACCTCTACGCAGCAGATCCACATTCTCCCCTGCATGCTGAGCCAGGCGCTCTCTGCCTCTAGGAGGGGCTGCCCACCCTGCAGTCTGCTCCACCCCTTTCCAGCAGGGTCGGGGTGTTTGGAGTCCTGCTGAAGTCCCCTCTATGTGTGCAGTGGCATGGTGGACAGAGATGTGAGCAGGCCTACAGGGCCCAGAAGAATGAGGCCTTGAGCATTTTCAGCCCTTACATCTGGACGGACAACTGCCCGAGATGAGGCAACTCTTTGCCAATAAAGGGCAGCCAGGTGAACATCTTGGAGCGAGGGATGATTGCCCTTTGCTGAAAGCCCATGCCATCCCTCTGGCTCTCCATAGATGAGCTCATTCGGTCTCAGAACAGCCTGATTCCCCTTTTCAGGTGAGATACCTGAGGCTCGGTGAGGCACCCAGAAGGCCAACAGGGCTAAGTCAGGATGCAAAGCCAGGTCTCTTTGGACTCGAGCTCCTGGGCTCTTTCTTCCCAGCCCTGTCCTAACGGGAGTCTTTCTTCTGGGCAGAAGCAGGCTGTGCCATGCCAAGGGCGATGGGATACATGGGGGACAGTGGGGGGAGGAACGTGGTGGGGGCACTCTGAGACATGGTGCCACCTTGTCTGGGCCTTGCTGTGCACTCCCTTCTTTGGGTTAGCCGTGAACTAGATCAGATTTTCCAGCCCCCCTTCCTATGAGGCTGACCGAGCATCACCAAGTGTGTGCCTGCTCCAGGCCCTTCAGGAGCACGGCTGAGGCACTGCCCACTTGGCATCCACTCTGAGCGCCCCACCCCCGCCCCACCCCCATGCCCTAGTAGAAGTGCGTGTCCACCATTTTGCCCACCCTGCTGACCCCTCAGGACCCCCACACTGCAAAATGAGGACCCCGCAGACCCACTTCCCACCCTGGGTCAGTCAGTCCGCCCCTCCGTAGACACATTTGCACTGTACCAATTCTGAGAGGCCAAGGGAAGCAATGCAGGCTTCCTCCTGGAGCCCCCTACTCCAGACACACACGCACACACACACGAAGCCCTATCATTGCCCTTAATAGGGTAGGCCCCAACCCTCCCACGGGATTTGCTGCTTGTAGATCGTGGGATGTTAAGCTGCCATGGCCTCAGCTGCCCAAGTCTAGACATCTGATTCTGAGGAGACAGAGAGATCAGTGTTTCCTGAGCACCAACTACATGCCAGGCCGCGGCGTCTTATTTGGGATGAATAGACCCACAGTCTAAGGGTCATCTGGTCCACTGGCTCCCAACCCTCATGAGCCTGAGAACTGCCTGCATACCTTGTGAAAAAATTCCCGGGTGACCCAGGAACGACAGGACTTCAGAGCCCTCCAGCTGGGAGAGTGGTGAGCAGCCGCGTGGGACACCCTGTGCTCCTCCATACACAGGTGCCATCTCTGGCCAGCACAGCCCATGCCTCTGCCCTGCAGGTCTCCCCACCTTTGCAAGGCCACTCCCCATCTTTCTGGTTCTTGGTTTGCCTTCTCACAAGGCACACATCAAGGGCCATAGAATGCTAAATCTGAAGGCACCTTACAAATCCTCCACTTCACCTTCCTCCTGTTACAGATAGGGAGACAGAGGCCCCAGACCTGGGCACCTGGCCCTGGAATTTTACACGGCACATTCGATCCACAAGCAACAGGGTCTCCCCAGATGGTCCCATGCCATCAACCACGTCCTTCACTGCCCACCATTGTTCTCATTCATTGTCTGCTTGGGACACTTCCAGTTCTGTGGGGTTTGAAGGGCTGTGTTTGCGAAGTCGTTCCCTGAGCTTTCTTCCAAGGCACCTCTGGCTGAACTCAAATCCCTAACCTTTGGGTTAGGAGCCAGGCTGGCTAGCTGTTGGCACGGCCCAGCGATTCCCATCTCCAATTACTCTGATTGTTCTCCCAGCTTTGTCTGACGAGGAGTTGTGGGAAGGCAGCGCAGCGGTGGAAGCACTCGGCTTTCGACCCCACCAGCCGTTTGATGGGAAAAGTGATAGTTGGCATCCGTGAAGACTCAGTCTCAGGAAGCCCAGGGAGCAGTTAGCTCTGTCCTACAGGGTAGCAATGGGTTGGGGTCCGGGAGTACCGTGGGTCTGGTGGCAGCTATGGGGTCTCCCGTCACTCTCTGTGCTCGGGATGTAGCTGCTGTGGGGGTATGGTGGGGAGAGGAGCCGCTTCGAGATATTCGTGAGGGTCCGAAAGCTGGCTGGCTTGTGGCTGAGGAAGGAAGCAAGGAGGGCAGAGCCAGTAGGCCTTTGACAGATGGCAGCAAGTGGGTGCAGATGAGAAGGTGTTGGTGAGGTCCCCAGAGACTGGCCGCAGCCCACATGAAAGCAGGGAGAGCAACTGCGGGCGGTGACTGGGCCTCAGGGGCCAGGAAAGGCAGCTGTGGTTTGTCTTCCTTCAAAACAGCCCTGGAAGGAAGGAGCGCCTGGTTTTCTGCGGCTCCACACCCCACCAAGCCTGGGATCGAGCCCCGAATGCTGCCCTGCTCCTGGTAGGGGAAATCGGCCTCCCTACTTCTTCAAGTTTATGGTGGTGGAATAATTTGGCAAAAGATAGTGAGAATAGAATCAGTGTTTCGACATGATACATGTAGAAATGGCTGCATTATGGTATGGTGTATATTTTCACCACACACACCAAGCCAAACAAAACAAATGCTTCCCTATTTCTTGGCACTGGATGGACTTCTAAATAGCAGCTTGGAGGTGGCCCTTGTCTTCATTGAGGACCAGCTTCCAAGTAGCCAGTGAGAGGAAGCTGGTCACAGTGCGTGTCCAGCAGACCCAGAGCCCCTGGCTGCTGCACCCCAGAGACAGAGCAGCTCCTCTGCCCCACCTCTTGTTCCTTTGTCCTCCCCCGACTAAGCCAGTGAGGCCACCAAGCTCCCGTCATCATCCCAGAGGTCTGGGTGAGAAGATTTTCCTTCCACAGCTCTATGGGTATAACACAGGTCGCCTCATGAGATGGTTGAGAAGGCCAAAGAGCATGGAAAACGGATAATGCTTCCCTACTCCTCGAATGGGCCAGCCTGGAAACTTCCCGGCCGACTTCATAGTAATGCACCCACAGCATCGTGACAGGATGCTCTTGCTGGCCTCTACTGGCCATGAACTTCTGGCTCCTAAGAGCAGGTTTCACACCTTAGTCAAGTGCATTATTGAAATGAGTTTTTTGGGGGCCAAATGGCACTGGGGGCAGAGTGGGGGAGCAGTGGATCATAATTAGGGGCGGTTGGGATTGCTCATCAAGAAGTGAGTAGAGATGGGAAAGGGGTAGGGCCTGGGGGAGAGAGCGAGCATCAGACTCCTACGAGATAGGAAGCCTAGGCCTCTGTGGAGGGACAGAGCCTGGAAGCTAGTCCTAGAGGATGCAATCGGAGCTGGGAGCTTAGGGGTTGCCTTGCCCAGGGCCTGTGCACCCCGCCCTAGCCCTCTGTGCACAGGGCACTCTGGAGGAGAGCTGGGTGGCTGGGGGTTCCGTGTGCCCTTCACTGCCCAACACCACCAGGAGTTTCTCCTCCCTTACCTACCACACACTGGCCTCCACCCGACCTGGGGGCTCCCAAGGAGAAGACCCTTGAAGGCTGGCCAGGTGCTAGCACTTCCAAGTCCAAAAAGCTACTCTGTGCTGAGCCCCACGGAGACCTGGTGGGGAGACTTGGACTTGGTGGCTTTCCCCACCCGCAGGCCCCTCCTTTGGGCTCACACAGCTCTTTCATGTGGGCGCCCAGCTGGAAGGAGAAGAAAGCTCCAGCACAGCTAATTGCTCATTAAAGCGAGTTAATGAGCTGCCATTAGCCCCTTCCCTGCCTAAACCCTGCTTCAGCTCAGCTTAGCTGATGAAGGGTTGGTCTGGATGTCTGTCTGTGTGAGATCTCTCAGCCACCAGGGCTCCTCTTCATCCCGGATTGACCTTTCACCCAGGACGCCATCTCCCCACCTGCCTGAGTACTTACAACTTCTCCAGCTGCCACAGTCCCAGGAAGGATCCATTGCGGAGCCCTGTGATCTTGTTGTTGCTCAAGAGCCTGGAGGGATGGGGAGAACACAGGCCGGAGAAGGTGCCGTTATTCAAGGAGCCAGGCTCTTCCCAAGTGCCACCCTGCAGGCCAGGGAGTTGGGCGCTGTGTAAGAGGTGCCCCTGTCTGCTCCAGGAGATGGTAGGGAGGAGCCACAGAGCAGTCTAGGCAGACAGGTCACCTGCCTCAGTTTCCCCCAGCCTAGCTCTGAGCTGAGTAGGGAGTGAAATTGTGATGCTCCCTTTCTACCTGGGAACCACAGCGAAGACCCCACAGGGACCCCTTTATTCCCCCGCCCCAGCTCTGTCCTTGTACAGGCCCCCAGGCCTCTCCCAGAAAGTAGCAGAGAAGACAGATCTCTGGAGGGTGTGGTTGTGAGGTGCATTGGAGCTGGTTCCGGCCCATAGTGGCCTTCTACGCAGCAGAAGGAAACACTGGCTGGTCCTGCCTGGCCCTGCACCGTCCTCACAACTGTCCCTTCGCCTGAGCCCATTCTGGAAACACGGTGTCATTCCATCTCGGGCAGGGCCTTCTTTCTGACTGCCCCTCCACTTTCCCAGGCGCGTGTCCTTCTCCAGGGTGCTGGGGCACAGAGGTGGACACATCATTGGCTGAACTGCGTCAGGGCTCTGGCCGCAGATGGTACTGAAAGGCCTGCAGGTCTAGGGGCAGGTGGGAGGAGCTGCCCTTCTTTGGGGTCTCCATACTTTCTCCTTGGAGCCGAGGGCTTCGCTGGAAGGTGACCCCACATAGCTCCCCCAAGCCCCCAACTTAGTGGGCTACATCAGATCTTTGCTTCCTCAAGCCTGTCTACAGCTTTGGCAAGAAGCTGGTTGAACCTCGGCTCCCTCCCAGTTCTGTTGATTGATTTGTCTGTCTTTCAGGTAGGAGGGAAGAGGCCTCAAACCGACTAAGCCTCTCTGCCCACCCACTCAGCCTTTCGAGGTCCAACTCCCTGCTGGGAGGAGGGGAGGTCCAACCCCAAGGGGCTCATATCTCCAGTTAATTGCTTAGTCAAAGGCTTTAATGATTTTTTCAGTCCGAGCTGCCTGCCCTGAGCAGAGCAAAGGACTTCCCATCTTTTCTTGGCTTTGATGGGAGAATTGAGCTGGGAAGACCAGAAGTGCAGGCCCCTGGCCTGGCCCAGCCTGAGAAGAAGCTATGCAAAAGAGACCAGCCCCACCCCGCAATTCCACTCCGAAGCATGGTCCCCAAAGAGCTCAAAGTGGGCACTCAAACAGATACTTGTACACTGATGTTCATAACAGCCCTGCTCACGATGGGCCACGGACGGAGAGAAACCCAGTGTCCACCCAGAGATGAACAAATGGATACACAAGACGCAGAACGGAGACTGTATACAAGGGACTTCTCCTAGGCCACACAGAGAAATGAACTCCGGTTGCATGTTACAATTTGAATGAACGTTGAAAACATGAGGGTGCGTGAACTATGTCCGTCACAGAAGGACAAATTACTGTGTGCTCTCAATGATACAAATCACCTAGACGAGCGTGCCTAGAGACCCTTGGTTAGTAGTTACCAGGAGTGGAAGGCGGGAGCTAGGGGAGAGAATGTTTCAGCAGTGCCTTGTTCCTGTTTGGGCAGATGGAAACTATTGGGAGTGACTAGTCTTAGTGGGTGCCCAATATGGTGAATGGATTGGTGTTACTGAAGTGCACATTAAATGGAGTTAAAATGGCAAAATGTGTTACCACAAGAAGGGAAAAAAGACCTGTGCCAAGGCTTCCAGGGAGTGGGTGGGGCACCACCAAGACAGGCAGTAGGAGCACCAGGGATGCCAGACCTTCCAGCTCCTCCATCTTCAACACTCTTCAAGAGTCTTGTGGGAAACAGAGGGACCAGGATGGAGGCTGGAGTGGAAGGGGGACTCGGACTCTGGGTCAATGGGAAGAGGTAGAGACTTCACCTCCTTCCTCCCTTTCTCCCCCATTCAGTTAGACTCTTTCCTGTCCACTTTTCCTGCCTCTACCTAATGATCCCTTCAACAGTGGTATTTCACAGCGGGGCCGTGAGGGATTCAATGTGAGTGAGGGATTCAATGTGAGTTTCTATCATGCTACACACACACACACACACACACACACACACACACACATTTTCTTGAATCTCAACTATGTATCAGAGTCATCGTTGTAAAGGAGCAAGCTGCCACAGTGGTTAAACACACGACTGCGGCAGCTTGAACCCACCCGCGGGCCTGTGGCAGAAAGATGTGGCAGTGTGCTCACGTCAAAGACTGGAGACTCCGTGGGGCGGCTCTCTTTTGTCCCGTGGGCCACTGTGAGTCAGAATCCGTTCAATGGCAATGGGGTTTGTTTTTTAGTCACTGAGAAAAAGTAGAACCTTCATGAACTTGCTTATTCTCATTTTATGGCTTGAGGTGATTTTGTTTCACGGTATAAATGGCAAATCACCATCTTGTCAGCTTTTCGGGCCTGTAAAGCCTGTGATGGGCTGGGAAGACCACCTCAATGGCAATGACCTCTCAGTGATGTGTAGTACTTGACTTTAAGTTGACGTCCACTTTGTTCCGACCCCCATTTCATTCCATTCATCTCACATGGAGTTTGAGGCTTGGAGGCGGCTTTCGGAAGTCTGAGAAGGAGAGAAGACCTCCCCTCCCCCCAGTAGCCCTTGGATGGCCAGAGAGTATTCTCACATTGTAAGAGGAAGAAGGGGGGGTACTTGAACCCTCACTATCCAAGGGTCTCTCTCGGGAACTGATCTATCATGGGGGTTAGAAAAGGCTGGAAATGCTGATAAGGTAGGTGGGGTCCATTAGAGAAAAGACAGGGGTGTGGCCAGAGAAGAATGGGGCCCAGATTATCATAGCCCCGTTTATGAAGAGAGGAGGCTCAGAACATTAATTCGCAGGCTTAACTAATGTATGGACCCATGTCAGTGGATGAAGAAAGCAGTATCTTATTTTCTAGAAATAGGCCTGAAGTACAATATAGTCATATAATGAAATAATAATAATAAATATACTGAAACCATGATATGTGCCAAGACCTGGAAGAATATTAGTTGTTGTTTTTGTTGTTGTTTTTCTTTAATCATTTTATTAGGGGCTCACACAACTCTTATCACAACCCATACATACATCAATTGTGTAAAGCTCATTTGTACATTCATTGTCCTCATCATTCTCAAAACATTTGCTCTCCACTTAAGCACCTGGCATCAGTTCCTCATTTCCCCCTCCCTCCCCGCTCCCCCTCCCTCATGAGCCCTTGATAATTTATAAATTATTATTTTGTCATATCTTGCCCTGTCCAAGGTCTCCCTTCACCCACGTTTCTGTTGTCCGTCCCCAGGGAGGAGGTCACATGTAGATACTTGTAATCGGTTCCCCCTTTCCAACCCACCTTCCGTCTACACTCCCAGTATCGCCACTCACACCACTGGTGCTGAAGGGATCATCTGCCCTGGATTCCTTGTGTTTTCAGTTCCCATCTGTACCAGTGTACATCCTCTGGTCTAGCCAGATTTGTAAGATAGAATTGGGATCATGATTGTTGGCGGGGGAGGAAGCACTTAGGATCTAGAGGAAAGTTGTATGTTTCATTGTTGCTACATTGCACCTCGACTGGCTCATGACCCTTCCATAAGGGGATGTTCAATAGCTTACATATGGGCTTTGGGTCTCCACTCTGCACTCCCCCTCATTCACAAGGATATAATATTTTTGTTCTGATGATGCCTGATACCTGATCCCTTTGACACCTTGTGATCACACAGGCTGGTGTGCTTTTTCCATGTAGACTTTGTTGCTTCTGAAGGCTTGTTTACCTTCAAGCCTTTAAGACCCCAGATGCTATATCTCTTGATAGCCGGGCACCATCAGCTTTCTTCACCACATTTGCTTATGCAACCGCTTTGTCTTCAGTGATTGTGTAGGGAAGGTGAGCATCATGAAATGCCAGTTTAATAGAACAAATATTCTTGCATTGAGGGAGTACTTAAGTGGAGGCCCAATGTCCATTTGCTACCTTAATACTAAATCTATACATATATGCACATAGATCCATTTCCCCATCCTCATATATAAATATATTTACATATGTACATGCCTTTATTTAGACCTCTATAAATTCCCTGCTCATTAGTTCTTAATGAAAGCACTGAAGAAAAATGTCTGACCTCGGTTTGCAATATTTAAGGATTTGGGGGCAAAATAATGGAGCCCTGGTTGTATCTTGGTTGCATGTTGGGCTGATAACTTCAACAACAGCAGTTCAAAATCACCATCTGCTCCTCAGGAGAAAGAGGAGGCTTTCTACTCCTACCAGGAAAGACAGCCTCAGAGACTCACGGGGGGTCTACTCTGTCTTACAGGGTTGCTGTAATTTGGAAATGACTTGCTGGCAGTGAGTTTTTCCTTTTCTCCTTTTTATTTTTTAATGGGCAAAATATTAAATGATGCATGAAGCATAAAAAGAAGACAGCAGGAACATACAGACTCACTTTTCCAAAAGGAACTGGTCAACGTTATAGCATATGATCAAGAATGGATGGTATTGAAGGAAGAAAGCCCAGCTTTCCAGAAACTGATGGGAGACCAAGGGAAATGTTCTGGAAGCACTCACTTGTCTATGCCACGGTGATCCGACAGAATGCAGAACTGATCAAATAACACCAGTGTTACATGAAGGAAGATTATGCCAATGGTCATTTAAAAGTGGTGGCAGCAGTCCATCGACAAAGGGAGTGCCAGAAATCCAGAAGGATTTAGGAGAGAACTTAGAACAAGGGATATCATTGCTGACATTAGATGGGTCTATTTGAAAGCAGAAAATATCAGAAAGATGTTTACTTGTGTTCCAATGGCTATGCAAAGGCGTTTGCCTCTGTGGATTATAAAAAATTATGTTTAACATAGTGAAGCATGGGAATCACAGGATACTTAATTGTGCTCCTGAGGAAGCTGTAC
Organism: Tenrec ecaudatus; assembly: GCF_050624435.1. NCBI lineage: Eukaryota > Metazoa > Chordata > Mammalia > Afrosoricida > Tenrecidae > Tenrec > Tenrec ecaudatus. Next base: position 101,258,032 of record NC_134537.1, read on the forward strand.
TTAAATAAGGGAAAGCTGCGTGGTTTAAATCCAGGGAAAGTCTGTGTCAGCGGGGTTGTCTCCGTTGACCACACTGATTCAGTCTGCATCTTGAACAAAGAATCCAAGAAGCTGGTATGCAGATGACCAACAGCCTGCGCTATGCAGATGAGACAAACTGGCTTGCTGCAAGTGAGGAGGACTTGAACTACTTACCTGTGAAGATCAAAAACTCCAGGCTTCAGTGGGGGTGGCTTCTCAACAAAAAACAAAACTCTCCCCAAATGGATCCGTAGACAACAATCAACAGAGAACATATTGAAATTGTCTAGGACTCCATTTTACTTGAATCCATAATCAACAACTAAGAAAGTAGCAGTCAAGAACTCAAAACAAGAGGAGGGGGGAGGGGAGTGAGGAGCTGATAACATTAATGACATGTAACCCCACTCGATGGGATCGACAGCAGAATTGTATGTGAATCGATTTATTGGATTGTGTAAGATGTGGCAAACAGACAAACAAAACAAAACTATTATAGAAAAACAGAATCAAAGACTAAGGGTTCCAGGGGGGTGGGGGAGGGAAGGGGTCCAGGAGAGCCGATCTCAAGGAGTTCAAGGAGAAAGAGAATGTTTTGAAACTGATGGTGGCAGCAATTGTACAATATGAGCCCCCAACAAAATGATTAAAATAAACTAAATCAAACAAGGTACTACACCAGGAAAATCTACTGAAAAAAAGTCATTTAAAAACAAAAAGTGATCTTGAGGACTCAGGTGCTGCTGACCCAACCATGGTGTTGTCAGTGGCCTCGTGTGCAGGTGAGAGCTGCACCAGGGACAAAGAAGACAGAGAAAGGAGTGATGCATTTCAGTGGTCGTGCTGGTGGGGAGTATTGATTACACGGACAACACTGTTTCGGAAGAAGTACAGCCAGAATGTTTGTGGGAGTTACATAATCTGGTGTCAATTTGGAACTGGAGAGGATGAAGAGTGAAAGGGTGGAGTCTAGTCTGTCAATTGGGTCATAGCCAATGAGGCCTCTGTGTGGGCGTGGCCTTCTCCTGAGAATTCTGGGAACGCCTGTAATTTCCTCCATGGAGGCAGGAGATACACTCTGTCTTGGCTCACAGAGACACTTAGAGACGCTTTACTGACAAGACACATGGCACTACGCCCTGGGAGCTGGAGAAGCCACATGACCTTCCCTGATGTAACCAGGCCTCTGGAGCTGGAGAAGCCATGTAGAGACTCTGTCAGCGCTGAGATGCTTACACCACTGGATCCATAAGACTTTCTACCCACTGGCCTGTGATGGTCCTGCATTCAGTGTCATTGCATGTGTTTCATGAGTCTGAAAAGGACTTTATAGATTGGTATCAGACATATGGGCTAATATCAGACTTATGGGCTTGGAGTGGACTGGGTTGGAATGCTTCAATTACTCTTTAAGTAAAACTTTCTTATACACATATGCGTTTCTATGGATTTGTTTCTCTAGTCTACCCAGACTAACACAATGTTCTTTAGAAGCCAGGATAGCAAGACTTTATCTCATGCGCTTTGGACATATCACTAACAAGGATCAGTCCCTGGAAAAGGACCATCCTTCTCGGTCAAGTAGAGGGTCAGTGAGCCAGAGGAAGACCCTCACAAGATGGGTTGAGTCAGTGACTTGCAGCAGTGACTCCGAGGGTGGCCCAAGACCAGGCAGTGTGCCATTCTGTTGTGTATTGGGTCACTATTAAATCAGCCCCGACTCGATCGCATCTAACAGCAGCAACAGCATAGCTGAGGACGTCAGTTGGAGAGACATCCACTAGAAACAAAAATATTACGTCATGAAAGTATCTGAAAAACAAGTTTATATAAAAAAACTTCCATCGTTGAACTACAGAGAAAGTTTTAAAAGGCTCCTAATTCCCAAGTCAGAGAAATTGAAACCTGGGATCCCAGCATGCTGCCCAAAGAGGTCCAGGGGTAGTGCTGGGTGCTTATGCCCTCGTCCCCAGTCTCTAATCGGGACTCCTGTCACCTCAGTCACTTACTCCAGGTGTTTCAAATCAGCGCTGCCCAATAGGAATACGTGGGCCACACATGTAATTTAACATTTTCTAGTCGCCATATTTTTAAAAAGTAAAATAATAAATAAATTTAACAATATACTTAATCCAATATATCCAAAAACACTATCATTTCTTCTTTTTCTTTCAAATGCTACCCATTTCAACACATATTCAACATATAAAAATTGAAAAATCTTTTTTTTTGCACTAAGGCACCCTGGTGGCATAGTGGTTACTCATTGGCTGCTAACTGCAAGGCCAGTGGTTTGAGACCACGAGTTGTTCTGTGGGAGACAGATGGGCTTCCACTTCCATCAAGAGTGACAATCTTGGAAACCACAGGGGCAGTTCCACCCAGTCCTACAGGGCCACCAGGAGTCAGCATCAACTCCATAGCAGTGAGTTCAGTTTGGGCAGTCTTTGAAATCCGGTTTGTATTTTACTCTTCTGAAGCCTAAAAACAAGCCTGTTACCAGGGAGCTGACTCAGACTTAGGGCAACCGCCATCGAGTCAATTCGGTCTCCAAGACTGTACAGCTTTACAGGAGCAGACAGTTTCATCCTTCTCCTCAGGAGTGGGTTTGAACCTCTGACCTTTCTGCTAGCAGTCAACACCTGACCCACAGAGCCAGCAGGGCTCCCTCACGGCAACCTTACTGTGGTCTTCACCTAATCTGGTGTCAAGTTAAGGATTAAGAGTGTAGTGGTGGAGTCTAGGCTGTCAGTCTGGAGATAGCCAATGAGACTTCTGTGTAGGCATGGTCTTCTCCTGAGAATTCTGGGAAATCTGGGACTTCCTTCTTGGGAAGCAGAAGACGCTTCTCTCTCTCTCTCTCTCTCTCTCTGCTACTCCCTGGGAGACATTGCAGAAGACACGCCACATGGACGCCACCAGACCTCGGAAGCCAGAGAAGTCACAGAGAGACCCCTGCCAGTGCTGAGATGCTTACAACGCCACTGGGCCCAAAGACTTTCTACCCACTGGCCTGTGATCGTCCTGCATTTGCCTTCATTGCATGTGTTTCGAGAGTCTGAAGAGGACTTTATAGATTGATATTGGACAAATGAGCTATTATCAGACTTAGGGACTTGATTTGGACTAGGCTGGTATGTTTTCTCCATGTTCAATTGCTCTTGTATATAAAACTGTCTTATACACATAAGCATCTTGATGAATTTGTTTTTCTAGTCTGCCCAGACTAACACACCTACCAAGCCATGGCCAGCAAGTAGAGTCCAATTTAGGGGGACCCTACATAGGCAACCCTAGCACATTTCAAATGGGGTCAGCGGGTTAGGAGGGCTCAGCAGCCACGGGTGACCCACAGCTGCCATAGCTGATGGGGCAGCTTTAGCCCTTATTCAGTTTCCTTCTAGCCAGCACATCCTCAGAAGTAAGTCTAGACTGCTTGAGAGATACTGAGACAATGAGTGAATGAGAGAGTGAGTGAGTGAGTGAGTGAGTGAGTGAGTGAGTGAGTGAGTGAGTGTGTGTGTGTGTGTGTGTGTGTGTGAGAGAGAGAGAGAGAGAGAGAGAGAGAGAGAGAGAGAGAGAGAGAGAGAGACATCAGGGGACTGGCCTCTGAACAGGCAGGCCAGAACCTCTGGTTCAGAACAATGTCTTTCTTGGTTTGGCTTTGTATCCAGCTTCCAGCCACGCCCCCTCCCCTCTGCCCTGAGCGCAGACCCCATAGAGGCCAGGACCTGTCTGAAGGCAGCCTCTATGTGTGTGCTGTGGAGGGGAGGACAGGGCACCGTGCGGGTCGGCCGAAGCCCACATTTCCGGCTTGCTAGCCTGGTGCAAACTCCAGCCTTGGTAGACGTGTGCCTGATATAGAGGACACGTCCCTGACCCCCCACCCTCCAGCCCACTCACAAAAGTATGGCCACCAGGCAGCTAGGTTTTTATCCCTCTCCTGACATGGGTCCCTTTCAGGAGAACACATTTCCAGTTCTTATTTTTTAATTAAAAATAATTTTATTATTTATTATAAGAGTTATTATGATAAGAATAGTGATACAACTCTTATCACAATCCATACATACATCAACTGTGTCAAGCACATTTGTACATTCATTGCCCTCATCATTCTCAAAACATTTGCTCTCCACCTAAGCCTCTGGCATCAGCTCCTCATTTTTTCCTCTCCCTCCTCGCTCCCACTTCCCTCACATTTCCAGTTCTTAGAGAGACTTTGGGCTGATAGTTATGTGACTCAAGTCCTCAATACCTGAAATTCAACCTTTTGGCTTTGCCTATGTGAATAGCTTTGAGGAAACGTACTTTAGACAGGGATTGGTCACAGATGGCTTTGCTGTGTTTGTTGGTTCGGGTTTTCCTGACGTGCTCTTGGTGGGGCTGGTTGGGGAGGGCCATGATTGGGGCGGAAAGTGCTTGGTTCCTCCCCCCTACATCCCCTTATGAGCAGGTAGGAAGCTTGCAGTTACAGGCTGCTAATGAGCTGGATAAACACACACACTCCGTCTTTCTAACCCAATGGGAAGAAAAATGTTCCCACTGACTCGAGGCTGTCTCGTGGGAGGAAAGCAGACAGGGCAGGGCAGCCACAAAAACGGAGCTGAGGAGGGAAACAGGCCCCAGCAGTTGTAGCCAGTCATGGATGCAGTGCCAGCTCTGGCTCTCTCTAACCCCAAACCCGCCAGACAGACACCACCTCAGCCTGCACCATCCTCTCGCCCGCTGGACAACCTCGGGGTCACCAGGTGGGCTTTCTTCTCAACCACACCAACCCTGCTCGGGTCCAGAATTTTGGGCGGCTTGCTCCCCTCCTCCCACTGGAGGAGTCTTCCTGCCTGTGCGACTGCAAGAGGGGCCAGTCCCTGGGGTCCCTTGTTCTCTAGAGTCTGAAATCTGGCCAAGGAGAAGGGGCATGCCGAGTCCATTCCAGAACTCTCCCCCGAGTGGGGTCCTATTTTAGGGTAAGAAGCAGGCAGTTACCACTAATGAGGCTCGAGGCCAAGGGAACGAGTGGCTGGCGTCTACAGAGAGGCCCTGTGGCCTCTGGGCAGCCGCAGGAACTTACCAGATACCACCCCGCCATCAAAGATGACCCTGTAGTAGTCACGTGGGCACCAGCCTGTGGGGCAAGGAGAAGCCAGCATATGCCTGAACCAAACGGTTCTCACACTGGCAGGAAGAAGCATACATGTTCGACCATTGCCTATTGCCCACCTATGTGTACACACACACACACACACACACACACACACACACACTCACACTCACAGATTCAAGTGCCCCAGCATCCCATCTGCTCAGGATCTTGGACCCTCAGGGAAGTCAGGAGGTCCCTGGACTCTCTGGTTTAGGAAGGTCTGTCTCCAGCCCTGTTTTGGGCAACTGAGAAGTGACTTAGGGAGACAACGGATGGTGAGGGGAAGGGTTATGCTGAAACCCACTAAAGGCTTGAAGCTCTTAACCAACCATCCAACCAAACCACCCCCAACACACACAATCCTGAATGGAGCTCCCAGCCCAGCCTGGTGAGAGCCCACCAGCATTTCCAGGGCCCACAAGGCACCTGAAATCTGGAACAGTAAAATTTACTAATGCATACTTATTCATATAAAGATTAAATTAATAGCTACCAAATGTCATGCTACGTTAATTCATCCAGCACCTCCGTTGTCACAGAGTGGATTCCGGCTCACAGTGACCCTGTGTGGGAGTCCCCAAATTGGGAATCTTTGTTGGCGTCAACAGCTCTTGGGTGGTGGGTTTGAAACCCCAGTCTTTCCAGGTGAGCCGGCCAACGGCCTCCCTGACAGTGCCAGCCGGCCTCCTGGGATTAGCAGCGATTCTACTTCGTGAAGAACATGAGTGCGTTTTAGGATATGAGTGCGGTTGCTATGACTCTAACCAGTCCAGTCCAGTGATCAGGGCTGCGGCCTTTTGGAAGCAGATCACCAGGCCTTACTTCTGAGGAACCTCTGGGTGAGTTTGCATCCCCAACCACGTGGTAAGTAGTCCAGTGCTCAACTCTTTGCTCAACTCAGGGACTCTGTCGTTGTCAAGTAGAGTCCAGCACCTGACAGTTCCCGAGTTTCCGAGGCTGTGACCTTTCATAAGCAGACCGTCAGCCTGTCCTTCGAGCTGCCCTTAGGGATACATCAATAATAGAGCCAAACTCACCACTATCGGGCCGGTCCCGTCTCAAGGTGGCCCTGGAGGGCAGGGCCGAGCTGCCCCTGTGGGTGTTGAGACGGTAACCCTTTACAGGAAGGAGTTGAACGTCCCGTCTTTCCCAGCAATAGTCCAATGTGTGACCGCACCAGCCAACCTCGTGGTGAGTGTTTGACCATCTGCTCCACCGCTGGGCTCCTGAGAAGATAAATGGCCTCCAAACTCGAGAATGGGGCCTTGCTGGGACACACCCCCCCCAGGCTGAAGGCTGCTGTTCCGTGACTTCCCCTCACTTCAAAGCTTCTCTCCTGTCCACTCATTAGGCCTGGGTTCAGGAAACCTCAGTGTGGAAGAGGGCATGCCTGTGTTTCCCTAAGGAGCCCTGGTCTGCTATTGCAAAGTCCACAGTTCAAAACCACCATCTGCTCCAAGGGAGATAGATGGGGCTTTCTTCTCCCATACAGAGTTCGTCTCAGGCAACCACAGGGGCAGTTCCTCCCTGTCCTCGAGGGCAGCTAGGAGCCCGAGTCTACGCCATGGCCGTGGGCTTGGATTTGGGATTTCCCTGTGGCTTCTCCTTGAACACCTCCTGGTTCTAAAAGGAAGCCCAGAGATGAGCTTCTTTGCTAGGCTGTGGAGGCTTACATCCTAGGATGGCCCCTGAATTCAACCCTGAAGCTGGACTGTCCAGGCAGGGCCTGAGGTCAAGGCCAAGAAGGAAAACAGCCGGTGGTGGTCTGCTATGGGGCTAGGGCAGATGGTGGGCACTAGCTGGTGCTGAGTATCTACAGAAGAATCTCAAGTAAGGCCAGTGGTGGTCAGGGGACAGAGAATCCACAGTGGAGAGCAGGGTGTCTTAAGTCAAGGGGCAGATTCCCCCTCCCTCCCCACTCTCCCCATCAGCCCTGGAAGCCGACTCCTGACACCCAGGACAGTACACCTTCCTGTTCTGCCTCACCTGACTCCATAGGAGAGTCTTTCCAGAACCCCTGTTACACAGGGGTCACCTAGCTCTGAGCTGCTGGTGGCTGAGGAGAGAGCAGAAACACTCGGAAGAGCGCTTTAGGGATCACAAGATCTCTCTGATTTCACCTCCTGGGTTGGTACAATGACTAAGCGCACCTGTGCTTGTTAGGCCGTGTTTTGGGGAGGTCCCTATTCACACTGGCGGCAGGTGTCACCTTGACTGGGGAAATGGATGAATGGAATAGGAGTGGTTTCTCAGACTGTGAAGAGGACTTGGATCTGCCTTGCCTGCTGAGAGCTGTGTTGTCTAGGGAGGGCTCTGTCCTGTGGGGCTGAGAGTGGGCCAGCCATACTTGCAGGGTCAGTCTGTCCCCGGCATGTCCAGCACCATGTATGCTTCCATTTGGGCTCTCGGAGCAGAATCTCCATAAGCAGAGTGGGCAGGTGAAGCCAACTGGGGGCTCTTGGGGCCTGGGGCAAGGGTATTGTTAGAACTCAGAGGGACTGGTTAGCAAGCCTCTAGGAGGCATGTCAGTCCCACATCCTAGTGTACCTCTCATTTTCTAAGGGATGGATCCTGCTGTGAATGTTGCCTCAGCAGGCTTCACACCTGCAAAATGGCAAGCATGACGCATGAAGGGAGTCTAGTAGTGGTTGGCTGACCAGGAGCTGTATGGTCTTCGGGAGGTCAGGACCCCTTCCCCAACCCCCACCTCTGCTTCCTTCTCAGTAAGGAGGGGCTGGCGTGGAGACTCCCTCCCCCTTCTTTTTCATGGCCTTTCCCAAGAAGTGACTATAGTCTAGTGAAGCCAGAAGTCATAGTTTCTGCCCCTACACACCAGTCCCAGCAAGGCAAGGAGCCCTTGGGGCCCGGTGAGGGGCTGGGGGTGGGGGGTGGGGGAGGCAGGGACCTTCCTTCCCTTTCCAGCTGGGAGATGTCGTCCTTCCAGTTGGGGGTGGGAGCTGCCTCCTGAAGCTGCACTCCCCCATCCTCAGTGACAGATGGGCTCCCCTGCCCCTCACCTGGCCCCATCCATCTTGCACACTCCCTTGCTCCCCCATCCTGACCTTCCCTGGGTGTGTGTGTGTGTGTGTGTGTGTGTGTGTGTGTGTGTGTGTGTAGGGGGCGGGGAGGAACACTGAAGGCAGGCCTGGGGAGACGGGTCCAGGGAGACTGGCCAAGTCAGCTACACTCTACCATTTCTCTCCTCCCCTCCCCCTTTCCTGCCCTCTCGACCCAGTCCTAAAAGCTGAGGAATGTTCTGGAGTTTGGGAAGGATGGGGGCCCATGAGAGGGAGGAAGGGGAGGAGGCAGCTCCGTCCTGTCGTCTCTGAGCTCCAAATAGAACAGAGCGAGCGGCTGGGCTGGGGAGTGAAAATAAACAGCCCCTCTGAGCAGCCCCTTCTTAGAAGTTACCGGATCTTCCCCCAACTCCGCAGCCTAGAGTGCCCCCCCCCCCCCAGCTTTCTGTTAGGGCTCAGGGCAGTCTCCTGCCTGCCTGGGGAATGAAGAGAAGCAGGGGCCTGTTCAGGCTACGTGGCATTTGGGGTCTCGATGCCCCTCGCTGGGTTGGGGTGAGAGCATCAGTGAGTAGGGCAGAGATCAACTTGGGCCTTTTTCTCTCTCAGAAAAGGGTTCTGATCCCAAAGTGTCCCACATGGGATAAGCTTAGAAATACTTTCTTTTTAAACACAGGACCCCATGAGGTACTGGTTCAAATGACACTGGCCTGCCTGTGCCTGCTGGGGACTTTTTCAGACTTTGCCTCTCTCTCCCTGGACCCCCTAATGAGACATGGTGATCTGTTGTGGCCAGCCAGCAGAGAAAGACTTCCTTGGGGGGTTCAGGAATGGCTGAACTCACACACACACAAACACACACACACTCTCTCTCTCTCTGAATTTAAAAATGTTGAGGTCTGGATCCACTTGGCAGTGAATGATATGTGCCTTCTTTTAGAGCCAAGGGAGTCCTGGTAGAGTAGCTGGCTACATTGTGGGGCTGCTGAGAGTAAGGTTGGCAGTTCAAACCCACCAGCTATCCGAGGGAGGAAGATGAGGCTTTGTGCCCTCAGAAAAATGTACAGTCTAAGACACCTGAGTGGGCAGTTCCTCAGCCACACTTGAGAGGGAATCCACAGGGTGCTCTTTTGAGTTTTCTTTTAGGGAGAGAGCTCAGCAGGGTGGCATTTCCAGTCTTCAGTGCAGTGAGGACTCACCCAATGAGCCTAGGAGGGCTCTGTGCTCTCTGCTCAGCCTGTGCCCTGAGACAGGCCCGGGGACCCACTACTCTACACACTCCTAAGCCCTACGCCCTACAGGTAGGGAGCTCCCAAGCCCCCCCAAGAAGGAACTAACTAAATCCTACCCCCTAAGCCTGAGCAGCTAGCCTCCAGCTCCTCCAGGAGGGGGGCAGGAGGGCACAGGGATGTCAGGGAGGCAGTGGGTTTCTTCTGAACTTCCTCATGCTCCACCTCCCTCAGGTCAGAAGGGGTCTGGGAGTCCACCCACATGGGGATGCCTTGCCCTGCATGGCGGGTGGGTCAGGGTGCTTGTCCAAGTCCCCAGCCTCTTTCCTCCTTTCTTTCCCGCTTTCTCTTGACCAGTTCTCCCCCTCCCCCTCCTCTCCCTCACAAAAGCTCTCTGTGCACAGCCACTTCCTCTGGCTGCTGTCTCTGAGCCCAGACATTATGAGAACCATATGGGGGAGAGAGGGTGGACTAGGAGGGGGTGGGGGCAGCCAGTGTGGGCCCGCCCCTTCAGCCAGCATCTCTCCACTCTCCTCAGGCCATGTGTATGGTGGTTGGCCCACTTTGTCCAAACTCCCCTGATTGGGCCCTGGTGGCTGGGGTGTGGGGCACTGGGGTGAGAAGCCAAGCTAGAACTTTAAGTCCAGTCCAGAAACAGGAGGGAGATCTGTGGTTCAAGGACCACTTCCCTGAGGCTGAAAGGCAGCACGGGTGGGTGGGGTAGGGTTGGGGGGAGGGGTGCAGATGAAGGGGCCTCCTGCTCCCTCCTGCCCATGCCTGACCTCCCATGTTCCTGAGGACCGCCAAATGCATAGCCAGAGAACCCAGCCAGCTGAAAGCGCATCTGTGACCCACAGCCCATTCTCCCCCAATGCAGGCAGTGAATGTGGCGGGCACCCCCCTGAGATGCTGGTAGCTGGGCAATTGGAGAGATCAGTCCCATGCCCACCCCCCTCTCTAACCAGCCTCGTAATGGTTCCTAATCCAAAGGGCCTGGGGCATGCTGGGAAGGAACCAGGTTTTTAACAGCAGCTTCCATGTGCACTGGGCCCCATGTCCAGCCAGGTGAAGGGCAAGTCCCTTGCACGGGAGGTGTGAGGAGAGAACCCAGCGAGCTCTGTGACTTGCAGTCAGGCAGCCTCAGTTTACTCAGCTGGAGGGCTTGCAAAACTTGGGTTTGCTGATCACTGAGGTGAAGCCATTCTAGGAATTTATGAGCCTGGTGTGTCCGTCCGGGCTGCTCAGATAACCTGGGAGGTCCTGGGAACAGATTTCCTCCTGGAGTTATTTAGTATCAGCCCTTTCCTGGAATTTACCCCGGGTCCCCTCCCCTCATTCTAGCTCCCAGAGCAGAGAACCAGAGGGCAGCAGGCCCCTTAGCGGCTGCCCTGGGGTGAGTGGAGGCACCCACTCACCTACCCAGGGGCCTTTCCCCTTCAGAGAGCCCATCATGGGCCCTGCTCTGTGGGCACATTGGAGACTGAGCTGCCCTGGCCACCTCAGCACAGATTGGGTTGTAAGACCTGGGGCGAGGGGGTGGGGGATAGGGGGTGGAGGTGGTTTGGGACAGATGGGAAGAAGCCAGGAGTTCTGTTTTTCTGGAAAACGGCAAATGAAAGAAACCAGGCAAGGGTGGAGAGTGTATGTAGTCTACAAACCCAGCGGTCAGAGGTTGAGGGAACAGGGTGGAGTGGACCGGTGGGGGGGGGGGTGGTTCAGTGAGGTACGCACACAGGAGGGTTCAAGGAATTGCCCCGCGAGAGCTCCTTCCAGACAGAGACCTGATCCCATTGAGTATGAGTATGGTCTTTTCCTGACAGATTCTCAGCCTTCAGGGGCTGGGAATCTCAGGGCCTGCAGTGGGGGTGGGGGTGGTGGTGGGATTGCCAGAAGGACATAGGGACCTGGTAGCCCATTCTCACTCACTGCTATCAAGTCCATGCCGACTCAGCAACCTTATCGGACAGGGCAGAACTGCCCCTGTGGGTTTCTGAGACAGTTGCTGTTTATGGGAGTAGAAAGCCTCCTCTCCCCCACCCCCCACCCCCGGAGCTGCCTGGTGATTTCCACCTTTTGACCTGGATCCCAGCCCAGTGTGTAACTCCCACTCTAGAGCCCGGAAAAAAGCAGGCCCCTCAGTGGGAATGTGGGGATGGAAAAGGGTAGAGCCATCCTGCACAAATCTACCGGCACAAAGTGACAAACTGAACAGTGATAAGCCGAATTTGTGCTTAAAAACTGAAGTGAGGAGAGTAAGCTGGGGCGGGGGACAGTTGGGGAGGGGAAGGCTGAACATTTTGTGTTCTTCTCTTCTGGCTGGGCTGCCAGCTCAGGCGGCAGCCCCTTCTGCGGCCCCTCGCCCTCAGGAAGCTGGTCAAGCAGGGGTAGGTGTGCCAGAGGGACGGGGCCCTGAGAGCGAAGCCCTTGACCTGCTGGCCCTGAAGAGATCTTTGAGATCTGTTGGTGCACTTTGGAGTCTAAGAAATATGCCTCCAGCTGGGCGGTCAGCGACAGCTCAGGCTGATAGGGAGGTGGACTTCCAGGAGCTTCCTGCTGTACCTTGTAGGGATGGATGCCAGGCTTGGGGAGTGGGGTGGGGTAGGGTGCTGTTCCTTTAGAACAGTGGTCCTCAACCTGTGGTCTATGACCCCTTTGGGAGTCAAACGACCCTTTCACAGGGGTCGTACAATTCATAAGAGTGGCAAAATTATAGTTATGAAGTAGCAACAAAAATAATTTCATGGGGGTAAAAAATTAAAAAATAATTTTATGGTTGGGGGGTCACCACAGCATGAGGAACTGTATGAAAGGGTCGCGGCATCAGGAAGATGCCTCATGTCAGCTGGGCCAGTGACTGGGGAGGACAGGGGGACCTTTTTAGGGTGAGCTGGGAGCTACATGTGCCACCATCCTGTCACAACCCATTCTCACCCACAGTTGGCCCCACTCGCTCCTTGGAATGGCCTGGATAGGAATTAGCCATGGCTGGAAAGCATTAGTTGCCAAATCATTCTAAGATGTACTGCAAAACCACCTTCCATCCCCCCTCACCCTCCCTTCCTTCACAATGTTAAGATTCCCTAATCCCAACACACAGATGTACAGAAAGCTTACCGCATCTGGGGGAGCATCGTACGCGAGTGAGAACAGTCACAGGGCACGCACACACGAACGCACACGCGTACACACAGCCCTCTCGGAGCCTGAGAACCACGGTGCAGTTGGGACTCAGACAGCCACTACCCCAGTTCTGCCCGACAGCGAGCATTTTTCTCCTCCAGAACTGAGTGGGCTGGGGAATGCCCATGCCTGCCTGGGCTGCTCGCACCAGTTGATACTGCAAGGGCCCTGGAATGAGCAGCTACAGACGCCTTCCCAATCTTCCCAGGCCATTTCTCTCCCTACTCTACAGCGAGGCAGGAGAGAGCAGATAAGACCGCCCCCACTCCCCCTCCCCGAAGGCAAACATGCAAACCTACACACACATTCAGCTGGGGAAAATGCAGGCCAGGCCCGCCAGAGTCAGAGGCTGACCATTCGCGTCCTGTCAGGAAGCGGGCCGCCCGTGAACTCACCCAACCAGAGGCGTTACTGTATTGTTCTGGACACAATCGGATAGCTATGCGCCAGCTCCGGCTCTGGGGGCACCGGCTCTGGGGGCACCGGGCAGTGGAGAAAGGTTGCCGCTAGGGTCAGGAGGACAGGGAAGGGGATGTTGTGGGTCGGCAGGATCCAGCTTGGGAGCGGAAGGGAGGGCTGCTAGGCCAGGACCCTCACTTCACAGTGTGTGCAGAGCTCTGAACACGTGGTTAGCTCAGGGCACACTGCTGCCCTGCCCAGGGGGGCTTGATTCCTGTTTCGGTTTGGGGACTTCAGGGCCTCAGTGAGGAGGCTTGTGGTCAGGTGATGGCCCAGCCACAGCAAGGCTGGACTACAGTAAGGCCCTGACAGGACAGGGAATCTCCATCGGCCTTAGAAGGAGGCCTGGAGGCATGCTGGGCCCTCAAATCCAGGTTTTTTTTCTTCACCATTCTTGCACAAAGTCAACTGAGAACCGTCCACAGCTTGTTTCAGGCCAGAGCTCACTTTGCCAATGAGCCTGTTGGACATGTCTCCGACTCCCTAAAGGAACCTAGGGATCCAACAACAAGCATGTGTGTGCATCCCTGACCCCTCCCAGGGTCAGGTGGGGCACCCCCAACTGGACGACCTCCACCTTCAGCGGGTCCTAGGAAGGCTTCAGCTTCAGCGGTGGTCAAGATCTGTTTCTTTCCCCTGTCCCCTTCCTACCCCAGCTCCGCCCCGAAGCCCACAACAATCGCTGGGGATGGGGACCTGGTGGGGCGTGGGCATCCTGGCGGCCGCATGCCTTCCACCTCACCTGTGCAGGTGAGGGGCTCCCACATCCTGACTCCTTCGGAGGAAGTCTTCTTCCACACCCCACCAGTCTACTCTCCCCAGCTCCCCCAAACCTCCCATGTGGGCGCCTGCACTCAGGGCTGTCCCGGTCGTCGTCCCCTGTTCCCTGCCCTCCCCCTCCGCCCCCCATCTCCCGCGCGCCCAGCGGCCGCAGAGGGTACTCACAGCGTAACGGTGCCGTTCGGCAGGAGGCCAGGTTCTGGGGGCTCCGGGAGGTCCCCGCCGCCACACACCACCCTCCTGCGCGCGAGGCTGGGGGCGCCACTACTGAGCCCTTTGGGTCGCTCCCCGGAGCACTTGCAGCTGAGGATGGGGACCGGGCAACCCGGAGCGCCCCGGCCCGCGGGCGCCAGAAGCAGGGGCAGGAGCCACGGCAGCAGCAGGCGCGCGGGCGCCCCCAGCATCCTGCGTCTCCCCGCGCCCATCAGCCCATCGCCCCACGGGCACCGACAGCGCTGGGGCCGGAGGGACCCGGGCGTGCGGGCGCGAGCTCAGTGGGGTCCCGGGGTGCCCGAGCACGGGGCGGGGGGCCCTGGGCGGAGGCAAGCCCTGGGGTCCCCGCCGCCGCGCCCCGGGGGCATGTCCGGCGAGTGCCCGGGGCGGGGAGCACTGGGATGGGGCTGTCAGCGCAGCCCCGGCCGTCCCCAGGCGCGCGGCCCGAGTCGCGACTCGCTGCTGCCGGGCCGCCGCGCGTCCTCGGCTCGCTCCGAGCCGCGCAGGGACCTAGCGGACGGGGCCGGGCTCCTGCCGCCGCCGCCGCTCCGTGCCATGGATGGAGGCGGCTCGGGCTCGCCTCTCCCGCCGCCGTCAGCCCCCGCCCGCCCCGGACGAGGGAGCCTCCCCTCGCCGCCCAGTCCATCCGCGAGGCCCTAGCGCCTCCCGATACGCCGCCGGGCTCCAAGCGGGAGCCCGCCAGTCCCCTGAACCCCATCTGAGCCTAACCGCCAGCTCCCTCCTGACCCCCTTTCCCTGGTCGGGCATTCCTCTCTCCGACCCATCTCAGACCTCTAGCCCAACCGCCTTCACCTTTCCCCAAATCCCACCTTGCTCCTCTGACTGGTCCCTAACCCTAGGGACCTGGCTTTCCTGGACCTGCGGGCCTAGCCGGAGGTGCCTTCACGCTTCAGGGTGAACTTGGATCACTGCTCTTGGCTTGCGGAGACTCCACCTGCTTGGCCCCTAGAAGGACGCGCCGGTCTGCAAGCCTTGCCCCGGCCCTCAAACTGGGAGTGAGCGCACCGCAGGCGGATGCAGCCAGGGACCAAGGGGTCAGCAGATCCTCCTCCACTTCGGGTGACCTTGCCCAGCAGGGTGTGCTTGTCATTCCGTCAAAGAGGGGTCAGAGGCCAAGGCAATCATGGCTAGATCTGGCCTCCCACCTTGTCCACATCCGTGTGCAGGCGTATGCTTGTGAAAGCGAGAGGGGGGCCAGCCGAGATCTGTGCCGCTGCCGCCATGGGGGAGAGCACTGTACTGTGTCAGGAGGCCCCCCTTTTGTAGAATCAGCTCGCTCTCTTCTCAGCTGCCTGGTCCACAACCCTAGCCTAACACTCTAATGCAGGTAATGTCTGGGCTCTCGGAGGGCTCTGCCTGCCTGCCTGCCGGCAGGGTGCATGAATGTAAATTGTAGCCTGGGGAGGGATGAGTGAGGGGGATTAGAGGGAGGATAGAGACACTAGTTGCTTTCAGGCAGCCCCATGGGATTGCTAAGGCTGTGACTACTAGCTGCACCTCCTCCCAGGGGGCTCCAGCTGCCCACCTTTGGTCAGTAGAGCACGTACCCATTTAGGTCACTCGGGAAACTCGCTTGTTAAAGACAGAGAGGACTGGAGGCTTTGGACTGGGCTTGACCCTGGCAGGTGGGGAGCAAGATGAAAATTGCTCATGGGATTTGAAGGGATTGTAATGCCCATTAAAGTTAAGGAGCCGGGTGGCACAGTGGCTAGACATGCAGCTGCTAATGGAAAGGGTGCAGTATGGCGCCTACGCACTGGCCCTATGGGCGAAAAGGCCTGGGATTCTGTTTCTATATGGTCCAGGGGCTGTCTGAGACACAAGGAAAAGAGAAGGGAGTCCCAGCCCAGCGCATTTGCTCCTCAGTGTCTCAGCAGAGACTGGCCTTTCTGCCAGCTGACAGCCTTTGCTGCTGAAGGAGGGCGCTGCCAGGGTGGCAGTCCTCTGTCCTTTATGGGACCACCATGGTCCCGCAGGTGGCCACCCCTTTTCCTCTGATGGCAGTGTTTTCAGCCCAGTCCCCTGCCCCACTCTGCAGAGAAGTAGCCTCTCTCCCTTGCCTGGTGGTGACAGACAGTGGGCCCAGACACTGGCCCCTTCACTTTCCTTCCCTAGCTCCAGGGGTCTCTCCCAGTTGCAGGCTCTGGTTCCTTGAACTTCCCAAGATAAATAAATAGTGATTGCAAACGGAGGGAGGGAGAGAGCCAGAACGGACTCCCTCGGCAGGGGCCCGAGGCACGTTTGCTAGCAGGCTGGCGGCTGAGATTACATTCCTCTGGAAAGCTCCGAGCAAGGGAGCAGTCCTCGAGCAGCGAGCAGCGAGCAGAGGAGTCTCATGCTGAAGGCACAGCTCTGCCTGCCAGCCCCGGGTTCACCGGCTGGGATCACTCCACTTCCCAGAGAGACCAAGCCTTTAGCCTGGGTCACACAGCTTCACTTGCTGAAGGAAGTGTAGACACTGCAGGTCTAGAAAGAAATTCCATGGTATTACCTAATCGGTGGGGAACCCTGATAGTGGAATGGCTTATGTGTCACTTTGATGTGGCAGTCATCTCCCCGAAAGATTTACCACCTCAGAATCCCTGGGGAGCCGTTTTCCTCTGTCCTACAGGATTCCTGAGTCTGGCTCAGCTCCAGGAAGTTGGTTTGGGTTGGGTTTACTCAGTCTGATGCCAGATGACCTTTAATGAAGCTAATGTTTCCCCTCAGGTGGGAATGCATGATTGATAGATATGCTTGGTGGAGGCGTTTAGAGCACTCTGTCACTGCGTGTGGCTGCCATGCTCACCAGCAGGTCGTGGGACAGAGGTTTCAGTCCCATTGTATAGCTCTGGATGAGGAAGCCACATTTCAGAGGAGAGGTCTCTCTCTCTCTCTCTCTCTCTCTCTCTCTCTCTCTCTCTCTCTCTCTCTCTCTCTCTCTCTCTCTCTCTCTCTCTCTCTGTCTCTCCTCCTTCCAAGCCCTTACAGAGGAAGCTTCCTGATCTTCTGCCCTGGGAGCACTGGAAGTGGGGAGAGGGGAGAGAGAGAGTGAATGAGTTACCTAGGTGCTGGGAATCCGAAAGCTGGTTTGAGATAGTGAAATGACTCAATTGTTCCTGCCCTGGGCCCTTGAGCTATATGGACTGACAAGCATAGGCTGATACTGGGAGATAAGCTCTTTATGGACTTGGGGATGAGCAAGCACTGTGATAGAAGATGCTGATTTAATTCTGACTGGAACAACGGAGAAAATGAGGCTTTCCACCCCTGTAAAGTTATATCGTTCTCCTGAGCAGCAGTGGTTGGTGGACTCCAATCACTGCTATGTGCTACCTAGACTCCTTCCCCGCATCCGCCTCCTTCTGATTTTTAAATTTTCCTTATGCCATAGTTAACTGATGGCATTTAACTCTTGTACTAGATTGTAAAGTCTCAGCAAAGGATGCTTTGTTACTTGACTTATTCCTGTGATTCCCAGCCTGCTACAGAGTCCACTCGAAAGACATTTATGTAATGCATGTGGCCAAATGTTAACGGAGCTTCATCATTTCTTTCAACAAGATTTAGCGAGCATCCACTGGGGGCCCAAAACTGTTCCAGGCATGGGAGAAATCGCAGGACCAAAAGAAAGTCTGGAGCTTCTATATAGCAGAGGGAGCCAGACAACATACAAACAATAAGTATTCACACTATGGTCAGTGGGGCTAAGATTAGTGAAGCAAGATTATGGAGGGTGAGGGATAGTGACCAGGAAAGCACCTCTCCCCCCAGGTCCTTGGAAAAGAGTGCGGAATGTGGCAGAGGAAAGGTTTTAGGGGACAGAGCATCCCTTGCCTAAGGAGCAGCAGCAAGGAGGGAGAGGGCTTGGGTATTTAGGGACAAAGAATGAGGCTCATATGGTTGCAGTGGAGTGAATAAGAGGGGGAGAAATGGGTGGGTGCTGAATCACTGTGCTCTTTGACCTCTTGACCAGGTCGCGTAGGGTCTTGAAGATCCTGGGAAGGACTTAAGATTTTACTCAGATCAAGAAGAGAAGTCATGAGAAGGTGTGGACAGAGGAATCTAGGATGTGCGTGTATCTGATGGGGCAGGCGGGGAAGCAGGAAGAGAGCCGAGCCAGAGGCCAGGGCAAGCATCCTGTCTAGGAGGTTTGGCGTCCTGGACTAAGGAATGAAGGGGGGAAAGTGGTAAAGAGAGGTTAGATCTGGCATGTTTTAAAAGTAGAGGTACCCGGTTTGGGTAGGAGAGAAACGTGTCAAGATGGACCCTTGGTGAGTTCCAGAAAGAAGAAAATGTCTTGAAACTGACTGTGGTAGCAACTATACCATACTGCTTGATGTGATTGAACTGTGGAATGTTATGATAGCTGTAAGAGCTCCCCATAAAATGATTTAACACGATAACGCCGAAATTTTTAATTTCAGGAAAAAATTTGTTTTTGCTTTTATTCTTTACTTTCATAGTTACCAATATATAACAACCAAAATATATTTTAAAAATATAAAATTTGCAATGCTTTTTAAATGTAACCAAATTGTCAGATTCACCCATGGATATATAATACAAGAATAAAAATGCACCTTCATTCCTATATTATTTTTCATCTTATTTTATTATTAAATAAAAAAACAAAAAAACCCTTATTTTATTTATAAAATATAATACAAAATTTATTTGTTTATAATTTTAGTGTGAAATTGAACAAAACAATTTTTTTCTTTTGTGATACAAAGATGAACTTTGCATTTGCTGCAGGAAAATAACTGGTGCATTCTTGCAATGCACATTTTTGCATCTTCCTCTGTGACCTCAGGGTAATGGTGAAGACCATCCAAACGGGCATCTCTTCCAGGGATACTTTTGGTGGCAGGACCTCTTTTCTTTTATTAGCAAACTCAATGTCAGTAAAGCGAGTAGAATGTCTGCCTCTTTTTGTTGGTCTATTACTTTTTCCTTCAAGAAGAAGAGCTTCGATGATGCTCATTTTAAACTCTTGCAGACTTTGGGAATTTGTGAATTATCATTGAAGTGAATCTTGGACTTTATATCTTCCCATCTATCTCTACTTATCACTTCTGATACAATAGGACAGTTTAGTTTGCTCTTCCAATATAAACGTGAATTTGAGAGCTTCACCATCGACATAGCAAGCAGTATACCCCAGAATTGCTCAAGTTCTTGGCTACTCAGTGCAACAAGTTTATTAGTATTTTGCGGGATTGCATAAATATTTGATTGTTCGACAATATTAGTAATGATATCCTTCGAGAAAAAAAATGTCTAAAATATTCAACAGGACATTTTACTACCCCAGAAGAATCTATTTGTCCTAACCATTCAGGCATGGGTCTAGTTGTACCTTCTCCAGAAATGTGCCGCCAAAGAGAAATTCTTTGATTTCTTGATGTAGATGGCTTCAAACTTGGAGTTATTGGAACTGATTCTTCAACTTCAACAATTGAAGTTTCTAACTCATCTTCTCTAGTATTATTACTAACTATGAGGTCTTCTAATTCATCCAAATCAGAATAATTGGGCATATATTCATTTCTTATCATGGGAAAATAAATATTGTTATCAAAATAGTTCGAATAGCAATATAATTAAAATTTATATTGTAAAATCAAAAATTTAAAATATAATATACATTTTATTTACCAATTTCATCCATGTTAGCATCTAGTTCCTTGTCTGAGTCTGTACCACTTCCATCTAGGTCATAAATTTGTTGTTTTCCATAAAACAAATCACAATCCATGTTGTAATTTTTGTCATAGTCGATTTAAAAGACAAACATAATGAGTTAGTTACATTTTGAAAAAGCAGAAATAGGGTGAATAAGCAAATGTGGTGAAGAAAGCTGATGGTGCCCGGCTATCAAAAGATATAGCATCTTGGGTCTTAATGGCTTGAAGATAAACAAATGGCCATCCAGTTCAGAAGCAGCAAAGCCCACATGGAAGAAGCACACCAGCCTGTGTGATCACAGGTGCCGAAGGGACCAGTTATCAGGCATCAAAGAACAAAAAATCATATCATTGTGTACTCACCTCCCTGATACGGTCGCTGAAGACTAATGGGTACATAAGCAAATGTGGTGAAAAAAGCTGATGGTGTCTGGCTATCAAAAGATATAGCATCTGGGGTCTTAAAGGCTTGAAGGTAAACAAGCGGCCATCTAGCTCAGAAGCAACAAAGCCCACATGGAAGAAGCACACCAGCCTGCATAATCATGAGGTGTCAAAGAGATGAGATATCAGGCTTCATCAGAACAAAAAAAATCAGTGTGGAGTGGAGACCCAGAGCCCTTTTGTAGGCCACTGGACATCCCCTTACAGAAGGGTCTCGGGGAGGAGACGAGCCAGTCAGGGTGTAGTGTAGCAACGATGAAACATACAACTTTCCTCTAGTTTCTAAATGCTTCCTCCCCTCCTCCCCCCCCCCCCACTGTCATGATCCCAATTCTACCTTACAAATCTGGCCAGACCAGAGGATGTACACTGGTACAGATAGGAACTGGAAACACAGGGAGTCCAGGCGGATGATCCCTTCAGGGCCAGGGGTGAGAGTGGCGATACTGGGAGAGTAGAAGGAGAGTGGGCTGGAAAGGGCGAACTGATTACAAGGATCTACATGTAACCTCTTCCCTGGGGGATAGAAACTGGGTAAAGGGAGACGTCGGACAAAAAAGTGGGTGAAGGGAGACGTCGGACAGGGAAAGATATGTCAAAATAATAATTTATAAATTATCAAGGGTTCATGAGGGAGGGGGAATGGGGAGGGAGGGGGAAAATGAGGAGTTGATGCCAGGGGCTTAGGTGGAGAGCAAATGTTTTGAGAATGATGGGGGCAATGAATGTACAAATGTGCTTTACACAATTGATGTATGTATGGATTGTGATAAGAGTTGTATGAGCCCCTAATAAAACGATAAAAAAGAAAAAGCGGAAATATATGATAAATACAATGTTTTTTTATGAGTATTATACCGTTGACATAAAAGCTAGTTTTATGAACATATACAAAAAATATCAACATTAAAACATCAGTAGATTGAAATTATTGTAAAATGCACTGAACGCAAATGACTACTTAACCTCAAACGCATAATCGGTCAAAACAGGTGCCACTAGTCAAGCATTTTGCACTAAAATGTGTGACTAGTGGTGTGCATCTGTACTGAGAAAGTGGCGATGATTTTGTTGACATCTTCATTGGTCCAAAAGCTTTATAACTTCAGTACCAGATACGTTTTAATGAAATGTTATGAAAACATCATGCTCAGTGTTATAGGGTTAAAGAAAAGAGATGGCCCCATTGCAGTTTAGTTGACACTGTGAGAAAAAAAAATGGAACTGCCATTTCCTGAGAAGACCCAGGGAGGATGAGGTTTGGGAAGGCAACCAGGAGTTTGGCCAGTCACTCTGCTGGGTCTGGGTATGCAGCGATTTGAGTCGTGGCCCTTGTTCTCATGGGGCGTGTAGCCAGGAGGGAAGGCAAGCATTGAACACATGAGCACACGTAACTCTATAATGCATATGTGGTGAGTTCTATGGAGGGAAAAGGCCATTAGACAGAATCATGGGATAGATCAAAACCCCAAACCAAACTCACTGCCATTCAGGTAAGTTCGCCTCCTAGGTGCCTAGTTTCCACTGAGGGGTCAGGAAAGGCCTCGCTGAGGAGACCAGAGGGCTAATTAGGAATGAGTCCCAAGAGGAGATGGGGTGGTGCTTGTGGTCAATTCTCACCTTCTGTGAAGGAGGTCCTGCTAAAGCACTTCAAGAGCAGCCACCGCTGTCTGTCCCTGAGGCTTGAGTGTTGCTATGATGCTCCATAGGCTTCTGTGGCGTTTCCAGGCTAAGACGGACTAGGAAGAAAGGCCTGGAGATCTCCTGCTGAAAACTAGCCAAGGAAATCCTATGGATCACCACAGTCTGGTGTTGCAGTTCACAGAGTTGCCATGAGTTAGAGGCTGGGTCAGCAGTCACTGACGACAGCAACATCATGGGTGGCTGCTCTTCCCTTACAGCTGAGGACACTGGGACTCAAGTAGCTTGGGCTGGGTCACTCAGTGGGAAAGCTGGGTCCCCCGCTCTCCTGATACCATGTCCCCTGCTACTTGCCACTGCTGTGTATGGATGTGAACAGAGGTCAATGTGTTCTCCTCTTTGTTTTTAGGAAATGGACTGTTTGGGTTTTGGTATCTGGTTTCTGAAAATAATCCAAGCAACGATGATGCACTGTCTTTCTAAAATCAATCAATCAATCAATCAATCAATCAATCAATCAATCAATCAATCAATCATGGTGATTATGGGCTGAGCTGCAAACCGCAAGGTTGGCAGTTTGAAACCACCAGCTGCTCTGAGGGAGGAAGACAGGGTTTCTGCTCCCTTGAAGAGTGACAGTCTCAGAGACTCACAGGGACAGTTCTACCTGCCCTATTAGGTCACTAGGAGTTGGTATTGGCTTGATGGCAGGGAGTTTGAGGTTCTGAGTCTTTCTAAAATATCCAGGCATGTTGGGGTTGCAGACGCCCCACACCTGTGAAACTGATTTCAGAAAGGGGTGGGGCATGATGCCAAGGTGCACAGCCACTGATTGGATCAGCCATCATTATGCATTAAACCTCCAGTCATGCATATTCATTGAGGCCCTTGATCTCCGTGTGTGGGAGCCAATACGGTATGTCACTAGGGACAATAGAACCTCCTCTAGACCTCATCTCAAGTACGTCTTCCTCCGTAAGCTTTCTGAAAGTGGAAACTATAAATATAGGTAATATTGGTTTTGTGTGCTATGGAGTCTGTTCCAACCCATGGGGACCTATGGGACAGGGTAGAACTGCCCTGTGGGATTCCAAGGCCGTAAACTTGATACAGGTCTTTTCTGTTATGAAGCCATTGCTGGCTTGGAACAGCCTAAGATTCAGTTAGCATCTAAGGACTAACCCATTGTGCCAACCATGGCTCCCTAAACCTGAAGTTTGCGGTCGTCCCAAGGGTGCTGGGCCAGCCAGGTGGAGGCTGATGAGAGTAAGGGCTGAGTTCTCCCTTTGCAAGGCATGCAGCAGGAAATCTGAGAGTGAGGCAGACACCAAACGTTCATCCAGAGCTAAGCCTACTTCTAGTCTTTGCCACTAGTAAAAAAAAAAGATTTTAAAATCAAAAGAATCCGTGCATATGCTTAAAAAATGAAATTTTGTGCACGAGTGTATAATACAAAACAACAGTCCCTCCCCACCCCTCTGCACCCCTACCCACCCAGCTCCCCAGAGGTGGAACTGCTGCTGTGAGTTCCTTTCTGCTCTTTGTTGAAGCAGCCACTAAACACACTGAACATGGCCTCCCGCCCTGAGAGCTGTTTTGTGGGATAGGGGTTTCTAAACCCAGTTTTCAGGAGCTCCCTAAGAGGGCCAGGCAGCTTTCGGAGCTGGGGCTGGCCATTGATTTCCAAGCCAGATTCTTGAGGTCACTGGTCCTCTCTCTCAGCACCTCTGCCTCTTCTCCATGGGCCACTCCACCTGACTGGGAGCGAGTGGAAAGCCCCTCCAGCCAGGCCAGAGTCCATTCACCATCCTCATGAACCCACAGCTCAGGCGGATTAGCAGCCTGCCACATTGGACTTTTCCTTGAATTTACTGGACAGGGCCCCTTTGCCTGGGACTCTGATCCCCTTGGGCAGCTGTTTTCCTGGTAACTACTCTGGTGGTGTTGTGGTTACACATTGGGCCGTGATCTGAGTGGTTAGCAGTTCAAAATCATCTGCAGCTACACAGGAGAAAGACAGGGCTTTCTACTTCCATCACTTGATAGAGGTGGGTTTGGTCTTTGATTTTAACTGGTCCATGGGGTGCAGGGGGTTTGCTTCTCCCCCTTTCTTCGCTCTGTCTCTTGCCCACTCCTGTTCTTTCTGTCTCCTCCTCATAACCTCCTCTGGCATCAAGGTGCTGTGCTCAGTTTTCAATGTGAAGGCCATGCTCTTTACAGGCAGGCTGTGGGGCTCTTCAAAAATCTGAAGGGAAAATGGAATTACAAAGTAATGGACAATGTCCCCCCGCATGTGGAAGCCCCTGGTATCTCCTAAGGCTTGTGGTGGTAGAGGGGAGGCTGAGAGAAAGGTGGTAAAAGGAGCCCTCTCTTGGGGCCCTGTGGCCGGGGACTGGCCGGGGCCGAGGGGCGTCATGCTAGAATCATGGGGTCCTGCAGGGTATGTGAGCTAGAACATTTTGTTTGGTTTCCCTCTCCGTTACCTTTGCTGTTTGTAAGCCTCGCTCTTCCGTTCAGTCTTGTTTAAAGCTCCGGGAAGCTGAAGGTAAGACTTGCGTGTCCATGTTTGGGCGTGCATGTGAACGGTCCGCAGGGCTTTGCAGTTCCCGGTTCACCTCGTTCTGTCAGCTGTAATCAGGAAGACACTCAAGCCAGGGGGGTCCTCAAACTGTTTAAACAGGGGGCCAGTTCACTGTCCCTCAGACCCGTCAGAGGGCCGGACTATAGTTTAAAAAAAACCCAACTATGAACAAATTCCTATGCACACTGCACATATCTTATTTTGAAGTAAAAAAACCAAACGGGGCAAAAACACCCAGCGGGCTGGATAAATGTCCTCAGAGGGCTGCATGTGGCCCGCGGGCCGTAGTTTGAGGGCGCCTGGTCCAAGGAGCTGCGTGCTGCGGAACTGTGGCCTGCTTGTCCCGCTCTTCCTGCACACCAGCTTCCAAGTTCTGCAGCTGCATGGTCGCACCTCCTCTTCACAGCAAGGCCATCGGGCAGTTGCTCTTCATGTGCTTTTATTTTTACAGATAAAGGAAATGGAGGTTGCTAAGATGGTTTCGTTCTCAGGCCCAAGGTCATTCGGGTGCTGCGGAACGGATTTGGGGTTCCAATCCAGACAGCTCTGAGTCTGGATCCTACATGCTTTACTTGGAGCAGCCGCTGTGTATGTGCGTGTGCGTGCGCGTACGCACGTGTGCAAAGGCGCGCACGCTGGAATCGTGGAGTCCTGCGGGCTGTGTGAGCGAGACATCTCACCTTGGTTTCACTCTGGGTTGCTGCTGCTGTTTTTAAGCCTCGGGCTTCAGTTAAGCCTTGTTTAAGGCTACGGGAAGCTGAAGGCAGCGCTTGCGGTCCATGCTTGGGTCTCACGGGGTCCGTGCTACGGCAGCCAGCACGCGCAGACGTTCCCTCTGGCAGTCCATCTCTAAGATGTCAGAGTGACTGCATCGTGTCCTTCGGATGACTGGGTTCCGACGTGGATGCAGCGAAAGCCCTATTGCCTGGTCCCCAGCTCCTGCCCCAGCCTCTGGGCATTGGCTCAGAAGGTCAAAGAGGACATGGGCCGCACAGAGTGCCCGGGCCCCACTGGCGAGCAGGGAGGGCAAACGCACCACTCTGGGGGCACATACTCAGTCTCCAGTCTCCCTGAGTGGCCCGGAGGGGCTCACACAGAGCCGCCAGTGAGGATGTGTCCAGAGAGGGAAAGGAGGTGGCATTCAGAGAGACCTGCGACCTTCTGTAAAGGCAGGTGCTGTGAAGAGAACCACGGGGCAGAGAGAACCATCTCTTGGCCCGTGTCCCACGAAGAGGCTGCTGGGGAGACTGAGCTCAGGCCCCAAGGTCCCCGGGTCTTCCCAGTAACCTGGCTGCTGACCGCATCCAGGGGGCTGGTCAGAAGAGAAAAGTGGGAAGAGCAGCAGGGAAAGATCAGAGGGAAAGAGGAAGAGAGGGAAGAGAAAGGGAGACAGACAGTTGGGTCCATGCAGGGTCTCGCTGATGGGGGCCCTCCTTTTCGTCCCTCCCCAGTGCATGGCTTGTTACCCTGTGGCTAGTCGCAGGAGGCAAGGATGGCCAGGCTGAGCCTTTCTGCCCGCAGGTGTTACAGGGCTGGCATGAGTTCCAGGCCACAAAAAGTGGCTCGCTCTGCATGGAGGTGTCCGTGGGGAGCCCTTGGGGATCAGCAGCTGGTGATCATCACCGCCCCCCTCCCCCCCCCCACACACATTCTCATTCTCTCTCTCCCTCCCTCCCTCCCTCCCAGAGCGGCCCAGCTGAGGGCTGTTGGCAGAGGTTGCCTCATGCAAAGCTTTGGCTTTATCTTCCTCACACATTGAAACCATCAGGCCCGAGGCTGCCTCACTGTCTGTAAGTTAGAGACCAGTCTCAGAACACTGTGCCTTCATCTAAAGCAGGCCAGTCCCTCGCTGGGCTCGCCCTGCTGGAGCAGGGAAGGGGGCAGGGAGGCAGGGAGACTGCCCTGACACATCGTGCTCCCTGGGAGCCCAGCTCAGGAACCTTGCCCCTTCCTTCCCCCCTTTTGGTTCCTCCTCTGAGCTGTCTTCCAGGCCGCCTTCCACTCAGGTCCGCTGACTGCACCCTGACCCCAAGAGAACATTAGTTGGTGCTGCAGAAACTGGGACTGCTGGGAGCCCCCACAGCACCGAGTTGTTCCATCCAAGCAGCGTGCACTCTCCGGTGCCTCATGTTCTGGGGAGGCCAAATCAAAGGCAAACCCTGAATTCCTCTTGCTCACGGCCAATAAAAACCTTGCTGCAGCGCCGGCTTCCTCTGCTGAAATCAGATCTCCTAGTAATAAACAAGTCCGAAAGGCAGGGAGGGGAAGCCTCTAGCTTCTTTCTTCTGATTAGTTTTTCTTCCCTGGAAAAATAAAACGTTCTCCCCTGAAACCGAACAGAGAGACCTGCTGCCCTCTCTGGCCCTGCAACACCGCCCCCCACCCCTCCAATCTGCTAGAATTCAGCCCTCTCTGCTCCTGCAGGCTGGGTGGGGCCTGGGGCCTGAATACTGGACTGCTGAACTCCAAGGCCGGGCCACCAATAAATAAATAGGTCTTTGCTGCCAGGGGAGCTCACTGCCAGCTTAGGAGGCAGAGTGGGGTTTTCTCCCAGCTCTGGGGGCTGGAGGTGGTCAGAATGGGGAAGTGGAGTCAGGACACACTGGGGCCCTTTGTTCTCATGCAGTCCGTCTAGTCCGTCCGGTGTACCGTGGAGCTGTAAAAAGCCCGCATCATAGGTTTTGGTGTTGAGGCCACAACTCAGAAAGCCATACAAGGCAGGTCTGGAGATACCAAGGGCTGGAAGGGCAGAAGGATTTGGAGCTGTGCTTCCAGGCCTGGCCTGGTCCTTGCTCATCAACCTCTTCCCGCCCTTCCTTGGGTCCCAGGATAAACTTTTCCCCACACATGGCCTGCTGTGAGGGAGTGCCCGCCCCTGCCCCTGGCCGGCTGACATCTCTCCTCTTCTCCACTGCCCACCCCCTTCCCCAAATAGGTTTTTAAGTGACTTTGCTGTCAGAAGATGGTATTCTGTTTGTTTTTCCTTATGACACTATCTCTCTGGAGAGTTTCTGGCCAGAAGAATTATGTCGAGGCTGCAGATTGCTGGAGAATTGTGCCTAATGGGGAACAGACAGACAAGACACCTTTCAAGTCCAGCCAAGTCCCCCCACCCCCACCTCCTCTTTCTCTCTCCCCCACTTCTCATCTTCCCTTTTTGGCTTCAAAGTTGGCCCTGGTTCGTGCTTGTTTCTTCGATGCATCTGGTGAAGAAGGTCACACATTGATTCTATTTCGGAGACTGACAGCTGGGTCAAGCTTAGCTCTTCCTGAGGACTGGGCGGGGTGCGCGCCTGCAGGGACTGTGTCCAACTCTCCTGGCGTGCATGTGCGCGCAGCAGTCCACGAAAGGTGCTCTAGCACGCACAGGGCGGCCCCTGCTCCTTGGTGAGCTCAGAACTCAGGAACTTGAGCTTGTTAAAATGTACTTTAAATTCAAGAACAGTACCATCAATGCTCTCCAGCCAGCTCATCTGTGCTGAGCTCTCAGGTTGCTTGGTACCTCGATATGATTAAATGGGAGGAGCAAGGCTAAGAGCCCTCTCATTTGTAAATGGAGATCCTACATGACACATGACTTAGGAGCCCTGGTGGCGTGGTGGCTTATACATCGGACTGCTACCCCCAAGGTGAGTTCAAAACCACCAATCCTCTCCGCAAGAGAAAGATGAGGTTTTCTACTCCCATAACTGTGTAAGATATGACAAAATAATAATCTTTTATAAATCATCAAGGGTTCATGAGGGAGGAAGGGGGGGGGGAAAGAGGCCCTGATACCAAGGGCTCGAGTAGAAAGCAAATGTTTTCGGAATGATGATGGCAACAAGTGTACAAATGTGCTCGACACAATGGATGATGTATGGATTGTGATGAGTTGTACGAGTCAGAGCGACAGTCTCGTGAACCACCCTGAGCGAGAGGGTCACTATGAGCTGACATCCATTCAGTGGCAGTGGGTGAGTGAAAGGGTGCAAATCGGTTAAGCACTCGGTTGACTTAAAGGTTGGTGGTTTGAATTCACCCAGATACCCCTTGGGAAAAACATCTGGAGATGTGCTTTCAAAAGGACACAGCCATGAAAACTCTCTGGGAGAGAGTTTTGACTAGGAGACACACGAGTCACCATGTGTTGGAATCAACTGGTTTATCTAGTAAAAAGCTGCCTGAGCAGAGTCATAGGACATACTGTTGATGCAAGCTTGCTGGGAGAGAAAGCCCCTTTCTTATCTGGGCCAGCTGAGGGAAGGGAAAATTAGTAAAACATGTGGGTGGATGCTTTGGATTCTTCTGCCCCAAATGATGAGGCTGATGTAATAGCATTCAACTGATTTCATGGTAAAGACGGCCACCGTGCGTACCCAGAGCACACAGACGACATCCCACTGTGTGAGCTCTTCAGGAACGGCACAGCGAGTCCTGCTCCACAGCTTTGGTAGAAAGTGCAAAGCCGCTGCTTTTCTGAAGGCCGGCACAGAGGACTGACCCCCATGTCCTACAATGGCCCGTTCTCCCTCACTCTTTCCAAACAGGGATGCGTTGCCCGTCTGGCAGTCAGTCAGGGGGGCTTACGTTCCCACACTGACTCCCCCAGTGGCTTTCACTCTGGAGGAGTGTGAGTGCACGTGTGGAAATGGGACAGCTGGAGTGCAGGGAGGCCGGGAAGGCTGAGTCCACTCATTGCTGGACTTGATTCTGTCCTTCCTTCTCACTCCCACTGCTTGTGACTTCCAAGTTTGTCTTGCATTCAGATGTGTTGATTCTCAACTATCACAATAAACTTAAAAAAAAAAAAGAATTCTTATGGTACGTGAAGTTCTCTTAAGTGAAAGTTACAATTTTCAGAATGTGCTGCATATCAATGATGAAAGCCCGAGTTGAGAGAAGATACAGATCGGTGTGGTCACCAAGCTCTGGAGCAGGTAAATAATCGTGTATTTATCCCGGGCTGGGCCTCCAGCTTCCTTTGACTTCAGACAAGAAGGGTTCTGGCCCTCCCGTGGGCTTCAGTGCCCCAACCACTAAGGGGTCCTGCTCTACGGTCTGATAGGGAGGCTCGAAGAGCTTCCCAAGATGACAAACCTGGATGAATTACTGGGAAGCCTGCCGAGGCTGGTACCGGAGCAGATAAGAGCCCAGTGCCCGAGGGGTTCATCACAGACGATGTGGGGTCTGGCGCAGGGGAGCAATGCTGCCTGGTTCTGGAAACTTGCTATGGGATGTTCTTGCTGTCTTGATAAAAGGCATCCCCCCACCCCTCGCCCACTGGCCTGCTGCCACCCTGTCCCTGCCTCCCAAACCCACCCTAAACCAAGTAAGTTGTCAATTCCTTTGGGAGCACACTGGCAGGCCTTCTTTCTGATAGTACCCAGCATTTAACTGCTTGCATCGCACAGGAAGTGCGTAGCTCAGCCTGCTGCCGAGGTTAAGCAGTATGAGTCATTCCATGTTCCTGCTGAAAAGGTCTGGCCTGCTGGGCCAGCACACTCATTTCTCTCCCCATCGGAATGTGACTCAGGTTTCCCCAGCTCGGCCTCCTCTCTCTGGTTCTCGATCGCCAAGCCTGAGAAAGCTTTATAGTTCGACACACTCCCCCTCTGCAGCCACCTCAGAACCCTTAGCCAAGTTAGCTGAGAGGGCTGTGCCCAAGCGCCAGATGTATCCCAGGAGGAGGCCCAACCTCCCCCACCGCCCCCTCCCTCCTCCACCTTCCTAATGCCGCCACCCTTTCTTGCATACAGTTCCTCATGTGGTGGTGACCCCAAACATAAAATTATTTCCGTTGCTACTTAATAACAGTAATTTTGCTACTCTTATGAACCGGGAGGCCCCTGTGAAAGGGTTGTTCGACCCCCAAGGGATCGCAACCCACAGGTCCAAAACCGCGATGTGAAGGGACAGGAAGCAACCAAAGGAACGCCTTCCAGGCGCCGCGGACGGGGTCCCGGGCTAACCAATGTCGCCATCTAGAGGCATCTTAAAGGAGCTCCTCTCTGAAAGAGGTAACCTGACTTCTGTAACGGTTTCATTTTCATGCTCTTAGAAGTCCACATCTTGGTGTTTGGCTGCACCTGAGACCCCTTTAGGAAGATCTCAAGGCAAGTTGGCAGGCTGCCCCTCGTGGCACACTCACTCACTACACCAGATCATAAAAAAAATTAAAACAAAAATTGCTTTGCTAATTGGCACAGATGGAATAATTCAAAAGCATATTTTTACTTCATGAGTCAAATACCACACTACAGCTTTAAAACACTACAGGAATCACAAGGGTATGTTTTACAAAATTACATTCAGCAGCAGCAGCAGCATGTTCTGAAAGTCCTTTCAAAGCTAGAGACAGGCTTACAGATGCATGAGGAAAAGCAGTCATTTAGAAAATTCAACCCCCACCCCCACCCCCGGAGTCATCTGGCCCAGCTGAGTGTGCTTTCTGGTCATTGAAGGTCTTGCTACTTTCTTGACAATCAAAACTTGCATATTCTGGCTTACCAAGTAGTGGAGAAGCGGTCAACATGGCTGGTGCTTGCTCCTCAGGGATAGGAACCCAAAGGTAGGCCTCTCTGAAATGAGACCCGGGGCTCCCATTTCTGGGGAACAGTAAGTTTCTCGGGTTTGTTGATGATACAGAATCACCACAGGATCATGGTGGAGAAGAAATCATGCTATTAAATTCCCGTGACTGCAGATGTTAGGGCAAACGAGCAGTCTTGCCTCTTCAAGTCCTTGTGGATACCCCTTGTGATGCTCCATGTCAGTACCACCAGGTGGGCAATGACAAGCGCTTAGCAACCACCAACTGGAGCCATTCCCCGAGGCCCCGATGCTGCCAGAGCTAGATTCTCAAACTCGCTGCCGGCACCACTGGCAGACATGGCCTGCTCCGGAGCCGCAGAGGTGACCTCACCAGCAGGTGCGGTGTGAAGCTGGTGACTAGGAGGGGTGGTGGCAAATGGGACCCCCTCTGATTACAGGCATCAGTAATGACCTTGTAAGCTGGAAAAGGCATGTATGACTGGTGCTCCTGGGCAGGATTCCAGGTTACACACGTTCTGCAGAAAGGTCTGGACATCTCGAACCCAATCCAAGCTGCTGCTTGAAGCGAGCGCCCACATACGAGGTTAACCACAGACGACTTCCATCAACACCAGCAGTCTTGGTGCGCTCTGCCCAGGCCTGTAAGGAGACCACGGTGCTGCTCTACCATGGGGCGTATCAAGTTGAAAATCTAAGTGGGTGCACAGGTTAGTCTGTCTGGGCAGAGCCCACAGGTGGTGCCTGGGTTCAGTGTTCCGGAGCCACCTCAACTGGGGCCTTCAGGTCCACTGTGGATCTGTCCAAAGCAGGTTTCTTTGAGTAGTCCCGTTCTCCGAAAATGGTGCTGCCAATTCGGACATTTGTGGACCCCACCTCAATCTGTGGTAAGGAAGAGAAAGCACTGAGAACACCGTCGAGAATGATGAGCTGCAGCAGATGCTGAAGCGGCACCCTTGAGGGGCCTTGGGGAAGAACAATGATGATGTGGCTGATGACTACCGGGCAGGGTGGCTCCTTCGGGACACACTTCCACTTGGGGTGCTTAAGCAGGAAGGACTGCTTTGGTGTCCAGTGACTGGAAGACTCCTGGCAGTTGGCCAGGTGGGAACCAGGGATGTCAGCTGCCTGGCAGTGCGTGGAACAGCGATGGCTCACAGCCTCATGCTTTCCTGACTTGTATAACTAGCTGGGGATAGGATCCAATTTCATTTCGCTTCTAAAAGCAAAGTATGTTTACGTTGTATAAAATATACAGAGAATTTTCCAGGAATGCAACTACAGCATAAACAGAGGGACGTTTATACACTCTGCTTCTGGAACTTTATCAAATTACTCACAGTTCCAGAGAATCACCTAACGGGGTTGCCAACACAGCACACCCCGTCACTCTGCATCCCCAGCTGAGGCGCAGGAGTCAGCATCTGACGGCTTCGTTATGACTGTCACGCAGCCATGCCCAAGCAGCCCCAAAATGCCTTTACTGAGGAGCCCGACTGCAGAGGCCCCCACCCCCGCAGCCCCCGGGCCTGCTCCTGCGGTGGGTTCTGACCGCCCCGGCCACTCACCGCGTGCTGGAAGTCCACAGACATGCCCATGCTCAGCTCCACCTGGTCGGCGGGGAGGCTCAGCTTTTCGCACAGTGTCTTCCGGAGGGACACCAGCACCTGCCAGGAGAGACACGGGGACACGTCCTTGTCTGCTCGAAGTGTGGCCGAGAGTGGCTGAATCGAACATCTCTGACAAAGGCTTTCTTCCCCATGGGTTTCAGGCCTGTCATATTTGCCCGAAGTTACTAAAGGGCTTTGAGGAAATGCTTCCCTTTTTGAGAAAGCTGTCAATCACTGGAGAGGGAAAAGGGCTAATTTTCTCTAGGGTGGTATTCTAGTACGGTTCGAATGGAGCTGAGAAAGGTCTGTGGGCTTTGGGAACCTGTGCTGCCCCCTTCCTCATGGGCAACCTTCAGAAGAGGGGCATTCTGACAGGCGACATCTCGGAGGTCTTTGAAGTTTACACTGCAGCAAGCCCAGCAGTCTCTTACAAACAGGCCTCTTTAGCCTGCGAACAATCGGCCCTGCCGCGCCTCCTGGGCAACCGGCCCCTCAGTACCTGGAAGTCTGGGTTTGGTCCTTGACTAAGATCATGCCCAAAGCTTCCGATGGTCATCAGCCCCACAAATTCCAGACTGGGGCACTTGGCGTTGATGTGTTCCACCACAGCGATCGTCTCTGAAGGCGGGAGGCCATGTTTACCTTCGCAAAGGCAAGGAGAAGAGACACACAGCAGACGTTTTCACCTGCCAGAGGCTGCGTTTTCACTCCTTAGGGCAGCGGAACCCCCCACCATAGCACCCCTTAAATGAACATTTACTCAAACTCTAAAGAATAACTTCCTATGTGGGATCTTTTTCTGTATAGCTTCCATTCACATCAGTTTTTGATTAGAACAAATTATAGCGGATTATCAAGATATGATGTCACACACATGGGATCTGCAGTTCAGTTACCTAGAGTGATAATGCCATGCAGCTAGAATCTGGGTGCTGACATTTGCCACAATGTGTGGGACAGTGCAGAACTTAATATGGCCCTTCTGGCCATAGGCTTCCATCGTGCGATGTGCTGTAAATCCTAGCCTCTATCTTGGTGCAGTATGCTCCCCCTTTGGAACGAGTCAGTTCTCTAAGCAAAGAGGTAGGATGGAGGTTAGAGTGGGTGTACCCTGAGTCCCCACCCTTAGGTTCCTGCTGGTACAGTTGCCAGCCAATGCTGGTGGAGGCACTGGCAAGTTCTCCGTTGCTCTGAAGCCTGCACCTGCTTGGTTGGCCCCTGCAGCCAAGCGAGTCAGGAAATCCTCTAGACTGACTCCTGGCCCTATGGATTTGCAACTTGCCAGCCTCCACGAGCCTGCGAGTCATTTCCTGGATGGTTCTTGAGTTGTGTGAGGCGTTGTAACCTTCAGGTGGGAGGAGCAGCTGATGTTAGAGATGCTGGGTGAGGCACAGCAGCTTGGTGGCTTGAACCTCTGCCTCCTAGGAACCAGCCCTGTGCTGACCCTCCTGAGAGAGATTATTCATGCACAGTGGTAAATATTAAACTGCACCCCATACTCATGTGCCAGGCACGTGGACCCAGTAGTCTGGTCTTTTCACTTCCAACAACAATGGGCACATCCATGCACTTCCAACACTCTACAGATGAGGAACCGGAGGCACAGGGAGGCTAGGTGTCTTTTATAAGGCCACACAAGTAAGGACTGTGGAACTGGGATCTGAGCATCAGGGCCTCTCTGGAAAAGATGCCAAGTCTGTTCCCTCTTCCTAGGATATGGTGGATACTGGTACTGTGATGCTAAGCAAATGACTGCCCTGTCAGTACACAGCCAACAGGTGACAGGTTCTATGCAAGCACCTTACCTGCAATGCCACATTCAGTCCTCACAATACCCTTTCAGATTGGCACTCTACGACAGATACATTGCCAGCCAAGGAAATTAATGTACAGAGAGGTTAAGTAGCTTGTCCAAGGTCACAAACCAGGAAAGTGGTGGAGCCCAGACTCAAGGCCTGTCTGATTTCAAAGTACATTCTGTTATACTGTTAACAGAAGCCCTATCCAGAAATTAATCAGCTGTACTCAATGATTTCTCTTTAGTCTGCCTTGATGTAACACTAATTCATTACCCCTGAGCACCAATAACGAGAGCAGCCATACCAGGAGGAGAAAGGGGAGGTGGGGAGAGGGGGAGCCAATCACAATGACCTACCTACAACTCCCTCCCAGGGGGATGGGCAACAGAAAAGTGGGTGAAGGGAGACATCGGTCACTGTAAGACTTGAAAAAACAAATTTATAAGCTATCAAGGGTTCATGAGGGAGGGAAAGAAAATGTGAGAAGCTGATACCAAGGACTCAAGTAGAAAGAAAATGTTTTGAACATGATGATGGCAACAAATGTACAAATGTGCTTGACACAATGGATGGATGTATGGATTGTGATGAGTTGTATGAGCCCCCAATAAAATGATTTTAAAAGATACTAAATCATTTTTAAAATTTTATTTTGTTGAGAATATACTTGGCAAAACACATACTCTTTAGCAACATTTATTATATTTGATTTGCACAAAAAATGTCACACTCCTTTTCCAAGAGTTGTTCCTCCCCGGCTAACACAAACTCACGTCCTTCTTAAGGTTTCCATCTAATCTTGCAGTGGCTGCTGTCAGTCTGATCCTACGCATAGTTCTTTAAAGAACATGGTGTTCAGCAGGTAGTTGTTTAGAGTTAAGCTAATCTGTTGTTGGCTTTTAGTAAGACTTCAAGGGATATTTTGTTTCAGAGAAATAGTTTCAGGGGCTCATCTAAGTTTCATGGCTACAGAAAATCTAGCGTTCATGAGAATCTAAAATTCTGCTCTGCATTCCTGGCCTGCCCTCCTGCCCCGGTCAGAATTCTTCTGCAGAATCTTTGATCAATGGTAGCCAGGCACCATCTAGTTCTACTGGTCTCATGGCAAAGGAGGCAGCTAGCTATTTATAGAAGGTGATTAGGCACACACTCAACATATTCCTGCTAGTCCTGACTTTCTTGCTCTGTGGCTCCAGATGAACAGAGACCAATTGTGTCTTGGCAGCTGCTTGCAAGCTTTTAGGACCCGAGGCACTATGTGACAAAGCAGCACATAGAACAGAAACACCAAACGGTGTCTCATGAACTAAAACACTGTCTAAGATCTGACAAGTATTATACGTATAACTTTGCAATCCCTTTTAGGAGGGATGGTGACTTTTAGGAATTTCCAGGTCAAAGTCACTTATCTTATCCACGATGGGCTTGCTGTACAAGAAAGCTTCAACAAGTGTATGGGAAAATCTTCCTATCATTTAATTCTAATTCTAATTCCCTACAAACTCTCTGAAGGCTTCTCACATGTACAATGAAGGCTGTGTGGGCTGGCAGCACGTGCTATCTAGATCACATAAAGAGCTCACCCGAGGGGGACCGGCCAGCCAGGGAAGGAAACCCCTTGAAACCCTTCCACCGAAGTCTGGTTACTTACTCTCCTCTCCGCTGGTGTTGACCTGCACCATAACCTTCAGCTTTTCTGGAGAACCCTTTTTCTGCCAGGAGCTGTTCACTTTGTCTGCCAGCTTCGCCGAATCCACGGTCTCCAGCATGAAGAGATGGGGGACGGCTGTAAGGAGGCGGCGGCAAGGTAAGATGCAGTGACGACTGTGCAGGAAACCTTCCCTGCCAGAGGGGGAGTCACTTCCCAGCAAGAGCAAAAGACAGTCCACCCCAGTTCTGCTGAGAAGAGGAGTGTTTGCAGCACGTTACACTGTCAGGCCAGCCTCGTCTAGTGAGGACAGATGACGAGAAAGGAAACACGGGCAACCAGAGGCAGGCTGCTGCACATGCATCCAAGGTGAGCTCGCCTAGCTTCAGGCAGCTACCTACTGGGGAATTCCTCAGGGTCGGACGGAGCCGGAGGGCACCCTGCGGTAAGCAGCTCAAGATGTGGAATAGGCACCCAAGAGAAGCTGAGGGCGGCCCTCGTGTGAGTGCACTGTGTTCTTAACTCGCCCCAGGATGGGCGTGTTTCTATTCAACAAGGATACAGAGGGACCCAAATCAAACCAGGCCGGCTGGATTTGATTCTGACTTACAGTGACCCTGCAGGACAGGGTCCCTAGGGTGTCTGAGGCTGCAACTTTCTCCTGTGGAGCAGCTGGTTTGAAATGCTGACTTTGCAGGTAGTAACTGACTGTAACCCACTCCCAGCCGACCTCGGCCAAGACCTAGACCATTTACCAGAGCTTCCATGTGTCAGACATTTGAAATCCACCAGACAATGTGTGTTGATTATTTATATGTAATATCATTTTTCTTCAAAGTTCAAGAAGCACCATTACCTTTTAGATAAAGGGGAAACTGAAATTCAGAGAAGACTAGTTTTAAAACTTCTTACGATTAACAGGCTGTGATGTGAACAAAGTTGCCTTGATTCCATGCTCTTAAAACTGAATTCGAGCTCAGGCTACGTTGCTAAAAACAAACCCAATGACAGAGATTATAAAGGGGATGCATACTTGTGGGAAAAAAAGGATGTGCAGTAAAAAGAGCCTGGCCCTACAGATCTGTTTTAGAATCTCTTGATCCATCAACACACACACACACACACACATACACACACACACACACACCCCACCCCACCCTGGTTTTTCATTACTGTTTTGTTTTCTGTTAACTCATGTATCAGATCACATTCACACCATGTTTACTTTCTTCCAGTTAGCAATCAATACAGAGTGACTTTCCAGATGAGAACCCAAGATCCACTAGTACTATTCCCCCGCCCCCTTACAACTATAGGATCCACAGAACGGATGACCACAATTAAGGAACTTAAAGATTCCTCCTAATGGACATTGTTTATTTTTAAATATGAAAGCAATGCCTAGACATAGATATCTGTACACGGTACACATATCTCTGCTGCACAGAGCCCAGGGTTGTAACTAGTATGCTTTCACTGTGAAAAGTACATAACAAAGTACTGGACATGCCAACATTCTTCACAGGTGCATTTCAGTGACGCTAAGTTATTTTCACCATGTGCTTCCCCAACCACCATTATTGGTTGCTAATGTTTTCCAGCACTCTTAAAAAGCTTGGTGTCCCCGAAAGCAATGGGTCTCCTTCCCCCGGCTGCAGGGGTAGCTACTGGCCCACTCTGGTAACACTAATAAAGTGTGCTCTGTAGACCCTTGTCTGTCCAGTGTTTCACATACTTGGGATCATATACGATTTGTCCTGTTGTGACTGACCTGTTTCACTCAGAATGTTTTCAAGGCTCATCCATGCTGTGGAATGTATCAGGACTTCATTTCTAATGTACATCTTAACATATTTCATCACTGATGGGCATTGTTATGGATTGAACTGATTGTGTCCCTATAAATAAATGCTTCGAATCCTAATCTCTAGCAGTTATAATCCCAGCTCGGAATGAATCTGCTGGCATTGCTATGCTAATGAGGCAGGATTAATGTATCCTGTAC
Source organism: Tenrec ecaudatus (assembly GCF_050624435.1). Taxonomy (NCBI): domain Eukaryota; kingdom Metazoa; phylum Chordata; class Mammalia; order Afrosoricida; family Tenrecidae; genus Tenrec; species Tenrec ecaudatus. Next base: position 101,296,020 of record NC_134537.1, read on the forward strand.
TTTGAGGCGGTATTTCAAGATCTGAAAGAGATTAAACAAGCAGGCAGAGCTGGTGGAAGAGAAATGCTAACCCACATGAAGACTGCCCAGGACAGAAGCTCCCTCAGCAAGACCCTTCCTCCAGAGCTGACACAGAGAAAGGCTTAGCCAGCTCCCTAAATTCTGACTTCCATCTCCAACTGTGAGAGACTCCATCTCTAGTTGTCAAAGCCACCCACCTGTGGTCTTTCAGATACAGCGAGGGAACCCACAGACACTTAGGTTACGCCCAGCTTCCGGCTTTCGCAAAGGGCTGCAGGCAGCGGCCCGTGTACAAGTATCTCTGTGCTCTCGTTCTCAATGCTTTTGAGAATATACCTAATAAAGGAGTTGCTGGATAATATGACAATTCTACGTTTAACTTTTTTGAGAAACGGGCAGTAAAATTCATAAGCTACACTGACTTAGTCTGTGTAATCTAGCTATAATGATTCAAAACAGAAGCAAACAAAAACAAGACAAAGGACACAAATGACCAACCTCAGGAGAGCTGACATCCCTACAGATTCACAGTTATTAAAAAGAAGATGATGTTACAATGAACTTAGATGAAATGGGCAAAGGCCTTGTCTCTGTCATCAAGTACTTTTTTCTATGGCTCTTATTTTATTTATTTAAAGGGAAATAGGAGAAAAATGTTACTTTCACAAGTTGAAAATTTTTACAGGATCTCATTCTCCACAATATGTTTGAAAAATCACCAAATAATTGTGAGTACAAGATAGGCAAGGTATACAGGTACATGCGAGAGGACTTCAGAAAACTTAGGGGAACATTCCATTTTCACCAACTCTCTGAAACTGCCTCATTTAACACAGGTAATTGGAGTTCAGGGCATTGGTCTGAGGTCTTCTCTTTTTGTTAAGAACTAAGACAATTTTTCCAAAAGGAACTAAACTGAACCGTGTGCATGTTAAAAACGATCCTGTCACAAAAGGAGTACACAAGGAATGAAACCATGCAGCAGTTTGTCCTTACGTCCTGATTTCTGTCTTACCCATCAGTTTGTTGACGTTTTGTTTCTGCAGGTGGCCAATGAAGTGCCATTTGATCTCTGGACACGAAGACAGAATCTGAGGGAAAGAAGCAGCTACTGGTATGTCTGACTCAGGCTCTGCTGGTCATTCTTGCACATTCTCCTCTGGCCTTTCATCTCTATGCTGCTTCTTAAACACAATGAAAAATTATCCTATCTTCGGGGAGCCTCCTAATGATGGTGAAAGGATGCTTGAGAAAAACCTTACTGTTTCTGATCTTTTGTCCCCGTGTCCCCCTCCCCCCACCTAACCTCCAATACCACCCATTACATACGACCGGAAGTCAAAAGCACCTAAGATTATAGCCCATACCAAATGGACGACTTCTAAAATGCCACCAATAAGAGAGAAAACTCTAAGGCGCAGGGCCCCATTCTGATGTGGCCTACAGTTCCCTTTTCCGAAAACAAACAAACAAACAAACAAACAAACCAAAAAACAACGCAAAAAATTCCGTGTCCCCCTGGTAAAGCTTGTGTCCATACCTAATTCAGGATAAAGTATAAGTGTCTACTTTTACAGCCCCCTGTGGATTCCCCAGCCCCCCTCCCCTTATACTCATTGTGGGAAACCCTGTTATAAGGTCCGAACAAGGAATGAAAATCTAGATGAGAAAAACTAAGGGCTCAAAGTTAAAGTAAACATTTCTCTCTTCAGGTCCCACTAACACGGGTGTAACTTTCAACTGAAGAGCCAACATTCCACATACACTGAAGAAGCCAGACGCCCACTTACTTTAGGATTCGATGCTTTTTCTAGCAGTTCTTGAACCTGAGAGGTCAAAACAGAACATATCAGAAGCATGGCAATCATTAACTCTTTCAAAGGCACGTTGGCAAAGGGCTCTTACATAGTTCTCCCCAAAAGTGCGCTGGCCGTGGCTGTAAGCCTCGATCACCATGTCTGCAGGCTTGGTTTTGCTGACGGCCACGAGCCGGGGCTGGATGGCTGGGAGATCCTGCCAAGAAGGAAAGAGTCACATGAAGGGATTTTTGAGAATATTATCTCGCTATGTCTGGTACAACAGATCGGCCTAGAGCTCATCTTGGTATTTGGTAAGATTAATTTTTCTGATGTTGTCAAGGTCAGTTGATCAAATATCTTCCACATGCATGGCATGCCAGTCATTTAGTTCCACATCTAGTAAAAGACATTTCTCTGAGCAGAGCTGAGCGGCTAGGTGAAAGCAGCATTTCCGTAAAGTACAGTATCATAAGAAGTGCGCCTGCATCACCCGGCTCCCCCAGGCCTGCGTCACTGGGACTGGGGTGCAAGAGAGAATCTCTATTTTAGCCCTTTTGTGACCTATGGGACATGTTAGTAGCAGACTGGTATCCTACTCTTACTACGTACTGCCATCTGGTGGGGCCTGTATAACTGTGGACATCTGAAGAAACTGGCCTCATCAGCCAACCCTAGCCCCAGTGACTCGCTCGGGACATACATGTCCTAACTGTATCAAAACCAGTACCCAAACCAAATCCAGCCCAGGGCTGCAGAGTGAAGTTCAACTCCTAAGCACTCTGCAGTGCAGAGGAGGGCTGCCCCGAGGGTCTAAGGCTGTGAACCTCTATGGAGCCGCCCTGCCACGTTCTTCTCCAAGCAGCAGTTGGCGGGATGGGCAACCTTTTGATTCACAGCCAAGCGCTTTAACCACTGCACCACTGACTCCCAGCTCCTATTTCATTCCAAATGCTCTGTTACTGAAAACCGTTTCAATGACAATAATCAAAGTAGAACATAATTTGGTCTTGAAAGGGCTCTCAACCTTCCAAAAGCAGCGACCCTTTCATACAGTTCCTCATGTTGTGGTGACCCCCAACCATAACATTATTTTCATTGCTATCTCATAACTGTCATTTTGCCACTGTTATGAATAGTCATGCAAATATCTGATATGCTGGATGTATTTTCATTGTTACTAATTGAACATAATTAAAACATAGTGTACTCAAGTACTCCCTCAATGCAAGAATACTATGTTCTATTAAAGTGGTATTCCATGATGCTCACCTTCCCAACACAATCACTGAAGACAAAGTGGGTGCATACGCAAATGTGGCAAAGAAAGCTGATGGTGCCTGGCTATTAAAAGATACAGCATTTAGGGTCTTAAAGACTTGAAGGTAAACAAGTGGCCATCTAGCTCAGAAGCAATAAAGCCCACATGGAAGAAGCACACCAGCCTGTGTGATCATGAGGTGTCAAGGGGCCAAGGAATCAGGCATGAAAGAACAAAAAATCATATTGTGAATGAGGGGGAGTGGAGTGTGGACCCAAAGCACATCTGTAGGCAACTGGAAGGCAACCCTTATGGAAGGGTTGCGGGGAGGAGATGAATCAGTCAGAGTGCACTGTAGCAACAATTAAACATACAACTTTCCTTTAGTTCCTAAATGCTTCCTCCCCACACCCCCACTATCATGATCCCAATTCTACCTTACAAATCTGGCTAGAACAGAGCATGTACACTGGTACAGATAGGAACTGGAAACACAGGGAACCCAGGACGGATGATCTCTTCAGGACCAGTGGTGAGAGTGGCAATATATGGGAGGGTGGGATAGAAAGGGGGAACTGATTACAGGGATCTACATATAACCTCCTCCCTGGGGGATGGACAATAGGAAAATGAGTGAAGGGAGCCGTTGGACATTGTAAGATATGACAAAATAATAATTTGTAAATTATCAAGGGTTGATGAAGGAGTGGGGAGTGAGGGGGAAAATGAGAAACTGATGCCAGGAGCTTACGTGGAGAGCAAATGTTTTGAGCATGATGCAACGAATGCAAAAATGTGCTTTACACGATTGATGTATGTATGGATTGTGATGAGTTGTATGAGCCCCCAATAAAATGATTTAAAAAATTTAAAGCACAGTGATTCATCACAAAACAATATGTAATTATATATTTTGAAATACTTATTTCTAATGACAAATGAATGAAATTTTGTCTTGAAGCATGGTGTAGCATGGGTAACAGTCTTCATGCCAGGTACTCGTTTGTGGGTGTATCTGCATGTGGGCGGACCCGTCTGGATATGGATAGAGGAGCAGTGTCTCGGTTCCTAAGACCATCGGAAATAAGTGTTTTCCGATGGTCTTAGGTGACCCCTTAAAAGGGTTGTTAGACCCCCAAAGGGGTCGAGACCCACAGGTTGAGAACTGCTGCTCTAGATGATCCTCTTGGCTGCCTACTAGGGTTGAAGGTTAAGAATCACTTCAGTAAGAGACGGCGCTCTGACTAGTGCGACCACTAGTTTCGGAAACCTATTCTGTGACGGACCATGTCTCAGTGTGGCTCCTTGTGCGTTTAACTCACTAAAATTTAAATGTGTGTGGGGAGAGAGAAAAGAACCTTCTGTTACTTACGTCCAAGTGCTCAGAAGAGGAATACATTCTCTCTCAGCATATTAAACTGCACCCTACGAGAGTCAGAATTCAGACTGCCTTGTTTTCCTGGGTCTTGCTGGTTTGAGACCTATGACAGGGCACAGCCATAACACTTTATTGCTCTCCTACTTAAAAATAATTTTATTGGGGGCTGTACAACTCTTTTTTTTAACAGTTTCTTTTTAAAAAAAATCATTTTATTAGGGGCTCATACAACTCCTATTAAAATCCATACATGCATCTATTGTGTAAAGCACATTTGTAAATTCATTGCCCTCATCATTCTCAAACCATTTGCTCTTCACCCAAGCCCCTGGCATCAGGTCCTCATTTTTTCCCTCCCTGCCCTCCCTTTCATGAACCCTTGATAATTTATAAATTATTATTTTGTCATATCTTGCTCTGTCCCATGTCTCCCTCCCCTCACTTTTCTGTTGTATGTCCCCCAGGGAGGAGGTCCCATGTAGATCCTTGAAATCGGTTCCCCCTTTCCAACCCACCCTCCCTATGCCCTTCCAGTATTGCCACTCACACCACTGGTCCTGAGAGGATCATCCGCCCTGGATTCCCTGTGTTTCCAGTTCCCATCTGTACCAGTGTACCTCCTCTGGTCTAGTCAGACTTGCAAGGTAGTATTCAGATCATGACGGGGGGAGGGAGGGGGTGAAGGAAGCTTTTAGGAACCAGAGGAAAGTTGTATTTTTCATCGTTGCTACTTTGCACCCTGTCTCGTCTCCTCCCCAATACCCTTCTGTAAGAAGATGTCCAGTGGCCTACAAATGGGCTTTGGGTCTCCACTCTTCACTTCCCCGCTTTTGTTCTGATGATGCCTGATACCTGATCCTTTGACACCTTGTGACCGCACAGGCTGGTGTGCTTCTTCCATGTGGGCTTTGTTGCTTCTGAGCTAAATGGCCGCTTGTTTACCTGCAAGCCTTTAAGACCCTAGACGCTGTATCTTTTGATAGCCAGGCACCATCAGCTTTCTTTGCCACATTTGCTTATGCATCTATTTGTCTTCAGCAATCTTATCATGGAGATGAGCATGCAATGTAATAATATTTTGCTCTTTGGTGCCTGATAACTGATCCCTTCAGCACCTCGTGGTCACACAGGCAGGTGTGCTTTTTCCATGTGGGCTTTATTGCTTCTGAGCCAGATGACCGCTTATTTACCCTCAAGCCTTTAAGACCCCAGATGCTAACTCTTTTGATAAGCGGGCACCATCAACTTTCTTCACATTTAGTTGTTCACCCACTTTGTCTTCAGCGATTGTGTCGGGAAGGTGAGCATCATAGAATGTCAATGTAATAGAAAAAAGTGTTCTTGCATTGAGGGAGTACTTGAGTGGAGGTCCAATGTCCCTCTGCTACCTTAATACTAACTTTATAAATATATGCACATAGATCTATTTCCCCATCCTCGTGTATAAATATATTTGCATATGTACATGTCTATCTAGACCTCTATAAATGCCCTCTGCCTCCAAACTCTTTCCTCTATTTCCTTTGACTTTTCTCCTGTCCCACTATCATGCTCAGTCCCCACCAGGATTTCAGAAATTCCTCTTAGTTACATTACCCTAGGTCATGCCCAACAAGGCCTCCCACACTCTCCTCACCACCGATTTGGATCGCTTGTTGTTCCCTTGTCCCTGGGTTTATTAACACTACTACCTTTCCTCCCACCTCCCCATCTCCCATGTCCCCACGGAACTATCGGTCCCATTGTTTTCTCCTCCAATTGTTCATCCAGCCTATCTTATTTAGACAGACCTGCGGAGATAATAATATGCACAAAAACAAGACAAAGCATAACCAAGCAACAATATACAACAAAACAATGACAAAAACAAAACACAACAAGAAAGAAAAGCTTGTAGTTAGTTCAAGGATTGTTTGTTGGCCTTTAGGAGTGTTTTCCAGTCCAGTCTGTTGGGGCACCACACCCTGGCCCCAAAGTACACCTTCAGCATTTCCTGGGGACCTTGCCGCTCCATTCCCTTGCTGTTGTTGCACCCCCATAATGTTTTGCCTCGGTGTGGCGGGATCCGATCGGGTGCAATTCCCTTACCGAGTCTCCGGTATTGTCGCCTGTAGGGCTATGGGTCAGTGAGGGATGTCATGTCTCATAGTGGGGCCAGCCATGTTGTCCTCTCTGTGGACTGGCTGCTCTAATCAGGAACATCATCCTCATGGCCTGGTGGACCAGGCTGTGCTCCACTCTCTCCTTCTCCCCCTTCATCTGCTCCCATGTGCTCCGATCAGATATGTCTCTCTTCCAGAGCTGTAGATTTAGTGCGGTCCTTTGAAACAAATTCTTCTGTGGTGGGGGGAAGGTGTCCCCTTAGTAGTTGGGGTTGGGGCCGGCCCCCGGGAGCTCCTACAAGTCTTATCACAATCCATACATATATCCATTGTGTCATTTATTGTTCTCTTAAACTGAAAGAACTGAAGAAAAACTTCACGTTGAAAGCTGCCAAATTGAAAGATTCTATGGGCAAAATATTGAATGCAGGAAGCATCAAATGAAGATGGAAAGAACACAGTCAATGTTCCAAAAAGAACTGATCAAAAGCCAATGATGCTGAAGGAAGAAGTTCAAGGTGCACTGAAAGCATTTGCTGGAACACCAAGTGAAACGTTTCCTCAAGTTGTGAAGCCTTACTAGTTGTCCATGCCAGAAAATGAAGAAGACTGCTACTACCCGTTCCAAAGAAAGGAGACCCAACAGAATGCTCAACCCCATAGAACACTGTCATTGATGTCACATGCAAGTAAAATTTTGTTGAAGATCATCTAGCAATGGTTGCAGTAGTACATTGACAGGGAGCTGCCAGAGGTTCAGGTTGGATTCAGAGCAGGACATAGAATAGCATTGCTGATTCTCGTGGCTCAAAGCAGAGAATCCCAGAAAGATGTTTCCTAGTGTCTCATGGACTATGCCATGGCATTTGACTGTGTGGATCATAACAAACTATGGGTAGTCTTGAGAAGAATGGGAATTCCGGACCACTTCATTGTGCTCATGTGGAACTTGTACATGGATCAAGAAGCAGCTGCGCACACAGAACAAGAGAATATGGTTTAAGGTCAGGAAAGGTGTGAGCTAGGGTTGTAGGCTCTCACTGTACCTATTCAATCTGTATGTTGAGCAAATCATCACAGAAGCCGGATTACAGAATAATACAACATCAAGGTTGGAGGAAGGCTTATTAACCTGAGATATTCAGATGACACAACCTGGCTTGCTGAAAGTGAGGACTTTGAGGTACTTGCTGATGAAGATCAAGAATTTCAGCCTTCAGTGTGGATTACAACTCAATGTATTGAAAACCAAAGTCCTCACAACTGGACCAGTAGCAAACACATGATAAACAGAGAAAAGGTTGAAGTTGTCAAAAATTTGTCTTGCTTGGATCCACTATCAATGCTCATGGAAGCAGCAGTCAAGCGATCACAAGACGAGTTGTATTCGGTCAATCTGCTGCACAAGACCTCTTTAGAGTGTTGAAAAGCAAGGATGTTACCGCCTGACCCAAGCCAGTGTTTTCAACTGCCTCAGAGGTAAGCGAAGGCTGGCCAGTGAAGAAGGAAGACTGAAGAAGAATCGGAATTGTGGTGCTGGTGAAGGATTTGGAAAGCACCATGGGTTTCTAAAAGGGCACCTCTGTCTTAGAAGAAGTAAGGCCAGAGTGCGTGATCCTGAGAGGCAAGGATGGCGAGACTTCATCTTATATGCTTCGGGCATGCTGTCAGACCAGTCTCTAGTGAGGGCATCGTGCTTGGTAAAGCGGAGGGGCAGCGAAAAGAGGAAGGTCCTTAAGAAAATGGCGAGACACGAGGCCGCCACAATGAGCTCAAGCATAAGGCTAGTGCAGGGCTGTGCAGTGTTTCATTCGGTTGTGCACAGGGTTGGAACGGACTTGATAGCAAGCACCTACCACTAGACTTGCTTCCTTCTTAGCTCTTGGCTGGCGAGGGCTCATGAATCATTAAACACAGAGGGAGAAAAAAAAAATCCCTTCTACTACCCCAGTAGCAGACGAGAAGGATGTGCTCTTAAAACCCAAAGGCCGGGGGCTGCTTCCAGCGGCAGGAGGGGGCGAAAAAAACAAAACAAAAACCCAAAGGCCTACCAACTTAAGACCCATGCTGCTGCTGAATCTGCCTCAGGGACTGAAGACCTTGACCTCTTGGGCATCTTGTAATATCCACCAGCCAAACATCATCCACTGAGGCTGAGGGCATTAAGAGGGAGTGCACTGATTTGGTCTCTTTTGGTACCTCAGCTTCAAACAGCTTAGAAGTTGTGTACAAAGTGTTCTCTTGCTTATTGTACAATGCAACCGAGAAAAGCTGGCGCAATGGAGCTAAAAGAACAGGAGAGAATTCCACATCAGGCATTCCCATCAACTAATAGGCACTTCAAAGCCTATAGACCATCATGGAAAAAGTAGCAAGCAGCTTACTATCAGGATACAAAATACATACCATTGTGTTACACATACATTTCACCATAAACTCATAGCCCCTCCTGCAATTCTCAGCCACGCTCAGTCCTGAAGCAAGGACATAACCCATCTGTGGAGTGGGTGGCCACACATCTTGGTTTGCTGCCAACAGTACTGCTTAACCTCCCTGGCGGTCTAATTATGTCAGTAATTTTGTACCCAAAGAGGTACATTGTTTTGCATAAAATTTGTTGTTTTATAGTGTAGTCCTGTAATTCTTTTTTGTTGTTGTTGTTGTTGCCTTTTCATTTTATTCTTACCCGCCACTCCCGGCCTGTAATTCTTAAGAAATTACTCATTTTAATCCCTCTAGTAGACATTCCAGGTATGATAAACTTCAACTTCCCTGGCGGTCTCATTATGTCAGTAATTTTGTTAAGGGACTTCTCTGCAGTATAATACCCAGTGTGGCTCGGGTTTACAGTTTCTGACAGTTACCATTTACCCTGAGCCACACTCGGGATTACCGCCAGGGAGGTTAAGGTCCTGGTGTAATTATTAAACACTGTCCCCATTCACGCAAAAGTTGCCTACTTAGGGTAACTATATAATGTATTGTCTAATCTGTGAATCAAGAACCAGTGGTAGAACTGAATCACGACTGGAAAAGTGCTGACTTGTGACTAGGGCCTCCTTGGGCCACAGCATAAGGCTAGGGTCCCCTGGCCGTCTGCTGCAACCAAGTCACAGAGGCAACACGAGAAGAGCTGCATAGTCTTCCTGTACACGGGCCCCCTGCGCCCACACTGCAAGGAAGGGTGCGCTGCAGTCCCGAAGGCGTCAGGTAGCTGACGGGTGCGAATGACAACATTAATACCAGAAGAGAGGGCACTGTGAGCCAGAGTTAAGTGATTTGTTCAAGGTGACAGTTAAGGAGGGGCCAAGGAAGGAGGAGGATACGGGTCTTCTGCCTCCAGGGCAGCAGTCTGAGTTTGGACACCACTGATGCTTGATGGGAGGAAAAACACCTTTTCCTGCTCCGTTCAGACTTCACACCGTCCAGCTTAAACTTGCACGGAGGAGGGTATTTCCAAGAGGAGGGAAAAAGATATGGGGGGCGGGTTGGGGATATCTTTCCTTAAACGGAGGGGTTGGGATGTCCCCCAGGGCTTACTGCTCCAGAGTGCAGCCCCCCAAGTCCAGCCAATCCGCTGGCTCCCCGGCACGCTCACTGCTGCTGTCGGCGCGTCCACCGGCACACGTGACTTCGGGCGGCCGGCGTCCTGGCCGGCCACTGCACGCGGCCGCCCAGCCGGTCCACTCCGAGCCTTGGCACACGGCCGAGCCGCCTGCAGACAGTCATTTCCCGCAGGTGGCGGTCCTTTCTGCATGGCAGAGGCCCTGCGAGGGCACCGAGGGCACCCCGAGGCTGGCTTGGGGGGCGGTGCAGCCCCCCCACCAACGCCGTGGCGTCGTCCGGGTCCCGCCCCTCGGGGGGACCCCCCTGCGTCACTGTGACGGCCCACTCCCACGCAGGGGTCCCCCTCCTCACGGCGGCCGCCCACCGCCCGACGCGGACCCCGTCCTCACCCGCGGCCGACGCGCCACCGCTTGCTGCACGCGATCATTCACCGTCCGCAGCGCGAACCCCACGCCCAGCTCGGCCGACATGCCGCCCGCGCGCCACATCCCCCGGGACCGGCTCCCAGGCCCCGGCGCGCGGCCCTCCCAGCCGGCCACCAACTTCCGGTCCCGCCCACGCCACCGTATAGCCCAATCACCGCCCACCACCCACGCGCCTCACCCAATCGACACCCGGAATTGTGGGGCGACCAGGGAGGCGCGGCCGCGCGGCCCCGCCCCCTGCCGGCGACCATCTCGCACCTCCCGGAACCCCGCCGGCCGCCTCCGTGCCGGGGATTTCTTGGAGCAAACTGCCTTCCTTGTTCGGGGTTCTGCTCGCTTTCAAAATGGCTTTCCACGGATGCAGTGGAGATTTCGGTACCGGAGGGACCAGGGTGGGAAGCGTCGAGAGTAGAGACTGTGTCCAGTAGTCACATGACTGTGGCCGCAGGTGTGCAGTGCTGCCTGACGTGCAATTGCGCAACACTATGGAATGCTATGCGTATGAACACGCATGAAATGGCTTTGAAAAAAAAAAGATGTCAAACTCAACTGGAAAACAAGGCGTGCTTCAAATGTAGGGTTATTTTAATGTTGCCTTCCTTTGATCCAGTGCTATCCAATAGAAGCACGTGAACCACATAAATGAGAGTCTTCTAGTAATTGTTTTGTTTCGTATTTGAGCTTAAATTCTTTGTTACCTATTTTGCAAAAGGCTTTGATAAACAGTGCACACCTAAAATCCATGTAGAGACTCCGTATGGATTCCCAAACCCAGTCGCTGTTAGTGCGTAGATGCCCACTCAGTGACCGTGTAGGACAGGGCACCTTTCCGAGAGGGTAACTCTTGATGGGAGTAGAAAGCCTCATTTTCCTCTTGGAGTAGGTGGTGGTTTCGAACTGCTGGCTTCATGGTTAAGCAGCTCTATGAATAACCACCTCCGCACCCCATGGATTAAGCCTCCTTAGGTGGCGCCAGGGTTACCCACAGGGCTGCTAATCACAAACTCTGCAGTCCAAAACCTCCAGGATGGAGGAAGAAGAGGTGGGGGTGGGATGGCTTTCTACTCCCATAAACAGTGACAGTTTTGGAAACTCACAGGGGCAGTTCGACCCTGCCCTATTGGGTTGCTATAGTTGGTCATCGACTGGATGACAGTGAGTTGTTTCTCTTAATTCCTTCTGACCTTGAATCAGGGTTGTAAACAGTATTGCCCTCAGGTAGAAGGCCCTGGGAAGTAGATTACCTCCATAGCCCTGAGCAGCCCAGGGAGAAGCAGCCTCCCTGAGGGACTTGCTGGGATGTGTCCTTTTTGGGGACTGCTATTCAAGGGCCCCCTGCAAGGAGTCAAGCCTAGGCTGCCTTGACTGGAAGCACCTGGACTGATTTTGTAGGCTCTTCTAAGGTATGTTTATGTTTCCCAATCTTTGTCCCACTCCCACTTCTGTCATCCCACATGTAACTGTGACATATTCATCTGCCACCAATCATGCTTTTGTGAGTTTCCCTTGCCCTTCCAGGCCCTTTTTAAGTCTCCAAGTCTCAGCAGATCCTTGGGTACCAGTAAGACCTTATGCGCGTGATCTCCCTCATTTGGATAATGTATCTTAGCCCTTGTCTTTGTACTGTTTTAAACTTAATAAATTACACCTGAGATTTGGGGCCCTCTCTGTGCCCTAAAACATTTAAAAGAGGTGAAAATGTAATACCGCTTTAATTAACCCAATAGAACCAAAATAACATTTCGATAGGTAATGAGTAGAAAATTAAAAAAAATAATTTTATTGGGGGCTCATATAACTCTTTTTTCTTGCTCGATAAGCATTTTATTGACTCTATCTGGATGAGAGAGTTATCTCAGTATCCAAATGGTTCATCAGATTAGAAATCCTAGGTTGTCCCAGAGGCAGGGGACTGGTTGAAAAAGTTAAATTATGGATCAGTATCCGAACCAATATGACAGCCTACACTCCTAGAGACTAAATGAAGAAGAGTGCATACATTAGCCAAGAGAAATGGAAGCTGAGTGTAGTAAGAGGGAAGGAGCCCTAATGGCTCTGTCAGATAAGCACTGGACTGCTAACTGCAAGGTTAGTAGTTCAAACCTACCAGCTATTTCAAGACAGAAAGATGAGGCTTTCTTCTCCAAGAATCGACTCTGTGGCTGCAGCTTTTGGGTGGGATGGGACATAAAGAGGAAGGATAATATATTCTTATGTCTCAGGCACAGTGTTAGGCACTAATCCATATCTCTCCTGCTCATACAAATCTTTACCATCCATCCATCCATCCATCCATCCATCCATTGATCCATTGTGTCAAGCACATTTGTACATTTGTTGCCCTCATCATTCTCAAAACATTTGCTTTCTGCTTGAGCCCTTGGTATCAGCTCATTTTTTCTCCTCCTCACTCCCCCCTCCCTCATGAACCCTTGATAATTTATAAGTTATTATTTTGTCAAAAAATTTAATGTGACTAGTTCACCTTCTTTTTGAATTGTACTTAGTCTCTGAAATCTGGTTGTGTTTCATTTACTCACTGCCATCGAGTAGTATCCAACTCAGACTGTACATCTTTATGGGAGCAAGACAGTCTCACCTGTCTCTTTTGGAGGCTGGTGGTTTGGCCTGTCCCTACCCCACCCCCACCCCCCCGCCGACCCCAAGTTCAGCAGCCCGACCCCTAACTCACAGCACGACCAGAGCCTTTTGCGCTTACAGTATGCCTCCATTTGACCGCCTCCTGTTTCCAGTGGTCAGAGGCCGACTGTGGCCGGTGCTGCCTTATCTGAGAGCACAGTCCAATTCTCGATACTCCCCTATGTGTCCATGTGGCAATAGGAAGGCCATAAACTTGCTAAGACAAGCAATATAAAAGCTGGCACTTTGCCCCCCAACAGTTTTATTGGCACATAATTTACATATAATCGAATAGTTCACTCGCTTAATCATATCAAGGGGAATTGTGCAACCCCCACCACATCTCTCTTAGAGCATTCCCCCTCCCCACCACGGGTGAACCGCCTTTACAATGAGCTGTGCAATCTCGATCAGTTCTAGCGGTCCCTCCCGCTCCCGCCATCCTGATTCTCTCCTGACATGAAATAGCAGCTGCTCTGAGCCCAGGTGGAAAGATGGGCTGCTTGCCACAAGGCTAGCTGTCCCCAACCCCTAAGGGCAGCGATTCGACACCCCACCTGCTCTGTGGGAGAGAGAAGAGGCATCTACGCCTGGAAAGTGTGACCATCTCAGAAGGGTTGCTGTGAGTCAGAATCCACTTGCTGTCAGTGAGTTTGGTTTTGCAGTTACAGTTGTATTGAGGTATGGCCATGTAAGAACTCACACTCATAGCAGAGATTTAAAAAAAAAATTTAATTAGGGGCTCATACAACTCTTATCACAATCCATACATATACATACATCAATTGTATAAAGCACATCCGCACATTCTTTGTTCTAATCATTTTCAAAGCATTTGCTCTCCACTTAAGCCCTTTGTATCAGGTCCTCTTTTTCCCCCCTCCCTCCCCGCTCCCCTCTCCCTCATGAGCCCTTGATAATTTTAGATGATTATTTTGTCATATCTTGCCCTATCCGGCGTCTCCCTTCACCCCCTTCTCTGTTGTCCGTCCCCCAGGGAGGAGGTCACATGTAGATCCTTGTAATCAGTTCCCCCTTTCCAACACACTTACCCTCTACTCTCCTAGTATCACTCCTCATGCCCTTGGTCCTGAAGGTATCATCCACCCTGGATTCCCTGTGCCTCCATCTCCTATATGCACCAGTGTACAACCTCTGCTCTATCTAGTCTTGCAAGGTAGAATTCGGATCATGGTAGTTGGCGGGGAGGAAGCGTCCAAGATCTGGGGGAAAGCTGTATTCTTCATCAGTGCTATATCGGACCCTGGCTGACTCAACTCCTCCCCTAGACCCCTCTGTGAGGGGATCTCCAGTGGCTGACAAATGGGCTTTGGGTTTCCACTCTGCACTTTCCCCTTCATTCACTATGGTATTTTTTTTTTTTTTTGGATGATGCCTTATACCTGATCCCTTTGGCACCTCGTGATCGCACAGGCTGGTGTGCTTCTTCCATGTGGGCTTTATTGCTTCTGAGCTAGATGGCCGCTTGTTCACCTTCAAGCCTTTAAGACCCCAGACACATCTCTTTTGATAGCCGGCACCATCCGCTTTCTTCGCCACATTTGCTTATGCACCTGTTTGTCCTCAGCGATCCTATCATGGAGGTGTGCAGCCAATGATATGATTTTTTGTTCTTTGATGCCTGATAACTGATCCCTTCGGGACCATGTGATCACACAGGCTGGTGTGTTCTTCCATGTGGGCTTTGTTGCTTCTGAGCTAGATGGCCGCTTGTTTATCTTCAAGCCTTTAAGACCCCAGACACTATCTCTTTTGATAGCCGGGCACCATCAGCTTTTTTCACCACATTTACTTGTTCACCTGCTTTGGCTTCAGCAGTTGTGTCAGGAGGGTGAGCATCGTAGAGTGCCAATTTAATAGAAGAAAGTATTCGTGCATTGAGTGAGTGCTTGAGTAGAGGCCCAAGGTCCTTCCATAGCAGAGATTTACTGACGGTTCCAAACCGCCCCATCGGGGACACATCGGGCCTCACAGAGTGAAATCAAACAGTCCGTGGGGGTGGTGCGCGCCACAGAGGCGTGTTTATGAGGTAACGTCAAGAACAGACGACCCCACCTTCTGATTGAAGCTTGCAAGAGCAGGGTAGTGCAGGGGAGGAAATGTGCGAGAGGAGCTTTATCGTCTCTGACTGGGAACATGGATGTGGGCTACATGGCTCATTTAAAGGCGCGACTCATGGAGGGGTGTGGACAGACTCGTCTTAAGGAAATTATCTCGCAGGATTTCCAGACTGCTGCGGAGAGTGCCTCTGATGAGGGCACACTGTTTGCCGGTTTCAAGGGAAGTAAGCAAATGATGAGCTGCAGTTGGACTGCTACGCACAAGGCCCCGCTTCCAACCCGCCAGCTGCACGGGAGAAGGAAGGGCCACTCTGCCCTCACGAAGGTTCACGGCCTCACGCCCCGTGCGGGCGATCACAGCTTGGAACGGACTGGAGGACAGTCGGTCTGGTGTTTTGGGACCATACCAAGTGCATGCTGCATGGCTGAGGATCTTCTGAAAAGCAGGAATGTGTGCCTCAGGCTTGTATCCTTCCAGTCTTCTCCATCAGTCTGTATGAGGAGCAGCTCATCCAAGGAGCTGGGTGATAAGCAGCATGTAGCGTTAGGAGAGGAGTGGAGAAGACTCATTCACAACCTGCAGTAGGCACATGGCACACTTGTGCTTGCTGAAAGAGGACTGGAAACGAGGAAGAGCAAAGCCGGCCCCTCAACAGAAATAAAACAAACATCCTCACAACTGACCCAAGCATGATAAAACGGAGAGCATATTGAAGTTGTTGAAGATTTCATTTTATCTGGAGTCTCAGTAAACGCCCACACACGCAGTAATCAAGGTGTCACAAGATGCACAGCATCGGATAACTCCGCTGCAAAAGAACAGAAAGGTGTCGCCTTGAAGACTAAGGCGCGCCTGATCCAAGCCATGTCCTGTTTAATCCTCTGGTAATCACGGGAAGGCTGAACACTGAATAAGGACAGCTGGAGAATTGGTGCCTTTGAATTATGGTGGTGGCAAGAGACTGCCAGAGGAGCAAGCAGATCAGCCAGGATAGTCCTCGGGAGAGAGGAGGGTGAGACTTCGTTTCACGTTCTTTAGACATGCTACCGGGAGGACTTGACCCCTGGAAGGTCATCATGCTTGGTAAAGCGAAGTGTTGGTGCAGGAGGAAGAACCTCAAGGAGGTGGGTTGGCATGGTGGAGTCAACAATGGGCTGACTGTGAGGATGGTGCAGGACCAGGCAGTGTTCCATTCTGTTGCATATACTCGCTGCCATCTTGCTGAGGTCGACTCAGGGTGACCCTGTAGGACAGGGTGGAACTGCCCCTGTGGGTTTCTGAGACTGTAACTCTTGACAGGAGTAGAAAGCCTCATCTTTCTCCCAAGGAGCCACTGTTGGTTCCAAACGGCTGCCAGCAGCCCAATGCTTAACTACTATGCCACCAGGGCCCCTTCTGTTGTCAGTCAGAGCTGACTGCCCTACCTAACCACAACATCAATGAAAATCTTACACATTCGATTTAATGAGTGGAAATTATCACACAGGAGAGAGAAGGCTAATGCTTGTTCTCTAGGTGAACGTATCTTGAGGGTGACTGGACTGCTTAGAACCTTCTGGAACAATGGGGAAATATTTTCTCTTTCCTCACATCTTCCCAGACCCTAGGAATTGAGATGGCATGTCACATAACTCTGCCCTGTAAAAATAATTTAAACATCAGTAGGGCCCTTGTCACAATAAATAAGCTAAAACTAAACTCACTGCCGCTGAGTTGGTTCTGACTCATGACAGCCCTGTCAGAGGAGAACTGCCCTTGTGGGTTTCTGAGACGGAAACTCTTTCCAGGAGTAGAAAGCCTCTTCTTTCTCCTGTAGAGCAGAGCACCTGGTGGTTCCGAACTGCTGACCTCGAGGTCATAACCACTACTGGTAATTTACCACAGTATGCTAAACTGGGTTGTCTATAAACTAGGCTTACCGAAGATGTAAGGATTGCATTGTTCAAATTGAAATTCTCTGGACTCGATATATTTCTCTTGTTGTGAGATGTCATGTTGGTTCTGAGTCATAGGGCCTCTGGGTACAAAAGAATGAAACCCTGCCTGGTCCCGTGCCATCCCCACAATGATTGCCCTTTGAGCCATTGTGGAAATTGCTGTGCCAATCCATCTCAGGAGGGTCTCCCTCGACTGGACCCAGTTTCTCATAACACGTCTAAAGTATGAGAGACAGCGTCTCACCAGCCTCAGTTCGAAGAAGTATTCTGGTTGTACTTCTTCCAAGACATGTGGGCTTGTTCCTCTCGCATTCTGTGGTGTGTGTAATAGCTTTTGCCAACACCAAAATCCAGGGCTGTCAATTGTGTGGTCTTCCTTATTCAGTGTACAGCTTTCACGGGCCTATGAGGTGACTGAAAATACCATGACTTGCGTCAGGTGCATCTTAGTCTTCAGGGTGACATCTTTGCTCCTTAACGCTTTGATTGTGGATCCAAGTAAAATGAAATCCTTCACAGCTTCGGGATTCTCTTCTTCATCATGATTGGTACAGTGATGAGGATCTTTGCGTTTCTGTGTTTGAGGTGTAACCCAGGTTGAAGGCTGTCGTCTTTGAGCTTCACTGTGTGAAGTCCTCTTCGCTCGCAGCGAGGTCGCGTCCTCCACACGTGGCAGGTTATTAAGGAGGTCTCCTCCCTCCAGTCCTCGTGCTGCCTTCTTCACGTGGTCCAGCTTCTTGGCTGAGACTGACTCAGCATACAGATTGAATAAGAATCACGAATGGACACTACCCTGTGGCACAGAGTTTCTGGGTTTTAATGAATACAGCATCTCCTTGCTCTGTTCGAATGATTGCCTCTTGCTCCATGTACAAGCATGAGCACAGCTCAACACGTTACATTCCTACCAAAGTGACGGAAATATAATAAGAACCACCGTAACGCTTCCTAGCGTGAGCATGATAGACGTTCGGCAGTAGGTCATTCCTACAAAATGGGTAGAGTGGTGATGGAGCAAAAGGGACTATGGTGAGAGAGATCACGGTGAAGGGATGTGTGGAGGAAGGGCGGGGTGAACAACACAAAATATTAAATGGCAGGGTACTTGGACAACATTTTAAAGACTACCTACCTCATAGAACTAGGGACTATTTATCCTCGGGTGATTGGTCATTATGACATGTAGTAGTATCTTCCTTGAGGTACAAGAGCCTCTTCTTCCTCCCTCCAGAATATGTATGGTATGCGTGTGGTTCTCAAAAAACAAGTGGAAGAGTGATTTCAACTTTCCAGTCCTGCTGAAAAACCAAACCCAAGCAAAAACCCACTGGAGTGCTCCATTCAAAGCAAGTGTGCTCAACGGATGTGGGTAACATCCGGGCTCGCCCCCCCAAACCTGTCACTCCATCGGAGACTTATCCATTCAGGGAGCATTGGATGCGGTTTCGCTCTGTAACGGTACCCCGAGGGAGGAGATGAGTACAGAATTTAGCGAGGAATCTAGCCTTGTTCTCTATAGACAGTTACACAGTGCAGACGGCAGTGGGCACCGCATGATACACACAGGATGCCCAGACCTCAGGAAAGATCACTGTGGCTGGGGGACCAGGGCGGGCATCTTTTAGGGGCAGCACTTGAGGTGGCCCCTGAAGGATGGCCGTGGCGACAGGATCCTGTTCTCAGCGATAGCTATTAAATAGCGATAGTTCTCAGCGACAGTTGGGGTTCTTCTCCCTAACTACTTGGGTTCCAGGTCCTCATCTTTACAGAGTTTGAACTTCATTTCCAAGAAGGCCTGCAGGTCTCACATTCGATGTCTTTTGAAACTGGAATTAGAGGCAAAAAGATCAGGGTGACCCAAGTTCCATTTTCTGATTTCATTACTTCTTAGTTGTGTTTATGGGTGAATTTTTCACTTTCTGTTTTTTGCTCTTAATTTTCTTTTCTAGTTTTTTCTCTCCATCTTCCTGGGACAATAACAATCCAGTTTACCCTTTTATCCTCCCTTTACCTAAGCCTTGAAAAGTGCAAGTACAAAATCACCTATTACTAGTAATTGTCTTTAAATTGCTTCAATAATATGCAAGGACAAAGGGGAACCAAGAAGGATTAAAAAGCCAAATACCCCAAGAAATAGGTTTCATAAACAGTCAGGACCTGGCATATGCATTCACCAGAAATGCCATCAAGCTTTTACAATACCTACCTCTGAATTATGAGGAGAGAGGGGTTTTAAAATTGCTTCCGCCTGATCCGACTATGATTCTTTTGGGCCGGTGAAAAAGGATAAAATAATAGAAAATGACTGTTGCCTGGTTACTTGGCTCAGAGAAATGGAGAAATAAAGCCATGTCCCAGTTTAAATGATTTCAGGTGGAGCAGCCGTGACAGCGATCACTCAGCAAACACACTGGCACCTTTGGTTTTGAAATGTCCATATGGGTTCTAGACCCTAGACCTGGGGAGGACCTTTAGGGATCACGTGATCTCTCCTACAGCAAGAACGGCATTTAAACCAGCCGAACAGCAGAGCTTCCCCAATGTCCGACGACATTGATTTATTTATGACAATGATTTATTCTCTAATTGTAGATAAATGTCTTCCCCAAATTAAATTTTAGCCAGTCTTAAAGCTATCCTTTGAAATACTCTATCCTCTTCTTTGTTCCCAGAGGAGCTAGAGTACAGCTGACCGTCACACACTTGTTAGAATTCCTTTGTGGGGTCCACCCCTGAGTTTTATTTGTCTTTTGAGTTTGATTTTTAAGCTATTTTCTTTTGGGTTTCAATTTTTTGCTTTCACTCCAGCCTCATCCAAAGGCTTTTAAAACAGGAACCCAGGACTGGACAGTACCTTTCAATAGGCTCGATCCATGCCCACAGGGCTGCAGCCTGTTTACGCGCGCTCTGTCTGGAGAGGTATGCAGTCTCTGCTGCGCTGTAAAGCTACGCCCTGTGGCTCTGCCGTCACCTTTCTGCACTCTTACTCTGTTTGCTTACATCCTTTAGGCGTTTCACTTAACGGTGCCCACTTCATAGCTGTGGTTTTTCTATTTTCCCAGTTGATTGAAGATGTAACTTTTGTATTGGTTCCCGGAGAGAACGGGAGTGAAGTGGGGGAGGGAGGGAGGGGGAGCTGAAAGCGTTGAGGACTGTGAGCCCCACTCGAGGGTGCGGATGCATACACTGAGGGTGCGCGCTGTGCCATAAATAAACAAGGGCTCCTGGGAGTGGGCAGAGGGTGGGGAGAACGGACGAGATATCGGGGAGCTGAGCCCAAGAAGAATGAAAATGTTTGGAAACTGACTGTGGAAGCAATTGTACAATACTGCTTGTTGTGATTGAACTATGGAATGTTACATCTGTAAGAGCTCCCAATAAAATAACAAAACTTAAAAAAAAAAGGACAGTTACTTTTGAACTCTGATACATGCGAGGCTTCGTGCTAGACCCTTGTCACGCACTGTTTCCTTGGGCCCACACAGCCCATTTTACTGACGAAGCAGGCTTGGAGCGGGTGAAGCATTCCTTCAAGGCCGCACAGTTAGACGGTGGCACGGCAGGGATTTGAACCTTGCACTCCTCACCTGTCTGCATCATTGTAAGGCCCTCTTATTTGCACAGCAGCCTCTCAAACTAATTCAGAAGTTTGAAATCACCAGGAAAAATGCTGAGAAAGGGCTGGCCATGGTTGCCAGATTTAGCCAATAAAAATCCAGGACACCCATTTAAACTTGAATTTCAGATAAGCAATAGCCTTTTTCGAGTAAGCATGTCATCTGTAGTATTTGGGGCGGGCCTGGAGGGCCAGAGACAAAGAGGTGGAGCATCCAGGAGATGGATTAGCCCAGTGGCTGCAACAGTGGGCTCAAACCGAATGACTGTGGGGGTGGCATGCTTGTTCCGTGGTTCACAGGGTCTCTGTGAGTTGGAAGTGATTCCATTGGCCCCTAACAGCCCTACCACATACACTGAGTACCACTCATAGTTTAGCTGGTCTGCAAATTTCACAGGCATCTTAGATTTTATCTGGTAACCCTAGGCTGGGTTTTTTTTTTTTAATTCAGGACAGAGACTGGGGTCTTTAATCCCACTGATATCAATGGGATTGATATCAAAGTGAGTTTTGGGTCAATTGAACATCACCGTACTCTTTGGAGTAGAACCGCACAGGTGCATGGATTCTTTAAAATGATCTTTATAACATCTACCAACAATTATGCTATGTTCGCAAATTAGTTGCTCATTGTTACTCTGTTATTAATGGGGAAAGGTTTTCATCTGCACCACTTTTTAGGTAGCCTTGATTTAGATTACTATCATATATCCTAATATTGGCTGTCGCTAACTTTCACTTTAGTACAAAAATAAGCACAGAGACTCATTAAGCAAGAGTGAAAGTAACACTAAGAAATCAATTCACATGAGATCTTTGCTGGTGTCCAAAACCACCCCTCCAGGTATCAACACACGGCGATGACTCTTGAGTATCATTTATAGACGGACTAATCAAACACGAATCATCTCTCAGGTCGGGGTGGGGTGTTGATGGCAGTCATTAAGCCCTCGGGGCTCTGTGAAGCCCGTACAAAAGCAGGAAGGGCAGGGAATGGCAAGACTAACAGAAAGAAACAACAGGCACAGTGAGTACACTTCTGTCCGTTGGTTCTAAGAGTCAGTGGCTACGTTCATAGGCAGAGCAGCCACGAGCCAAGCTGGAGTTTACCCTAAGTAAAACGAAATACACAACTCAGGCTGCGCAGTATGATCATCTTTAGTTCACTGCTTACTCTCGATACATGGTAAAGCGATCGCGATGGAAGGATACAGACTCACAGAAATGACTACAGATCATTTAGAAAAATTTCTTTTAATCAATATAATGCTAAGATGCTTTCAGTGACTGTCTACCCTCCACCTCCCATCCCGCAACAGCTTAATAAGATCACTGGATTCCTCAAACTCTGTTGTCCTGGAGTCATATAAAACCATTAACAAGCTTTGGCTTCCTTGCAAGCATGTGGCCCTCATATTTAAAAAGTGATTAAAAACAGTACTGGAGATACATTGCTCTGTAGAGTTTAGTTAATGAGAAACATTTAACCAAGGTGATATTTCCTTGGAAAATCCTACAAAAATGAGATTTTAAAAACAGTTCTTTATTTGCCAGGAGTAACTTCCATTTATAAATAGCAGCCATGACTTCAGGGCCCACAGGATGGCAGGTTGTCACAGTTTACATGTTAAGAATTCAAATGTTTTCAGATTAGATTTTCTAGCAAGTGTTAAAATAAAATAAACCCAACAAAAAGCAAAGGCAAACAGAGGAGTTAGTTACCTCATGCTAAAGAAATACTAAATTCCATGATTTCATACTCTCGGGCAGGGACAGAAGAAAGACAACCACTGGGTTTAAGACAGTGGGCACAATTATGGTTTGCTTGAAGACGTGACGGTGACAGTGACGGTGATGCAGCAGGAGTTTACTCTGTGGAGGTTCTTATGTGGTCGAAGTGTATCTAGGACAAAGGACAAGCTATCTCAGGTGTGAGGACTGGCTAGATAGTCAAGTCAAGGACCTGAGCCAGGCGTGCAGTGACTGAGGGGGAGCGAGCCCTGCTCCCGCTCCTACCACTGTGCTGGCGCTTTCTGAGGTCCAGGCAGCAAGAGCTCACAGTCATGTAAGCCAGGGAGGCTGGACCGGAAGGGAGGAAACGAGTGGGTCTTAGGCATGGATATGCTGCACTGGTCTTGGGAGATGGGCCACCTCCTGCAAGAACTCCAGAGCACCTTGGAATCTGTCACTCCTCAGACTTTTGACGCCTGCACTAAATGTGACCAGGACCAGTGGGCTGAGAGTTCCCAGTTCCAGGAATTGCAATGGAGAGAAGGGCAGTTTGGGGAGTGAGCAGTGTACCTTCCTAGGTTAGGTGGATGAGCTTGGCACTCCGTAGGAGCACGCTTGCCCAAGAAGAGTCCATTCCATGCGCCAGAAATCTGGGTACAGGACCAAATATGAGGTGGGGATCTGCGACAGAAAGTGTCACTTGTAGTACCCACGCGGAGCGTGTCAGGAGGCAGCTAACAACCAGGCAGCGTTGGAAGCCAGAGTTTGTCGTGGACAGTAGCAATATGCTTGCAAGTCAGCCTCACACTAATGCAGGTCACAACTCAAGGGCCAGATCAGCTCCCTCCACTTCAGCATAGAAAGACTCGTCTTTCCTCCCCACCCCAAACCTCCCCGTGCGGCTCAAATTTTCCCCAGTAGTCCGGACAAACAGACATTTTAGACTGATTCTGATGCAAACATCTCAACCCAGGGACTTGGGGGCACGAACCAGGAGTCGCATTACTGTCGCTAGAGATGCAGCCCTCACTGCGACCCCTGTGGGGCTTCCTAGAGCCCTGGGTTAAACATGAGATGCTCCTTAGGGAGGTCAGGGAAGTCGTCTAACTCCCAGAACGAGCCCCAGGCATAAGGTGAGCAAGTCTCTTCCAAACAAGCTATCTATCGGGGCTCTTCAAGGTTGAATCCCTATGACAACTAGAAGACACTAGAGCTCAAGGTACCGACATAATCGGCCAAGCAGGTCAGATCACCAGGTAAAGCCCTTTCCCATCAGCCGCTGTGCAGACACTCAGCGTTTGTGCGCATCTTCTTGATGCCGACTGGCACTAGCAAACAGACTGAGAGGGAAGACACGTCACGGAGCAGAGGAATATCTTCCAGAGGAATTGTGTGGTGGTGCCCCAACACTGACTCTGGAGACCGAGCCAGAAACCAGCATCGTCTGAAAGCCCTGGCGTGAGAACAGTAGTGTAGAGGAAGCCTTGCAAAACCCGGCACCAGTTCTTCCTTTCTAGGGTTTGAGGAGCTAGCCCTAAGATACGTTGACCGTGGACGGGACGGACACAGATGGCAGGCCAGTCCAACGTTCTCCGCAGCTCTCCTGGCAGACATACACGCACGTGTTTGCTCAGTGGCTGCGCCTCACCCACAAACACCTTCCACTGTGGGCGGGGGTGAGGACACTGGACCACGTTTTCCCACAGAGGGGAAATCAAGTCACCTGCGGGCACAGCCTACAGTTCCTCCACTCCCGAGAGAGCCTCCCTATGGAAACCAGCTTCTAAGGGTCACCATGAGTGCGTGGAGCGCCAAGGTCACAGCTACGGTTAATAAGTCTCATCAGGAGTTACCTAACCTGCTCACTGGAATGAAATCCCACGTCCTCAATTGCCCACCCTCCCCGTACCAGGGAGGGGAGCAGAGTTCAGTCAGTCAGTCCCTTTCTTTTTTCCCACCACTGTCCCTTGAAGAGAGTCAAAGAAGGTAGTGTGGGAGGGAGGGGGGGTCTTGTGGTTCATTGTTCAAAAATAAAGGTGTTTTCAAGTGTCATCCGAGGTGTACAAAAACATTTCAGTTGCCCTCCGTGGCTGCCTCCCCAGCCTCCTCCTCTAAGCCAAGATCCAGCTTGTCAGCCAGCCCCTCCAACTGCTTGCCCAGGCCGCCTGCAGAGTCTACAAACATGTCCGGGATGTCTTTGCCAAAGTAAATCTTGCTGTTGGAAGCAATCGCCTTGTACTTCATCAGCTGCAGATATTCAGGGGTCAACTTCAGCTGTGGCAAATAAAGAAATACAGAGAGCTCACGGGGAGCCAGCATCAAGCAAACTTTGGGTGGCCCCCTTCAGACGCCACAGGGAGAGGGTCTCTGTCAGAGCCACCGAGCGCTCACCTCGTCCCAGCCTCACGGGGGCGTGAGAGCGGAGCTACCGCCTCTCTGAGAGGGTGGCTTCAGCCCTAAGAGTTTTCGGTTTCTGTGTTCACAAAAATAAAACTGCGATCAAGGTGCTGCTTGGGCAAAGAGAGGTGGTACCTGTGCCAGCAGTCACAGACACCCATCAGTCGGGCCACTCCCACCCACTGGGCACCCTTAAGCAATATTATCTGGGCCTTTGAACTGGTTCAGTCATGGCCCTGACCATGTCAAACTCGGGTGGTCCAGAACACGCCGCAACGGGAACAGTGACAGGGCAAAGCCCTGCTGTGGGCCACGGCGTGCTGACGGGGCGGTGGGGAGGGACACGCACTCCGGTAGCCAGGTCGGCCGCCAACTTTGCGTTGAGCACGCTGTTTCCACGAGTGGTCCAGGGAAGAGGCTGTTATGCAGCCCTTTAATAGGGGGCCACACGGCGAGCGGGGCTGCAGGCCCGGGTTCTCTCCTTCCAGTTAGTATTCTGGTTTACCCACATTTTAAAAACCTGGGTCCATTCCAGCGTGGCTTCTGTGGTCACGACGGAACAGCACTGTATAACCCCAGCCCGAACACCCCTTCCCTTCAGCAGGCAGGCCTGAGCCTTTACCTTGTTGGCCTCGGCTATTTTCATCGCAGTGTAGCATTCGGCATCGGCCCTGGCCTTCTCCCGGGCCAGAAAGGCGGCGTCTGGGGGGACAGAGAAAGCAAGGGAGCCCGGGAAGTGCTCTGCAGGGAGTGTATGTGTGTGGAGGGCATGCTTGGTCTCCAGATAGCCTTTGTAACCTTGAGGAGCCCCCACTCCAGGGTTTGGGGTTTCCTCATCAATGGAACTGAGGGGGGGGGGGCAGGAAACAACAACAACAAAAACCCAACCCTTCCCCTGTCTGCTAACTGTGAGCCTCAACCAGGCCTAAAAAGGGTGTGGGGAGCATCTCCCCCACTGCGGACTAGTGCGCAGCAAGTCTGCGGCCGTGCCCCACACATACACTTTGACAACACTATTTAAAGCAAAGCAAGACGACAAAACGAAATGAAACAAAGCCAAGCAAAGCACAGCACTCTTGGCCCACCAGCCTGCTGCTTTTACCGGAGCTTTGGGACGCAAACGGTAGGACAAGGCTGTCTTGACCTCTCCAGTTCCCGGCTCCCCACAGCGCAGTCCTCCATGTTCCGGCTAATGTTACACAGCCAAGTGCGAGAGACCCTAAACCAAAAAGCTGACTCCCTGCCATGGGTCAGGCTGACTTGACTCAGGACTGGGGAGAACTTGCCTGGTGGGGTGGGAGGAGGATGGGGGTTCCCCGACTGCAAAGCTTTACCGAGTAGACAGCTCCATCTTTTTTTCTCCCGTGGATTGGCAGATGGTTTTGAACTGCTGACCTTGCAGTTAGCAGCCCGTAACTACTATGCCGCCAGGGCTCCTGCAGGGAGGCCCTAACTATGGCCAGGGGTCACAGATAAGCAAACAGAAATGGGGCAGTCCCCCTCCATCGGCTTCCCTTTTATTTCCACTAATGCAAAGTTCCTAACCAACAGTGGGGCCCTGGTGTAACTGACAGAGAACTACACGCACTGGGCCAGACCAAATCCCGCCTGCGGGAAAGTCTACCCCCTCCTCCCCCGTGTACGCCATCTGCTCAGAAACTAGCTTTCCGCCCAGCGGAGACATTTTTGATATTTCCTTCTTTGCCTTGGGAATGTGGCCAGTCTCACTCATGGGAGTAACATTTGTAGAAACAAGTCTGGGAAGAAAGAGCTACCCCTGGGGGGGGGGGGTTCTCATGCGGGTCCCTCCCCATGATCCTGGGACTGAGGGAGAGGGAGTGTGGCCAACAGTCTGGCTGGGGCGTTCTGTCACGCAGCTGACTCAATCGGCCTGACCACCTGGTGACTCGGATTTGAAGGAAACAGAAACATGCCAATGGGCCCCAAGCTCTCCAATGAGGAGCTGATGACCTTTGAAACCCTCACCGGCTCCTAATGACTATACACCCACTCCTCACTGCACTCCACTTCTACAAAGTTCACCCCTCTGCCTGCCGTCACCCACCACCTGTTGGGCCCGCCTTCCCCACCACTTCTTGTCCCCCCAGTGGAAGCCACAGGGGTGGAGAGTAGTGGTGTGTGGGTAGTTGCCTACCACCCACCCCATCCTGGGTAGGACCCTGTTCATCCTCCTCCAACCCACCCTACTTGCCCTTTGTCCCCAGTCTTATCCAGTACCCTCTCTTTGCCCCTTTTTACCCCACCAACTTCCCCAGACCCTTGCCAGGCCTCTCCTTGGC